>NC_136936.1:39999532-40014532 GCF_949987615.1 Pollachius pollachius
CATTACTGAACCTAACTTGGTAAAACTAGGAAAAAACGGCTGTCTGAGTTGGTTGGTGAATCAAATCTCAATTGCAATACAACCATTCGCAATTTTAGGGGACCCTGCCATTGGTAACGCCCAGCCCCACACTAACCAATCCTCAGCCAGCAATAGCTCAGCTGACTCTGAACCTGGCCAATCCAAGCTTTGCAATAACAAGCATTGGTTTCAAAGCCTACGCACTAATTAATCTGACAGATGCTCAATGCATAGCTTCAAGCATGCACAACCCACCACCCACCTAGCTCACCAATATTCCCGGCCCGTCAGTTATGCATTGTTTTGATGTATATGAACATGTAATTTGATTTGTCTGTATATGCCATGGTATATATCTGGATATCCCACCTGACAGCTAAAAGCTGATTATTTTGCTTTAACTGTTAGGCTACCATTATGTTTGCTCACTATAGCACACATTGCACTCTTAACAGTCCCTGGAAGGAGGGATACCTCTTTTACTATTTTTCCTTGTTCCCTACTCAAAGCTTGTTCCCTAATTAAGGGCTTTTTTCCTTACCCTTTAGAGGGTTGAGGGAGATTCCCTGTGTTGCCCTGGCTATTAATACATATTTTACCATCAAATAAAGGGGTCTGCTATAACCTAGTTTAAAAGGCTCCTATCGTCAACACTGGGAGTCAAAAAGATCAAATAAACCTGGATGCCAACGACAACCCCCGACCTCCTTACACCCACTTCCGCAAACACCAACTCCACACCCACCACCACCCCTGCAACCAAACCCACACTACAACCCTCCTGCCACCAACTAATGCCCGACACCCATCGCCACTACTACCACCTCTAGCACCTGACCAAGACCAACACAAAAACAACCACCAATACAACCCCGCCAGCACCCTAGTTAGGCCTTCACCACCCAACCACCACCACCAACACCCGACCCAGACCACCACCACCACCACCCAGACTTACCTGACCGAGGCTTCAGACCAAAGGGGGGGCTGGAGAACGGCATTCTCTCACATGACGGAGAGCCCATCTCTCCCTCCTGCAAGAAAAACACCATGAGTTATACATTATATGGTGTTAAGTATAGTTAGGAATTAACTTTAGCTGTCTAAGACTCAAGACGCAGGTGTAAACTCTCTAAGGGGCAATCTGTGAGAGTGACAGATGTATTGCTTTAACACACAGCAGACACGTAGCAGCTAACATGGCTAAGCAGCTAGCCAAAGGGTTTTAATGAAGTGGAGAGGCTAACCCTCTTAAGCAGAGATAGCCAAACCATCTCACGCGTTAAGGTTCCAGCCTGTGGCCATGACAGACAGGAAATACACCCTGCCTCTGAAAGAGTCACTTCCTGTCTAATGAAACAATGACTGCTGTTGAAAAAATATGGTTTCCCTCAGTATCTTCGAGCCATCAACTAAACTAACTCTGAGGTGAAACACTTATTACACTACCTTATTACTAACCTTTGCGGTAATACTACTGCTAACACTAATTTAAAATCGAAAAGCCAAACCTAACACCATTCGTAATCAAATTTCAAATAACCCTTAACATACCCATACCCTAAACTTAACACTACCCTAAATAAAATCCTTAATTGCTGGCAACATTAAAATGATTTATTCTAGGCGTTATTAAACCATGTTTTTAAGGGCTGGTTTATACCAGTTTGACTTGAACGCACTATGTTTCTCTTGACTGGAAGTGGATGCATGACAGGGCTCAGGGCTTTCATGTGGTGTCAGCTGACACTGAACAGACATGTAGGCAAAGCACACCACACTTCAAACTGAGTGACACGACAGACAACCAATCAGCGAACACCTCTTCGGGGGCTGGGACGGGGGGTGGCTTAAACGGTCGCTATGGTTACCTTGATTGACATGTGCCACTCATATTCTCGGCAGGCGAGCTGGGCTTCAAAGTGGGCCTTCTCTAGAATCATCTGTCTCTTCTGCTGGAACTCACACGCCTCTGCCGCTGGGAGCTGGTAGAGAACCCAGCTCAACACACCTTCAAAACCACCAGCCTTACCTACACCTTACCACCACCTCAACTGTGCCTAACCTCCACCTTACCTTCAGCTTACCTACAACGTAGTGGATTCTTAGCTGCACCTTAAGACACCCTAGCTGAACCTTAGCTGCCACTCTAGCGTGCACCTGCAGCTTATGCTGGGGGCACACTAGAAGATTTTTCAAATTTTGAAAACCTGAGAGACCACACAGATAATGATAGATTAAGATACAATTAGCTGTTTTGGTGATTTGGTGTGGAAGGAAATAATTACAATACATGACGCCCCACACCAACCGATTCCACACCACAACAATCAAGTCCCTATTTCAAACCCCCAACTCTCACCAATTCACCGCAATCTAGATCTTGACTTGGCATGGCGGACAACGGTCAAGAGGAACTAGATATGTTAGCCTCTCCAATTGTTTTTTTCTGTAAATTGCAGACAACATTTTTGGAATCTTGTTGCCCCAACTCTAAAAGCTGTTCCACCATTTCTGAAGACAACCTCACTTTTGCTTTTGCTGTCATCGCTTCTCTTATGATAACTTGATGAGTTATTGGTATTACGTTAAGTCAGATTGGCTCCCAATTGGCTACTGTCTTCCCCACGTGCAACCAATTGCCTGCATACTCGGTTGTCCTGGGGGTTCCCCCCACACTACAGGATATCACAGCATCATAATGTAAGGTCTAACGTCGTTGCTTAGATCACCAGTGACACCATATGTTATCAATCACTCCGCTCAACCTCTTCCCTCCAACATCTGCATTGTTTACAGTTAATCTGGATTCAAACAGCACTACCATAATATACTGTGGATTACTGTATAATAAAATAAAATGATGTATCGTATGGTTATAATTTAGATCACTCTACCTTGGGTGTAGTAGAGCCGTCATCACTCTCTTGTCCACTGCAGAGATAGAAGAGAGTCAGAGACACACGTACAAAAACATCACACACAGACACACAAAAACACCAAAAACACACAGCCATACAAACACATACACACACACAAATCACATACACACACACACACACACACACACACACACACACACACACACACACACACACACACAGTCCTCACTTGAGGGAGTCGTCCACGTTCACCATCTCTACAGGGTAAAGCTGAACACCAGACACTCCGTCCTGCTCCAGAGACCCTCTGACAAGAGATACCATGTTGACATGTTATTATAACACAACACAAACACACCGCCAGGACTAAGCCAACATGCTAACTAGCACACTGGTTCTGGGTTTAAACATGCTACCTAGCAGACTGGCTTTTTGTGCTAACATTTCAACCAGCTGACAGTATTTTGGGTGCTCAAATGCTCACTAGCAGGCCGGGTGCTGAGTGCTAACAGAATAACAAGCTAATAAGCGAAATGTTTCTTACCGGTTGGGGTCTTGTAGGAGCTCCACGGCTTCCTTTAGCTGGTTGATCATGTCAATATGGAGCTCTGACCCCCCCACGTCTTTTGACCTGTGACCCCCACCACCACAGAGACAGGAAGAAGGCTTTTAGCAAACAACAACAGCAGTTTAGGCAAATAAAAATATACTTCAAGATTGACATAGAGAGAGGGAGAGAGAAAGAGAGATAGAGACGGAGAGATTTTCCTACGTTTGTGCAGTTGGCCAATTCGTGTCTTCTTCTATCCTGAGCGGCTCATCAAAGTCTGTCACTGTTCGGCCCTACACACACAAACACACACACACAAATACACAACACAATTATGGTGTTTAAATCAATCTATTAACTGTTTAGTAATTAACCAGGAACTTGTATCCAAAACATAGTTAGAGGGCTGGATTAGGGGGATGGAGGTAGAGATGTAGAAGACAGTTGGGTTAGAGTGATATAGTGAGAGATGTAGAAGAGCGTGGGTTAGAGTGATGGAGGTATAGATGACGAAGAAGCTGGGTGGGGTTGGAGAGAGGAGTTACAGTGATGGACGCAGAGAGATAGAGAAGAGTTTGGAGCAGAGGGTCTGGTTAGAGAGTGGAGTGATGGAGGCAGAGAGATAGAGAAGAGTTTGGAGCAGAGGGTCTGGTTAGAGAGTGGAGTGATGGAGGCAGAGAGATAGAGAAGAGTTTGGAGCAGAGGGTCTGGTTAGAGAGTGGAGTGATGGAGGCAGAGAGATAGAGAAGAGTTTGGAGCAGAGGGTCTGGTTAGAGAGTGGAGTGATGGAGGCAGAGAGATAGAGAAGAGTTTGGAGCAGAGGGTGTGGTTAGAGAGTGGAGTGATGGAGGCCGAGAGATAAAGGTAGAGTTTGGAGCAGAGGGTCTGGTTAGAGAGTGGAGTGATGGAGGTAGAGAGATAGAGAAGAGTTTGGAGCAGAGGGTCTGGTTAGAGAGTGGAGTGATGGAGGCCGAGAGATAAAGGTAGAGTTTGGAGCAGAGGGTCTGGTTAGAGAGTGGAGTGATGGAGGCAGAGAGATAGAGAAGAGTTTGGAGCAGAGGGTCTGGTTAGAGAGTGGAGTGATGGAGGCAGAGATATAGAGAAGAGTTTGGAGCAGAGGTTATGGTCAGAGTCGGGTGGGGTTTCTTGCCTTGATGTAGTTGAGGAAGCGGGCGGTCAGCCCAGCATCTCTGTATCCAAACTGTTCCCTCAGGGCTTCCGTAGGGCTCTCCTCTATGAGCTGGACGGCATCAGAGTCCGCTGAAACACAGACAGACCTCAAGAACACTGCTGTCCTGACCCATCACCACGGAAACCCTCAGATAGAAACTCCTCCCCCCGCCCCTCCCGGCCCGGCTTGGCTCTGATTGGAGCAGATTGAGGTGGTCTATTTAGGGTGTGTGTCAGGGGGACAGCACAGTTTGTGTGTGTGTGTGTGTGTGTGTGTGTGTGTGTGTGTGTGTGTGTGTGTGTGTGTGTGTGTGTGTGTGTATGTGTGTGTGTGTGTGCGTGTAGGTGTACATGTACGTGTGCATGTGTTTGTGTGTGTGTTTGCGTGTGTGTTTGCGTGTCTGCATGCGTGTGTCTGTGTGTGTTTGAGCATGTGTGTGTCGCTGTGTATACCTGTGAGTGTGTCAAGGTGTTCACTAGAGTCTTGTTGGCTGATTCCTTCCTCTGTGATGTTCGTCATGGCTCCTGTCATACTCAAACTTTCTTCATCTGATGGCTGGAAAAACAAACTTTACAGTATGAGCATAGCGTTGCGTAGCATGAAATATAAAATAGCATAGTATAGCATAATAATTATTGCATCATCAGCTATTGCAGTCTCCTGGCCTGTTCAGGGATAGCTCTCAGCAAGGCTAGGGACCCAAGGCTCTTGGTTTCATTCCCATTGATGTTGTGACAATGGCAAAGTTGTTCCATTTATCCCAGCATAACATAGCATAGCATAGCATGGCATAGCATAGCATGGCATAGCATGGCATAGCATAGCATGGCATAGCATGGCATAGCATAGCGTAGAAACAGCATAGCATATAAACACACACACACACACCTCTGTGGCGGACAGTCTCTTGTCTCCGTTGTCGCTGCCGACGCCGGAGTCTGCGTCCTGTTTACGGTGATGGTCGACGTCCTCCGAGCTGCAGAATACAACCAGGGCACAACCAGCTCAACATAACCAGCTGAGAACAAGGTCACAACAAGCTGAACACGAGCTGACAGCCGCGTTAGTACAACTTAATATCCACCTCAAAACCAACTGACTACCACATCAGAACC
This sequence comes from Pollachius pollachius, assembly GCF_949987615.1. Lineage (NCBI taxonomy): Eukaryota > Metazoa > Chordata > Actinopteri > Gadiformes > Gadidae > Pollachius > Pollachius pollachius. Next base: position 40,005,272 of record NC_136936.1, read on the forward strand.
AGTGGACAACGTAAGAACCAGCTGACGACCAGCTCAGAATCAGCTCACAACCACATCAGAACCAGCTGACAACCAGCTCGGAACCAACTGACAACCATGTTAAATCCTACTGACTGAGCAGAAAAACAGCTCACATGCAACTCGAATGTCCATGCTGTTGTTGTCTATGGCTTGTGGTTGTTAGCAGCAAGGGAGTAGGAACCGGGGGGGACGGAGGGGACGTGTCTCCTCCAATATCGGAGACAGGCGCATTTGTCCCACCTAAAAACTATACCGGATCTGTCAGGTTTCCGATATGTGTCCCCCCCAATGTTAAACTCATTCCTACGCCCCTGGTTAGCAGCACTATAGAAAAGGGGAGTCATGCCCCTTCCCTAAGCTGGCAGGTCCCGGAAGTCTGCCGGTTGACCTTCATCTTCATCTTCGAATTGAATTGAATTGAATTGAAATCTACCCCACATAACATTAATTGTTAACGTTAACTTACAGCATTCTGTTAACTACACTACCTCTTCATACAGGCTGTCTTCAGCTCTGTAGCATCAGCCTATGGTAGGTTGTAGCTGCTCCTTCCCCGTTACTATTGTAGGAAAAAAATAAGATAAGAAGCCGTTCGTAAGAAGTCGTGTGGCTTTTTTAAATCAAAATAAGCATGACTCCTTGTTTTCTCTATGTTTTCAGTCTGGAGCAAAACACTACAGCATGACTCACTTTTAATTCAGTCACCACACTCAAATCATTGATGTGGCAGGAGAAAGTGGGAGACGCTTGTTTACCAGCTGCCCAGCGACAGCCCAGCGATGAGTACCTTCAGCCATATTTTAAACAGGCATTTGCTTTTGCTTTCTTTGACATCATTTAGAACGACCAACTCTAGAAATGTAAAAAAAATTGGCAAACCATACTTTTTAATCCATCTGCCCAAATTGGTGAAAAGTATAATTTGGTTCCCAATTTAAAAATGTGGAACCAGCCGTTGGTCACCAAAGTGGAAGGACGACCCAACTCTATCGCTGTGAATGTTATTCGCTGACTTTGATATCTGTCTCTCTACTAGAAGTGTTAAGTAGATTGTTGCTGAGCCGACGTGACGTCTGAGTTCCTCCAGACTAATGGAGGAACTGGCTCAGTGCGTAGAAACTGAGAGGCTGTGTTGAGCCATTCTGGCTCCAGGCTGGTGACAGTGTTGAGTCAGTCTCTCTTTGAAATTAAAACACACACACACACACACTGACACACACACACACTGACACACACACACACACACACACACACACACACACACACACACACACACACACACACACACACACACACACAGCAACATCTATAGTACCTATAATGTATATGATGGATGGATTCCTTGGGTGTTGGTTTATTATGGTGACTGACCTGCCGGTGCTGGGCTGTGATAGGCTGAGGCGCTCGATGACGGGCAGGAAGAGGGCGTCGGGCATCTTGTCACTGCGACACGCTTCCATGCTGAGGTACTTAAAGATGTGTACTCTGCCCTTGATACAGATCTGCAGGGCATAGCGGAGGGTGGGGTTGGACGGGGGCAGACATTGGGGATTGAAGGGTGTGTGCATAGTGTGTATTGTCTATATGCACTATGGTGTAGTTTGTCTAGTGTGTCTGTTCAGGGGGAGGGGTCCTGAGGGGGGTTGTGGTCCAGGCAGAGTGTGTGTGTGTGTGTTTGTGTGTGTGTGTGCGCGTGTGTGTGTGCGTGTGTGTGTGGTACCTGAGCAGGGGGGCTCTGCAGGGGGTTGTGGTCTAGACGGAGGGTCTGTAGATGCTTCATGTTCCTGAAGCTCAGCGGGATGGTAGACACCTTGTTACACGACAGGTCAAACTTCACCAGGGGGAGCTCTGATAGGTCTACACACACACACACACACACACACACACACACACACACACACACAAACACACACACACACACAAACATACACACACACACACATCGTTCGTATTTAATAATTTATTTGCCATCTTTATCCAGAGAGACTTTCAGTGCATTCAGATACCTGTCATTAAGAAGCAGATAGGGGTTCCAGCTCTTGCTCTAGGGTCTAGACTCTAGGGTGTCTTGCACTTTGTTCTGTTAACATCTTTACTCTACCGACAGCGATATATTGTTCCACTTCTTATGACAAATGTGCGTATTGTAAGTCGCTTTGGATAAAAGTGTCTTCTAAATGCCCTAAATGTAGATGTAAATGTAAAATGTAAATGTGTCTACATGTTAAAGTGCGGAAAATGGGGAATCTAACTCAAACCCTTTCTGCTGGCAATCAAACACCCTCCCTATTCACTTGATAATCCGGCCCCTGTATATAAACACACACACACATATACTTCTAAGATACATGTAGAGAGTGTGTGTGTGTGTGTGTGTGTCTCTGTGTGTGTCTACTTGTCTACAGAAGGAAGAAGGAAAGACAGAAAGACAGAGAGAGAGAGTGAGAGAGAGTGAGAGAGATCAAGAAGAATCTGGTCCACTCTGTACAGCAGAGGATATAAATAAACTGTTTCTGGAAGAGAGAAACCAGCCAGACACTAACCACCGTAACCACGGTGACCCGTTGAGGGAGGGTAGAGAGACACTGGGAATGAGGGAGCCGGAGAGAGATAAAGAGAGGGGAGAGAGAGAGAGAGAGACAGAGAGAGAGTCAGAACAGGGAGAGGTTGACATTCACAACTTCAGAGAACAGATGTCTTTGTGTGTCTGTACTGCTGTGTGTACTGTGACACGCACACACCATATCTTTAAAGTCATAAATTCTCCCAGACTGCTACATAATTAAAATCCTGTCGGAGCCCTTATCACCATGACAACTGGCCCGGCTGAGGAGAAGCTGAGCTCCAAATAGCGTCTTTAGGAACGGTGAGCTTCTTTATGCTAATTGGCTCAGAGCGTCCTGTAGCCGACACGATGCCCTGGCCTAGGGACCAGATGTAAGGTCTCCTTGTCCAATAATTAGATGTTTAGCAAACGCATTCCGATTGCACGCATTAGCTTTTCTCGTTCCTCATCGAAAGCTTAACTTGGTGAACCTTTTCCCCTGAAGACTGCAGCATTAGCACCCCATAACACACATTCAGGTTAACGGCCAGGGACCTGGTCTTCATGGGGACAATTAGCAGTAATATGATATGAGAGGAGTGATGTGGACCACCAGCTCCTCAAACATCCAGGGTGGTCTCCTTGTGGTCCTCCGATGGGGGGAGAGAGTAGGAGACCACCTAGACTGGTCTCCTTCCAAAACAACTGTTCCCCTTTCCTCTCCCCTGCTCTCTCTCTTTTCCCTCCCTTTCCTTCTCGCCAACATCCTCATCACCCAGGCGTCTGGAAGTTGATCCAGATCAAGGCTCATCAATCAAGCCCAGAGAGAGTGTTTGCCCAGAGTTGAGCCCACCCAGACCATATCAGCTGAGTCTCAAGCCTCCATGTACAGGCTGAATGACTTCCTGGGCCGATTGTGTTGAAGTCCTGAACCAGCCGCTCTGTCTTATGTCAACACAATAAAGAACCAAGGAACTAACTTAAAGGAAAGGAACAAGGTAAAACACATCGAAGTCGTCGCAAAGCGAGTCTGAACTCGATTTCTATGGAGCATTGAGGAGGAAAGGCATCACAGGAGCAGGAGTGACTAGGGATGGGGATCATTAATATTTATTGATATCGTTACCATTTTCGATACTCCTTAACGATCTGAGTCTTTATCGATACTTATATATTAATTGGTGGAAATACGGAGAGTTTTTAGTGATGAGGAAAATATTGAGGAAATAAATAATTGTGTATAAAATATGTAATTCTTAATAAATACTAACATCAGTAGTTTTAATTATATATACTAAAATGATTAGAGCACAATACCACTGTATTAGTAATACAGAAACATGAGTAATACAGTATTACTCATGTTTCTCACCAAAAACTCAATTTACCGTTTCTTTATGTTACATTTGAACGCATCATGATAACCTAACAGTCGTTTTACTGAGCCAACCTCAACACATCATCACGCAGCACATCTGAAACTTTATTAATTTTTAAAGATAACTAGCTTGTATGCTGCTGATTACAACACCGATTTCACAATTGGATTACTATTTTTAACTGACGGGACTAGCGACAATGTCTGTGTGTGCGATTACAGCTCGCACTTTGAGTGGATGATTAAGACGGGCCCGTCTGTGGTGCGACAGGAGAAGGAGAACACAGAGTCTTTTCAACTCGGAGACAGTCGAAGGTACTGCATTTGGCCTTTATTTGATGCACAATGCTAATGTGCTTGGCCATTGAGGTTGTGTTCCCCCCTTTACAATAAAGGATTTTCGCCTGTTCAGCCATCCTCGCGAGCAAAGTTAACTGCCAGACTTCACTTGTCTTACTTGTAATACCTGTTTGCTTACAATTCCATTCAAAAACATTGGTGGACACGCTGCAGTGATTGGATTGATTTGATTTAAATACCGTGACGCGACTCGAGGGACACAACATTACGTTACAGGACCTACGGGACAAAAAAAATAATAAATGAACCACGGGACTCGATAGTGGTATCGATAAGCCCAAACGTTAATGATTTTCGGGATTTGAAAAAAGTGGAACCGGGTCCTTGATAGAACCGGGTTTCGATCCACATCCCTAGGAGTGACCCTGACTCTGTCTGAATGATAGTCTTCAAGATGTGAACTAGCCCACCGCCAGCTAACCTCTTGTCCTGACCGAGCCCATATGCTTGCCTCTCCCCGGCTACAGCAACATTCCCTTTGTGGCCAACTCTAGTGATCACGTCGGTGCTGCATGTGCGCCCATTGAGCACCAGCAGATCAAGAAGAGCTCAAAGCCTTCTGCTACCCTCCGCCCTTGTGAGGGGCTGTGTTGATGCGGCCCTAGTCCTGGTGCAGCCCTACCTTCAGGGAGCACACAGAGCAGGTTCCTCCGCACGTTGAGCTCTCTCAGGGCCTTCAGGCGGCCGATGTGTCTGGGCAGGGTGCTGAGCTCGTTACAGCTCACGTCCTGCAGGGGGGAGACAAACCCGGTCATCATCACCATGGCGACCAGTCGGAAATACCCATAGCAACTGGGTCCGCATCGCCATGGCAACCATGGGATATACCGTGGCATCCGTATCAGCATTGCCATGGCAACCATTCAAAAAGGCATCACTGAATATTATCATATAAATAGCATTCAGTAACACAAACGTAAATATTTCTTTGAATAATGTAAAATGTTTTAAATGATAAATATGATTTTGTGTGGTGGTTTTGAAGTGAGTAATGTTGGTGTATATAAGTGTGTGTCTGTGTGTTTGTGTGTTTGTGTGTGTGTCTGTCTGTTTGTGTGTATATGTGTGAGGGTTTGTTGTGTTGTGTTAACATGTATATGTCTTTGTATGCGTGTGTGGATTGTTAACGTATGTGTGTGTATATGTGTGTGTGTGTGTATGTGTTGATCTGTGTGTGTGTTTGTGTATGTGTGTACGCATGTGTATGCGTATGTGTATGGGCATTTGTGTGTGCGTGTGTGTGTGTGTGTGTTTGTGTGCGTGTGTGTGTGTGTGTGTGTGTGTGTGTGTGTGTGCGTGTGTGTGTGTGTGTGTGTGTGTGGGAGTCCTACCAGCTCCATGAGGTGGTGTAGCTGGGCGATAGCGTCTGGCAGGCTGACCAGTTTGTTGTTGCTGGCGTTGAGAACCCGCAGCGGCAGCCGGCTCAGACACGCTGGGAGCACGCTCAGCTGGTTACGACTGGTCCCACACGCACGCACGCACGCACGCACGCACGCACGCACGCACGCACGCACGCACGCACACACGCACACACGCACACACACACACACACACACACACACACACACACACACACACACACACACACACACACACGCACACGCACACGCACACACACACAGTTAGTTGTGTCAGTTCTGGCATCTCCATCCTCCACAACATGGCAGGGAAGGTTTGTACTACTTTACTATAGTGTACTGTATACTATAATGTATTATAGTGTACTATATACTATACTATAGTGACTACAGTTTTGGTGAGAACTCTCAAACAGAGAAGTGAAAGTGAATGTATAAACCGCTAAAGTAATGGTTTCACCTCGTTCTATCTCATCCCCCTCCTTGCAGCCAGAGCCTCGTCTCTGACCCCCCACTGTTAGTTGACCAACCAGCTTATACGATGACACCTTTTGCCTTCCCTCACCCCCTTCGCGCCACATCCCTGCCTCTGACCCCCTACTTTCAGTTGATCAAACAGTTAATGATGACAGCTTTTCCCTTCCCTCACCGCCCTCCCTGCCAGACCCCTGCCTCTGTCCCCTGCTGTTAGTTTATCAGACGGTAAATACTTCTCATCTTCATGCTGGCTTTATCCCCCAACCTGTCAAACATCTGTCTCTAACCCTGTTCTACTCTTGAGGAGTTGATCCAACCGTGAACGCTGCTTCACCTTTGTCCTGTGCCCATCCCCCTCATCACCAGACCTCTGTACCTCATCAGTCGGAAGGAATTGATCAGTAAGCGTGTTGGTTGGGGGTTGGGATTAGCAATAAATGGCGTTCTCTCATTTAAGAGTCCAATAACAGATCCCCCCACAGACCAGCTGGTCTGTGTGCCAATCTTACCAAGGCATCACACCCAGACAATTGTTCAACCAAGAGAGGGTGAAGGCGGTCTGTGATTGGCCCTTTCTGTTTAATGGTGACCCAATAGGAAACAGGGGGTTACACCTTTTGGTATGTTTAACTCAGAAAACAGGAAAGGATTGGAAGTTATCCGATAGCCCCAGTCATGCATTTTGATATAATGGTGTTTTTGATGAATCAAAAATACAACAATGGGAGAGGATATGATAATGGGAGAAGACACAAAATAGGAGAGGGAGTAACATGGAGTAGCAGAGTGTGACATAGAAGACAGAATTACTGAAGGCTGGTTGTGTATCCTGGATGAGCTCACGAATAAAGCATTAAATGAGACGGCTCGACTCTGTGGCATGTTTGGAAGAAACACACTTTGAAAACCCCTTGATTTGAGCAGAATTCTTCCCCAGCCTCTCATCTTCTCTCCTCTCCTCCCTCTCCTATTCCCTCCTAATGTCCTAACGTCTGTTCTCTCCCCTCTTCGGTGCTTGTGTTCTCTGTCGCAGCCTCTTCTAATGCATATGGTTGCATAGCAGGGATGGTTGCGTCCAGCCCTGAGATGTAGTCTGTCATTGATAGCAGCATTGAATAGAATGTATGCGCGTGTCACCTGGACCCTGTGTGTATGTGTGTGTTTGTGTGCGTGGGTACCTCAGGTTCAGACAGGTGAGGGCCTGTAGACTGATGATGTTGTCGGGGATTGTCCTGATGCAGTTGTGGTACAGGTTGAGCGTCTCCAAGGCAATCAGGTGACAGATCTCTGAGGGCACATCTGCCAAGCGGTTCTTAGACAAGTCTGAGAGAGAGAGAGAGAGAGAGAGAGAGAGAGATAGAATTTACAATCATAGTTTTATCAGTTTTCTAGTCTGTGTATATCATCCCTGTAATTACAGTTACCCATCACTAGGTGTCTTCTTACATCCCCACCTCCTAGCTCCATGCAAGAGCTGTGGAGTGGGCATGTCAGAGGAGGAAGAGTGCACGAGGAGCCGTGCACGAGGAGCAGAACAAAGCATAACAGATCCAAATCAGAACCTGCTGACTGGACAGAACACCAGCTGGTGGTCTGGGCTCCACAGAGTAGGATACACCACCAGCAAACTAAGCGCAGTACAATTTGAATTTGATTTTTTCCAGGTCAATCTCGTTAGGATTAAAAATGAACCTGGCCAAAAATGCACAATTAAAAACCAAAACAACATCGAGGTCAGCGACAAGTACAGAGTAACACAGAATGACACCGAATGATACAGATGCGCAACACCTCACACATTGATCTACACAAGTTAAAAGCTACGTGCAAAGAAGACAACACTTTTGACTGTCCAGTTCAGGGCCTGTTAGGCTCCACGAACATTGTCAAACAGTCAGCTCATCCTCAGAGTGGTTACATGTGGAGCACTGTAGCTAAAAGCCTTTTTCCCCAGCCTCAACTCCAGGAATAGTCATTAAAAGATAGTCCTTGTTGATGTAGTTGTTCATAAGTCTAGTAGACACTAAGTTGGGCCAGTCTAAAGAAGCATATGCCTGGAAGGGGGGTGACATAACTTCCTGTGCTGGCTCTCTCAAAACAATAACAACTTGATTTATGAGCGAGGGCCAAATAAGGAGAAGAAACCTCCTCCATCTTGTGTGGGCCAGGAGGAACCGGGCCGAGAGACCTGGTCACGTGATGGACGGACGTGATGTCATATTTGGGATGTAGGAGTTGTCCTCTGATGTAGGTCATGATGTGTTTAGTAGATGAGGTTCTGCTATGTAAGTGATGTCATGCTATGTGCAAATCAAGGCTGGGTTATTTACAACATGTGACATTTCACACCCATTTCTTCAAAATAACCATCCTCCTTTTCTCTTTTCATTTCTCTCTTTCTCTTAACTTCTCTCTCTCCTTATCTCACGGTTCTAAGGGATTTTTTTGGGATGTAAACTGCATATTTCAATTGCTGAAGCAAGAAATGTAAACTAAGATAAAACCTAAGAAAATCTAAATGATTTCAAAAATCTTCTCATTCAGAATGGTCACACTTGTTTTTATAGTACACACACACACGCACGCACGCACGCACACACGCACGCACGCACACACACACACACACACACACACACACACACACACACACACACACACACACGTGGTAGCGGTAGTGGGTGATCACATGATGTGTGTAAGCCAGCATTGTCATCAGGTTGTATACCCCCCAGACAGACAGACAGTGGTATGCCCCTCCAGCCGCTTGGATTAAGCCATCTATTTACTGTGTCTGGAGGGGGGGGTGTCTTGTGACAGTGTATACTATGATTTCAGAGATTGTGTAGCACTGTACTTCATTAGAGATGGGGAAGTGATAGTGTGAGTGTGTGCGTTGCATCGGTCCCTTGTTCTTTGTGTACCGAACAAATAATTGAGGATCAAACTCATTCGGTTGCACGATAGACCATTTAGACGAGTGGTCATTCGACTTATGAATTTTATGAAAATACTTCCACATACTACTCTTTCTAGTCACCGTATGCGTCAGCCCAGAGAAACTTGCAGAAGAATAACCCAAAAATAAATAACCCATTACTCTATAGACGCCTTCAGTCAATTAA
>NC_136936.1:40019532-40192032 GCF_949987615.1 Pollachius pollachius
CACACCCATACCACTAGTCTGGGACGACGGAGATCCACCGAGCTGGGAATGGGGACGAACCGACTCCGTTCCCAGCGTCGCCATTCCAATGAGGCTATCCACGGGAAAACAGGCTCCGTGTGCGTGGGGGTGTATCCAAATGCGAGGTCCAACACGGAGGGACTCTGGCTACAGCCGTGCGCCGATTTCCTCCTCCGTTAGCCCGGTTTGGCCTGTCTCCACTGCGGCTGCGTGGAGGGGTTTCCATCCCTGAGGGTCAGGATTAAACGGGTACGGGGCGACCTCTGCTGGAGACACTCTTGTTACTGCAGCACATCTGCTGCATCTGTGCGCGTGTAGACACACACACACACATGCAGATGTGTGTGTGTGTGTGTGTGTGTGTGTGTGCGTGTGTGTGTGTGCGTGTGTGTGTGTGTTTGTACGTGTGTGTGTGTGTGTGTGTGTGTAGTGCTGATGAAAGGTTGTCATGCAATCTCTTTCACTACTCAGCACTCATTCCCACCGAGGATAACACACCCCCCCACCCCCCATCCCACATATCCTCCTCTGGATTAAATTCAATTTAATCAAAATATATTTATTGGAATGGAAAAAATTAACGTACATATGAATATAAATATATTAACTGTCAAATATAAGTTAAACGTTTAGTTCTCTGACCATGTGTCTGGTGTTTCTCAAACAGTTTAATATAATACTATAAAAGAATGAAAACTTAAATTGAGTTGAGCGGTGAAATCAATATCTAATATAAAATATTGTTTTTCATTAACAGTTAATTAACAGTAAGTAATTGTCTAGTAACCATTTATTAATGGTGTTCATGTTAACCAAGGTATTCATCTTTACATTATCTTATACTTACCCTTACCTATGTTAATGTTTTATAATAACGCTTATTTCTAAATTAATATCCTTTCATGGCTAATGAATGCATCTCTATTATAAAGTGTAACCAATTGTTCTATGGTTGTCATGTTATTAAGGGTCTAGTGTTTAAGAACCCAGAGGCCCCCAGGGTCTGGGTTCATAAAAAAGACCTAAGACCGGGTAATGTAGCATGCAAGCAATACATTTCCACAGAGGCAGACCATAGTTCTTTGGATTACTTCCTGCAATTGGTTTTGTTCTCACCACAAACAAAACTGCACAGTTTCATCTGAGACTTGGAGTGGTTGTTTTTTTTGCTGCAACCGAGCGGCACCAGGGTTCGACTGAAATGGACCTGTGTGCAGGGGAACGCACCCTAAGTGTGAAAGAACCCCTAGCATTTAAAGTGTAATGGATTAAAGGATGCAACCTTCATCTCTCTGTACATATGTTACAACCCTAAATGGATCTCAGACATGATAGCGAAGTAATAAAGCAAAAAGAGATTGAGATGACACTTTACAACCAGGCAACATTAAAAAAAGTAACATTAAGTGATGGTTCCTACTGTTTTCCGAAGGCATGTGTTGCAATTGGCAAGTGACCACCCATGTTCCGGGCACTTTTGGGGTTACCAAAACCTACGACCGGACCCTGAAATTATTTTGGCTTTGGTTTGAAAGCTCCACTTGGTCCCATCTCTCTAGGGGAGCCATTTTAATGGGTGAGTCCGCTTCCAAAGACGAAGTCTGGGAACCAGTTCCTGTGACTTTAATGTGTACCATTCTTTCACTCCAGGGGGGCTGAAAGGGATGGGACTGGAGATAGTTCTGAGCATAGTACAGCTGCAGCATCAGTTTCTCTTGTGTCTGGTTTGGTGGCACAGGTCGATGTGGATTGTGTCAAAGTCTGAAACGACATTAAACAGTGTGCCAGGCTCCCAAATGTTGAAATCCTGTCACGGCTGGCTACTGACCTGTCTGACATTTCTGAAAGACAAAAAGAAGATGCAAGGTGTTAATTGATACGTACCACATCCTGTTAGGAGATGTCCCTTCATGCCCGACACTGTTAAACCATGATGTTGATATTGGTAAAGCCACTCCTGTAAAGCAGCAGGCCTACTGGTGCCCAATAGTAAATAGGGACACGAAGGAGGAAGCAGCGTATCTGATTGAGCACTGACCTGCGATAAAGACTCATAGCCCCTGGAGTCCCTGTTTATTGGCTCAAAGTCTGATGGTTCTTCACAATTCTGGACAGATTTTGTAGAGCTAAATGCAGTTGAAGTGCCGGACTCATTCCCCTTGCCCCATATGGAGGATTGTGTGGATAGAATTGGTTTAGCAACCTTTATCACCAACCTTGATTTACTAAAAGGGCATTGGCAGGTCCCCCCTACACTGCGATCATCTCAAATATCTGCATTTGTCACTCCCGACCACATCCCACAGTGTACAGTAATAGCCTTAGGGATGCAAAATGAGCCAGCAACCTTTCAGAGGCTCATGAATACTGTAGTTGGTGCAATGTGTACCTAGATGATGTGGTTGTGTAATCCTCATGCTGGCCAGAGCATATGGCTGTTTTAGCAACAGATTTTGATAGTCAAGAAATCTCTCATTAAATCTTGCCAAGTGTGAACTTGGAAAGGCTTCGGCCACGCACCTTGGTAAGCAGGTTGCCATGGGAAGTTCCACCACTAGACTTGAGCTTTGTAGATTCCTGGGTATGGTGGGTTATTATCGTTGTTTTTGTCGGAAACCGTTTTGCAGTCCAAACAGACCCTATATATGGACTATTGATTGCCAATCTGCTTCCCACTGTGCAAAGTCAGGTCTTTGGAGTGCCCTGGTGTTGGCTGCACCTGATTTCTCCCAGCCCTTCAAGATTAACGGGGATACAAGTGTGTAAGGAGCTGGAGCAGTGCTGCTGCAAAACGATGCAGATGACCTCAGCCTCCTGGTTTGCTACATCTCAACGAAGTACAAGCAGCATCAGCTAGGGTATTCCACCATGGAGAAGGAGACACTGGCCATGCCCATGCCCCTTTAAGGTGTATGTGGGGTCCAGTAAAGTGCCAGTCGTGGTGTACATCGACCACAACCCGTGGGTTTTCCTCCGAATGTATAACCACAACCAAAGACTAGTGTGGTTGGCTCTGCTGGCCCAAGGGTTCACAACATCATGGAGTGGATAGGGGTGACTTACATTATTTTGGCCTAGGGGAAGCCAAGGCGAAAATAATAACCAAAAGACCCCCTGACTTTTAAACAAAACCATCAGTCTAGGCTTGAACAAAAACACACTTCTAAACTACCTCTCTGGACAAACACTGACAAATCCGAACTCTGCTAACCCTAACTCGGTACTGATTCACATATTCCCATGCATACACCGTGTATGGGATTATTGTTATAGCTTTTAAGTTGTGAAATATAAAATATTGCACCATGAATACAAAGCGTTTGCATCACTTGTTAATGGTATCCACTCAATTTAAAATTGTAGAAAAGTTGCAAGAATATGATTAGCAAACAAAAATATATCTTGTTTGTGTATTTATGCAGGACCCATATATAGATCAAAGGACTTTTATGTAAAATTGTGTAGGCCCTACTTATTTCATATAAAATAGATTCCAAAGTTGTATGCATGATCAATGTATGACCTAGTATTGTATCATGGTCTGAAATTAAATCTAATATATTTTCAAAGGAATTAACACGAGGTGTAGTGACCATTTCCAGGGTTGCAGTGGAATTTGTAAATACTTTGTTTGACAAAGTCCTATTATCCCCCCATCTGCTGATGCATAATCCATCTACTTTGTAATGAATGAGGTGGATCTAGTTTGAATTATTTGAACATACAATGTGTTCATTAGAGTGCTGAAACGAATCAATCATTCAATAACACTCTGCAGAAGCAGCATGAGCACAGAACTGTCTGGTTAGACTGTGTTCCCAGTGTACCATATGTCACCTTCAGAGGACACACATCAATAGTCATGAAGCCCCACTATTACTCTGAAAGCACAATGTAAAATATTTGTTGTATCAGTCTGGTGATATACTTCCGTAACTCGTTTTTATTTAAAGACATGAAGTACAGCTGGCAGGTGCAAAGATATTATGGTACAATCTCTTGTCCTTTTTTTTCTCCAAAAACATGCATAGAACATGAGCATACAAATCATACATGGAATGCAAAAAAATATATGTATCTCAAGGCTGTGTGTGTATGTGTGTGGTGTGCGTGTTTTTGTTTTTTGATATTGTTTTTTTCATTGCTAGGTGTGTGGTTATCCAGGGGCATTTCAAAGTCAATGCATTACATCAGAAAAACAGAACAAAAAGATTTTCACTCTTATTGTCACTGCATTTGAATTAGAAGCTCTTGCCATTCGTTGGTCAGGTAAGTAACTTCAGAGCACATGGTTGCCCATCATCCAGGAATACAGCATTTACAAATGAGACAGCACAGTGTGAGCAGGAACGCCACATTTCCAGCCCACCTATTCAATTCAGTGTCGTTTCTCATCTTTTTCACAATATTCAAATATACAGAAATATACAGTAATATGCCAAACTAAAAAAATTGCAGCGAAGCTCATTGTGCCAAACCTGCCTTGTGATACAGATTTTTACATGCCATTGCAGGATTGATAAAACTGCTATAATGAGCTTTGTTCAGGGCAAATAGTCTAATAGAGTCTAGAGTCTCAGTTCTTAAATATGGATAATATTATCATTTTGCTTTATTATCCATGTGTTGAAGAGATAACCCCTGCCCTCTTGACATCCAACTGCCGCTAAAGATCAACAAATATTAGCTGTTCTCATCCCACACATAACGGGATATTGTTTATAAAGGGCCATCTTTTACCACCTGGTGCGAGCCATTTTAGAAACTGCCTCACCCTCCAAGTCACAGGGCAGATTTTGAAATGGATATAATGGCTATTTACCATCACACCTGGTCATAAAAGATGGGCTCTTCAAAGCAATGGTTCACATTTTTCAATGAAATTCAAGAAGGCTGGCTTTATGCTACCCTTTAATCTTATAGCTGTATCATTGATACACTACAATAACCTCCTCTATTTACACTTGACTCACCACCTGGAGACAATTAATACCCCCTCCTTCTCATCAATACTATTGTAAATTGAATCCGCATCAGGACACAGGCACAGTGATTTTGTAATTCTAAGTCCAGCATAATGTTAATTTACATTTCGGACATTTTAATGGATATGTCAAATCAACTTTTGGCATTCTGTCATTGACTCTATACAACTGCACTCCAAAGCATTCCATGTCAGTGATCCACTTGCCGCCTTCCCAAGAGTCAAATATGTGCAAATTCCTAACAGCATAGCATTTGCAATAAGAGGCAAAGCTCTGCCGTTATCGTACAATTCTGTAGTCAGTTTGTTGGCATGGTTAAGTTAAGGGAACATAGCCTCCTCGGTGTGCATGTTGCTATGCAGAGGAGAAAGAGTTGTGGGTCCCCGGTTGAGCCGTGGCAGCTAAGTTCGGGGGTCCTGTGGTCGCTACGGAGACCGGAGGAGATCCGGTCTGCACCTGGGACTGGAACTGGGCTATCTGCTCAGGGCTGGCCAGGGTCTTCAGAAGGGTGTTTTCTTGTTCAAGTTGTGTGTTGCGGTCGATCAGGTCCTTTATCTGCTCTTTGAGCACTTCCACCTCCTCTCGTACTGCAAACATCAGATGGCTCTTGACCAGGTCCTGAGGGAGGGACATGAACCAGAGCAGGTACATTTGAGGGTTTGTTTTTGGTTGATCATCACCACAAATGTAGAAATGAGACATAACTTATAATGCTTGAGGAGGGATTCCTCCCTCCGTCCAGTTCCACTGTTGGCATACATTTGACTCAACATGGCCCTCGGAGTATTCGGGATGACAATAATTGGACACTGTTAGACCGCCTCTTTTGCTTGTTTCAAGGATATGACAAATGCTTTTCTGGTAGTGCAAGGCAGTCACCTACTCTTCAAAGATTTGCTATGGCTGGATAAACTGGGCAGACTAGTAGGAATAATAGAAATTGCTACTATACATCTGTGTGACTTTCCTTATACGGACAACCTATGACCCGTTGCCTTGTTCCGTAACCTCCACCAGTGGTTCGGCACGGAAGAGAGCCGCTTCCTTTTGCAACACTTGTCAGGCTGCTAGGCCGTGCTGTCTCAAGGGCATTACAGGTGGCTGCACAACCAGGGACTCAAAAATTGGTCAGGCTTATCCTGGAAAGATGTGTGATGAGCAAAAATCAAACTTTGATGGATGATTAATAACATCAACTATTAATAAATAAAACCCATTTCCTGTATGTATGTATGTATGTATCTATCTATCTATCTATCTATCTATCTATCTATCTATCTATCTATCTATCTATCTATCTATCTATCTATATTAAACCACAATGGTGTACAATGAATCAATCAAGATTGTTTGAGCACAGTGACATTCAACAATAAAACAAACCTGATTGTAGCTGAATGAATTAGGCTCAAATCCAAGTTTAAAAAAGCAGCCAAGTTATGGATGGTTGCCTATAAACTCCAGACACATTAAAATAATGCATTGTGTCAAATACTTACTTCCAGTATTTTAGACGGTTAAGATTGTCGCACGAGTAGTAGTAGGAAAATGTTACTTGGAATCTATCAGCAATCGGCCGTTGCTTTTCTGACAATCATTGGAGTATTATAGGCATCATTAACATTCATTCATTCTTATCACTATTAACACTGAAGTATTGATAAGACAAGTTAGAAACTCACCATAGCTTGCTCAATCTTGTTGTCTATGGCCACGACACTGGCTCCAGACAAACTGAAATCATATATACAAAATGTCAGGCCTAGTAAGTGTTTTTTTTTTTGCGATAGGCCTGTAAACAAAATTACATGTATCACGCTGAGTCCAACCAATATACGTCATATCAACGTCTGAGTTTATGACCGGAACATGTTGAATTTAATTGGGAAAGGCTTTTGGCCAAGCTTCACTTTGATAATACTAGTAGAAGCTTTATGACTACATGTCTATGGAGAGCAGCAGATATACTGCATGAGGCAATGATGAGCAAGGCAGGTTCTAATGATGGTCATTTTGGCCTTCCAACAGAGCGGCAGCGTACATTTGGGCTGACAACAGCAAGTCCTCACTCTATACAGATTGACTCACCGACACCAAGAGGGACCTGTCAAATGCACGCACATCCACACACTGTTAGAATGGCCCAGATACACTAGATCAGCATTTCAGCAGTCTCCCGTCTCATAGACTTGGACACAGTTGGATGTATAAACACAAAGTCAGCTAGTATTTGGATTGAAGGTTTGAAGGGACAGGGTTTAAGTCTGATCTTTTATGCGGTAATTACAAGCACACATTAGAGGGTGACTGGAGGCATGGTTAACTTAACTTAACTGTAATACAACTTGAGATAACAATTTAAAATTTGTATATAATTCAGTGAAAATATAACGGGCCAATGTGTCAACGTGTATTTCCATTTCACAATACATAATTGCAAAAGTTGTAAAAACAACAGTTGTTTTTACAACTTTTCCCAAACTAAAATTGTATTCATAGCACTGGCAAATATTTATCCATGGACTGATGCTCCTTCTTAGTCCCCAAATTGCATGCTGCTTTAATAAAATATCACCTTTAATCAATAGCAGAGATATATTCCTAGCGATGAGGCATATTTGATCCTAGCACTGGTAGATGTGCTAATTTGATCACATTCAAAATGTTCAATGTCAAATATGCTTCAAGACACAAAATATGTGTGCCAGTCTGACAATCAGATATAAACATTACACAGAGTAAAATAAGATTATTACACTATGAGTGTATGCTTATTTATCTTCATTAAAAAAAGCATTAAGTCTACCAATAAATTACAGAATGAAAAAGCATCTCACCCATCTTCTCCATCTATGGCCTTAAGAAAAACGGTTGAAGTTAAGGCACTGGAGTCGCCCTCCTGCCCGAAAGCAGCGCTGGCTGGAGAGCTAGCTTCAGCTAGCTTGGGTAGCCCCAACAGAGCTGACTGGTGCTGAAGGAGAAGGCGCTGAGCATCCTCCAACTGGGTGGTTGTGAATGTGGGCAAACTGGCATACAGTGCCATCCCACTGTTCACACCATTGTGCATTTGGGACATGGATAGAGGATAATTCTTAAGGTTAGCAGGAGATGGCACTTGACTTGCACTGGGAAGATGGGTTAAAAGGCCTTGCGCTGTGAGCGGCTGTTGCTGTTGGCGATCAAGCATAATAGGGTTGCTTGTGCCTTGCTGGTCGGGCCCACCTACCCCCATCTGAGGGACAACAGAAAAGGTGTTGACTTGGAGGGAGGTGGTCTGCTGGAGCCGCATCTGAGCCGGCATAGATATCATAGGCTGCTCATGTTGACGTCCAACCATATTTCCATTACCAGGACCAGAAGGATTGGGCGCTAAAGGTTGAGATTCGGCAGGCTGAGGGATACTTTGGTGCGACTGACCATACTGGGCAGTAACGGAAGATGGCTGATGAACCTTCAATGGGCCTTTATTGGAGCCCGGGGATTGGTTAGCAACTGCCTGCGCGTAGGAGAGCTGCTGCTGGGACACTGCAAAGATAGGATTCCCTGTTGGGTTCTGGACACCTGTCATGGAGACCGACTGGAGGTTACCAGTCTGAGCAGAAGGGGGGCCGGTGGTCTGGGTGAGATCCTTGTGAATTAGAGTCTCAGTTTGGGACACTCCCATGTTTAAGCCATTGAAAAGGGATGTCTGGAAGCCCTGAAGAGAAGTTACATAGTCCTGGGAATGCTGAACCCTTCCAACTTTTCCACCGCCGACAGTGTCAGTGTAATAGTTTTGCGTACTGACCGTGCTACTTACAGTACACATACTCCCGATTGTGCTCTCTCTTCCTGCACCGCTATTAAAGCACTCAGGATAATTTTGCTGCATGCTCTCCCCTGCTCGCATTCCCGGGGCTGTCACTTCAGGAGTGGAAAAAGAAGGAGCAGAAGCCGGGGCATCTTTGTCGTGGTAGTCAGTGCATGTCCATCGGCCCTTTTTGAATGGCTCCGAGCTAGAGTCCAGCTTTACCACCCTGAAGCGAGAGCTAGTGGTGGTCGTTGTAGGGGCAGATGTGGGTAAAGGCTGTTGTTGGGTTAAAGATACAGAGGCAACAGTCACAACTGTCACGGCCGCACTAGACTGAGTTATACTTCCTCCCAGGTTCCCATTTGGTAATCCTATAACTGCAGGGCCAGAGGTGAAGGCCACAGCAGCATTAGCATTCTCAAATGTGGTTGATATGATAGTAGAGTTCATAGTTTGGTCTTGCTGGATTGTTTCATTTATATTGGCCCCAATGGCCACTCTGCCTGTGACACCTTCAATATTGCTAATATTGCCACTCCCACTTTTATTATCCCTCACAAAGACATTGGACGAAGGCACATTCACATATCCAGCATTGCTGCTCTGGTGATTAATTACACCAGTAGTTGTTCCGGTCACAGAACTGTGCATTCTAGCAACAGAAGCTGAGGTCACATCTCCTCCAGAAGAAATGTTTCCACTTGAAGTATTTTCCAGGATAACCCCAATGTTAGAAGATGGTGAGGCCGCAGGAGACGTAGATTGAGGAGGATGACGGAGTGTCACATGATGATGTAGATAGTGGTGATGCATAGTCCCATTAACTATGGTTCCAGATTGGTTCATGAGGTGGAGATGGGAGAGCTGGTTGGGAGAGATGGCTCCAGGACTCTCGACCTCATGGAAGTTATTGAGCGTTTCCTCAGATGAACTCCGCTCAGCTCCAGCTAGGTCATTTGCCCGAGAGAGAGAAACATCAAGGATTTCTGATGAAGACATGTCCTCAGTGTGTGATTCATCCAGATCATCATAGCTCTCGGTGTCCTCTGCAATACTGTTGTTAGTGCCAACGGATACCTGGGCTGAAGTAACACTAGTAATCTGGAAGCCACTCTTCTTTTTCATCTGAGCGCCTGCTGACTGGGATGATAGGGAGTGCAAGCTCAGGTTGTGAGGAGGTTGCTGTGAAGCTTGGGAAGACAATACTGATGCAGATTGAGTCAACAGACATTCATCGACCGGAATTTGGACGCTATTGACAACAGTGTTTGGTGGGGTTGACAACAATGTGCCACCGTCACTGCCCGTGTGGCTACCACTTGCAGGATAAATCCTTTGATGTGCCATCTTTCCATTGCTGGAGACTCCTGCAGAATCCGGATGATGCATTGTTAAATAATCCTGTAGGTAGTGGCTCTTTGACAGTTCTTTAGAATAGTGAACTCGGTTAACCCCGCCGTTTTTACGATGTCGTTATATTCAACAGCTACAACTAAAACTCAATAAAGCACACACGATGGCTCACACAATAATATCTCCCATACGGAGGCACATCCCTCGAATGGTCAAAGCCATTCCTCCCGTAGACAGACAGTCGGGAATCCTAGTAGCCACTGGCTAGTAGTCCGGGAGGCGCGCTAACGTCAGCTGACAGTCTCGCCACCCAGCGGTGTGGTGCGTAAGCTAGCAACTTTCGATTGTTGGCTTGAACCTTGACTACACCGAAATAACGTAAATCATTCAAGAAACCGAAGCATCCGAGGCTAAATCAATGCATGTATAGGTCATATTAATCTGAAGGAAAGGTAAAAGCTGCTAGCATGATGCCACATCCTCCATTCCCGGTTAGTGAAACACAGAACCAGGCTGGTAGCTTTAGCTATCGCCTTGTCAAATGATAACAAAAAAGAATAGAAGTAACCCGTTATCCGGCACAGGGCTGGGCGGTGTCGCGTAGTTCGTTTCTCCTGGAAAAAGCCTAATCCGTTCCATGCAGACTAGGTTTACAACAATATTTGCTGTATCACCCCTCCAACGTGGTAGAGTGTCACAACGCCTTCAAGCATCGGTCCTGCTGACTGGCTTTTGCTTTGCTCGTTTCTGGTGCGAGACTTTTTTTTTGTCAGCGCGAGACCGAGTGGGAGGAGGGCTTGCTTCGTAATGTGGCGACTGCGCATGACCGGTGCAGTGCAGACCAGACATAAAGCAGTCTGGGGGCCAAACGGGTTGAATCCATACACAGTATACACCAAACTAAATAAGGGACATAGGGGCCACGCAAAGTTATTCATAAATGAACGTTTATTAATTTGGATTATAAAAAAGTAAAAGGCAGTAGAAAATAGAAAAGGCTAAATTGGCAATTCCTCTTCAATTATTTGAGCTGCAACAGGCAACAGCAATCAACCATTAATATTCTCGCCCGTTTCGTCCCCTCCCTCCCTGCTGTATTTAGGTGTGCCCCTTGTAGCAAACTCCAGTAGAGCCAGAACGAGAGGTCATTTCCATCAGCACAACGTTTGTTTTTTCCCCAACAATATTGTATGCATACAAAGATATTAGGCAGTTAACACTTAAGTTAACACTCTGTATACTTAACCAAACACTCTGTGTTAACTTAACCTAAGATCTAGACAACCAGGCGACATCATGTTTGTGTGAATAATATATCGTATATATATATATCAACTCAGTAAAAGTAACACCAGGAACACGTGTATGCTGTGGTAAGATTAATTATGTTGTTCTGGATCATCTGATTTTACAGCAGTCTAATCGAACTCTCGCCTGGTCTTTATTCCCCTTCCTCAGTCGACTTGACCTCTTGCATTATCCAACCATGAAATTTTTCGTTATACGTGTTTTTCGAAAACATACTTTAAAATGGTCTTAAACGGATTGAATGTGGTATAAAGAAGGCGAAAGTCCCTGTGTGTTTGTGATAAATGCCACAACTGTTTAGCGGGGAAAATCCTCGAGTGGTCAATTATAGTACCAAATAAAGCACTTCAGTGAGAAAATGTAGCAAAGCGTCTAGCGTTTGGTTCTGGGAATTCAACACCGGAGGAGTAGTTGACCATGTGGCCACATGTCGGCAGTATGTGATAACTCAATTTGTGGAACCACAACATTAGTGAAAGCCACGCGCAAATGATCACGTGTTAAACACGTGAAATCCTCAGGTGTGTTGCTAAACTTCTTATTACCCCAAATATGTCTGAAAAAGCATCAATCGATCTTGCCGGAGTCAAACAAAGTCAAGGCATGGGCCTGTGGCTCGTAAAGGTGTGTCCACAGCGCTCATTATGACTGATGTGAGGCACTTGTATGTGTATTTTTGACTAATAACCTCACCCTAATATCAATTCAGGTTCCCAAGTATTTGTCTCAACAATGGGACAAAGCATTGGATAATGGAGAAGTTGGCAACCTCAGAATTGGAAAGTATGGATGCTGATATCAAATTGTTTCTAATATGATTTCTAGAATTCAATGCAAACTCATTAAGCACAAAACTGTACCAACAGTATTTCTCTGTCTTATGTCGTGCCCTACAGGAAACAAGGGAAAGAAGAGGTCAGGTCACTCACATTTTCTACATATAATCTAGCTCAATATTGAAATGACATTGTTAAGCAAAATACAAAGCACTTAGTTAGTTTTATAGGACTCATGTACAATGTAAACTGTTTTAGGCAAATATTGTATTGTTTTTGTGGCTAAGCGGGACATGGCTTCAATAAGTGTAGCTACAAATAGGTCAGGCGTTGAGATATGCACACACATATACACAAAGCCAAGTGGTCACCGAACACTACAAGTGTGACGAGGCCCACGATAGTTCTTTATAAAAAAATGTATCTAGTGTATCCAAACGCCTGTTTTTTAACATTGAGCACAGTACAACTGTACAAAAATAGTTCTTAAAGTCAGAATGCTTAATGTGTTTAGAATATTGAATTTTCTCCCAGGTGTCTTTCAAGCTAAATGAAGAACTGTGCACCCTGAGCTCTCGTGAGGTTGAAGTGATGAAGATCCCCAGAGACCATCCCTTCACAATGCCACCGGCGGGGGGCCCATCGCTCGCAGTCTACACCACATCTGAAACAGGTCGGTGCCACAGTAACTGCTGGTTGCTAAATCTCCAAGGAAACTGCTGCCCAGTGTTTCTAAACTCCCGCAGTTGATTAGGACAGTACAGAGGTCGGCTGCTGGCTCTCTTGATTCACACTGATGGAGCTATAACCACAACACCCCATCACTACTCACAGAATAGTGCATCACATACCCTCAGATCTACTAAATCTAACCTGAACTCATGATTGCAATCTGAGATCTCATGCAACACAATATGGTATCACATGGTTGGATAACAACAATCTACCAGGAAAACCAAAATGAAGCACTTACTCATCACTTGTATAACACATTTATTTAAGTCCCTAAAATCTAAAAATCTAAATATACCCAAGTTGAATAATGTTGCCCTGTTAGGAGTATGTTATGAGATAGGTGCATAGCAAATGTAGATCAATATTATTGATCTATATTAAGGGCTATTGATCAATATTAAGGGCCTTCATTATACCCGAATACATATCATTTTAATAATTAGTGGTTTTAGTTTGGACTTGCTCACAGTTGTCGTGGAAGCATACAACTCACTTGAGAGCAGTCGTTGATCCGTTTCCACTTGTCACATGCTTAACATCAATGTCTACTGCTTCAAGGAATTGCTACCTGCCAGGGGTAATTTAGCTTCTCCCTAATATCGATTCTTCCCTTATGGATTTGTCTTTTCTGTGCCTATCGAGAACTGGGTAGAGAGAAACATTCCTGGATCCTTCCTTTATATTATATTTGGTTTCAGCGTGGTGCTGCAAAAGGATTTTAGTCCATCTTATGTCACAGTAATGGCATCAGAAAGTTTCTATACATTGACAAGATACCCATTTGCAATCCCCCCATTTCACTGAATCCCACTGGCGCAATATTAGATTTTTGAAGACGCCAGTCTTCAGACTTTCTGTCTGAAAGTTTTGCCTCGATAGCTAAACCTCATCAAGGTCAAAATTGTTGTGCATAATTGTGACTGAGTGCTGCATTCACTTAGCGTGTCTGCGGATCAGATCGGCGAGGGCTGTGTGACTGCAGTGTTTTTATCTCCAGAGGACTCGTCATAAAAGAAACAAAGAGTTGACTCACTTTGAGTGGATTTCATTTTGAATTGAATGTCCACACAATGGGGTAGTATTCAAGTTGCTATTGAAAGTTATTCACCTACATCGATGCACGTAGATGGCCTAACCATTCCCTCATCTATCGCCTCTTGTCTTTGCTGCTTCCCTACATACACATTTACATGCAACGCCTGTGTCTTCGGTACATGATTTCCACACCACAATACAACCATTAAAAAAACGCTGTTTAATTTGACACTGTTGGGTTTTCTCCTGACATGGATAATGGTGTTACTTTTGGTTTGCTTTGACAAGCCACATCTGTTTATCAGGGGGTTGCTTAGCAACAGATGTAGTTGCAACAATAGTCCTACAATGATAAAGACATGATAATGATAAGCCGTAATTGTTTGTACAATTTTATTCCACTTGCATGTCGCTCGCTCTCCATCTGTCTTGTTCTAAAATATATTTTTCTTCTGGGATATTTTTCTCCCAGATATTTTTTCAGTAGGAAAAATGTTCAAGGCTAAAGCTCAGAGCTCCCTGTATTTGTTGCTAGATTTTCTCGCAGTAAACACTCAACGTAAGTCACGTGTGTAGTACACACAAACGCCGTAGAGGTAAAGTAATTTGAAATACGACCCGAGGCTTTGATTGTGTCCACCTAACACCATATTTGTTATTACGCTATCCCTTTTTTGAGGGCCACATTTTAGTTCTACAAAATGCAAAAATATTTGCTTTTTGTAAAGTGTGCATATTGGCCGCATGTTGTAAGTCCCCATTAGATCTATATGGCAAGCAGAGCACATTCTGCATGCTATGTAACAGTCCTGGAGAGGCTGTTGTGTGTTCAATTACAATGATTGGCTGGCTCAGTTTCATGGGTTTCCTGCCGGCTGTGGTTCATGAGGGCTGAGTACTTAGATGGTAAAATCTCTTGACTAGATCCTCTTGAAAAGCTAAGCCGAATCACTAAACTTCACATTTGCAGTGGGCTTTGAATGGTCAACTGCACAGTCATTCTTAATTGGTAAAATATATGTATATGTGTGAACAAATATGTTTGTGTGTGCATGTGCATATGCATATACATTTATCTGCGTGCATACTGTGCAGTAGACTAAACCAGCACAGCCCACTGCAAAATGTCAAGTTTAGTGGTTGGGCTTAGCTTTTCAAGAGGTATGTAGTCAAGAGATGTTACCATCTGAGTGCTCAGCCCTTCATGAACCATAGCTGGCGGAAAACTCATGAAACATAAATAGATTATATTCTAAGCCAACTGGGACCTCAATCTGCAGGAGGCGACAAAGGATTGTCGCCTCCTGCCACTAGGACTGGGAAACAACTACCATCAACAAGGGCTGTGAAACTACTTTCTGTATAAATAAGGTGGAAAAATAAATCCAATGTCCTATGTGGGCTGCCGTGACTTTTCTTTTGCAGATCCAAATGCCACTGCCTACCTGCTGCAACAGCACCTTGAAAGTGAATCTCTAAACTAATCGTTGACAATGCTGCATTTGCTTTGAATGGCAAACTAGTCAACGAAAATAAGTGATTTTATTATTCACTCGTAATACAAAGCAAATAATGACCTTCTTGTTCAGTGAGGATGTCAGCTGCTAATTCATCTTCATAATATGGATTTTCCAAGGCCCTAGTCGTCAGTTATGTTTGACAGGTTATTAAGGATTGAATGTTATTGTTTCCATCCATAGAATAGTGCAAGGCTGCCCTTCAATTGTCGCCCATATTGTGCGAAATATGGATAGTTTTCACTGCTGGTATCAAAAATCGTAAACAACACTCCAGAGAAGGCAATATCACAGCCTAAAGTGGTTGTGGTGACGTCATGGACTCTACGGATGTAATTTCAATGTCCTGCAGTACTTCATGTCAAAACCACCTGAGGAAGTGTACAACAGAACGCATTGCTAATGTGTAGCTAAGTGATGGAAGAATTGCTGGTTTTACCGTGGCATTCAATCTGTCCTCGTACATTGACATATAGGTAAATAAAACAAAGTATGCAGAATTAAATATCGAAGGGGGGCTGAATTATAGGATACGTGTATTTGGTGCAATGATACAATATTCAGTGAATTGCAATAGCATGCTTGCAACCGCTAGCCAATGACTCACTACCTACCTTGACATGTATTTGAGGTAATGTCTTGATACGCCTTTTGTGATTTTAAATATGTGCTGTTATTTTTATTACAATGCAACACATTTTTTAAGTTGCCCTTGACTTTTTTCAAAGATTTTAATGCACACCTTGTATCCCTTATTAAAATGGTAAATTACAGATTTTTTATATATAATCCGTCACTTTTAAAGGCCAGTTGTTAAAATTGCCCTGAAAAATTAGTGAGCAATAGGCACACACAAATTTATGGTTTAATAACAATATTCATCCCAAGCAGTATGTCAAAATATACAAAAGGATTTATGCCATCTGTTGGTGCTGACTACCTAGTCTATTTCTTTGGTTTGTCGAAGTCCTATTACATTGTTTATGTTCATTTGAATCGTTTTGGGTTGAATCGTTTTGGGTTTCAGTATAGTGAAGAAAGTTAGCCAATTATCAGACGCAAAAAAGACTGTACATTGTAGATTGAGGATGTTGATGCTATGATGAACTGTGAAGTCTATACCCAGCACACTTTAAATTTTCCCCGGAAATGCTACACATCATTCTCTGTGTGAATATGATTTCGGACATTCTACATATATTATCAATCTAATATACTGTTGGGCAATTTTTGTGCTCTGCCATGCTCATGAGACAAATCTCTAAGCTCGTCTTGATAATATCCACATATAATTTCTGAGGGCTTTTTGTGGATAATGTGCTTCATTTATTTCCGTTGGTTTGTATCGTTTTCTCTGTGACTCGTTTGCGGTTCCATCCAGTATCAACCTTGTAAAAGGGATGCATGAATTGAATTTGAACTCCACTAACCCGAGCTGTATTTCATTGGGCTGATGGCATTGTGCTTGTATTTCCCTTTTAGCTGTGAAAGCTGATTTCCACTCTTTATTGTTCTCATCAATCTCATCGTGTTGCTATTCCCCCATTTCCCATTGTCTTCTCGTGTTCCGAGTCTCTGTAAGTCGGTGCAGAATGACTCATCTGCCTGGCATTCAGAAGCATACAACCATGGCAACAAATAAGATGGCATGTCCTTGTACATATGTGTATGTGACAGACAGAGAGAGAAACATTTTGTGTGAGCGTATAATCCTCCCAAAATGCTGTTACTGTGTGTGTTGGAGGAGTCATGTTGTGAAAAATAATATTTTCAGCGTTCAAGGCTCGAGGCTGTGGTTGACTGGCTTTTGTTAGGGTTATTTAGAAATGTGAGAAAAGGATTCTGTTGCACAGCAGTCAAAGCAGGTGGGAGTATCAGTTTGTACTTCTGGTTTCCTAGACTTAGAATAGTAGCAGCAGCTACCCCATAATTAATACTTATCCACGCATCCTTAAAATGAAATAAATGGGAAGACTTTGCAACCAAGTAGACCAACTCATGTCAATGTTATAATCAACAACAACATACTGCACACAAGCTGTTCGAAGATGGGAATTGTTGAAGGTTTTGATTGCAACTTTTATTTATGTTTTATACATTGAAAAAACAGTTGAACAGTGGTTGGTTACTGTACTTCAATTATAGATCAAAACAATATGGCACTAACAGACCGTTGTTACTTAAAGGTACATGTATCATGCTTGAAACTAAGCAAACCACACACACACACACACACACACACACACACACACACACACACACACACACACACACACACACACACACACACACACACACACACACACACACACACACACGTAAAGGGAAAGGCAAGCATGATAAGAGATACATTGTGGATTACTTTTTATCTGTATTTTCACATTGACTTGATAAATCTTTTCCACTTGGGTGTAACATCACTCGTATAGGCTCCATAGAGGGAGAAAGAAGAGGGACATGACAGAGTTGTGTTTTATATCCCTTAAACATGGTTTCAAACGCACGCATGCACACTGTTGGTTGGTTTAAGAACACTGTTGGTTTAAGAACAACATGGCAGAAAGGTTATTTTTTGCATTAGGAGTAGCAATGCTTTAGGCTTCATATCATAAAAAAGTACAAATTTTATCAACCAGGGTTTGACTTGTAAGAGATATGACACTGCATCCCATTCAAAAAATTTTTTCAACAGGATTCTCTCATTTTGATCAATCTGAAACGTTAAGACACTTGTTTAAAATAATATTGTAATACTTGAAATTCTAAGTTCTAAGAACCATGTGACTCCCTTGCCATCTCTTTAATCCCCTACCTCATGATGCAACAACTTTGTACACAACACAAGCTATCAACAATTTCACACAAAAAGATCAGTTGTTTAAGATGGGTATGGACTCTGTCACTGCTTTCTCCTTTTCCATGTGACGATGTGCCCTCTCTCTCTCTCTCTCTCTCCCCCTCTCTGTCTCTCATGACCCCTGCTCTTTAACACCGTTCTACTTGACAAAGTGCAGGGCCTCAGCCGCCACCACCGACCCTTTGCTGCTGTCGAGGCTGGTGATGAGCTTGAAGCCCCCCTTGAGGGCCAGCATCACCGTCTCCAGCTTGAGACAGTCCAGGGTGCACAGAAAGGTGCTGTCCTCCTTCAGCACCAGTCGGGAGCCCGGCTCCGACTTGATGAAGTGGCGGAACTGGATCACGTTCGACGACACCTCAAACTCCTCCGGGAAGCCGTCCAGGCGGCTCTTGGAGATCTGCACCAGCCGCGCCTTGACCTTGTCGATAAACGCTGGATCGCTGCAGTACACCTTGAGGCCCTGTGACCGCTCGTGGCTGTCCGTCACCTCCAGGAAGGCGGGCTCTCTCTTGGCGGTCCTCTGCTCCTCCCACTCGAACACGGCGTCCACCAGTTCGCTCAGGCGGTAGAACTCCGCCTCTTTCCGGAGGAGCCCCACCTCCCGGAAGTCATCGGGCAGCTGGAGGTCCCCAGTGCGCAGGAAGTTGAGCACATGGCGGAACACGGGTCCGTCCCGGTCGATGAAAGGGTTTCCCATGGAGTCGGTGTGCTGCACGGGCTTCTTCCCATTGGCCAGCTCCTCGAGCAGCGAGCCCTGGTATTTGACCAGAGT
The DNA here is from genome assembly GCF_949987615.1 of Pollachius pollachius. Classification (NCBI taxonomy): domain Eukaryota; kingdom Metazoa; phylum Chordata; class Actinopteri; order Gadiformes; family Gadidae; genus Pollachius; species Pollachius pollachius. The sequence goes on from NC_136936.1 coordinate 40,038,682, forward strand.
GGTGCGGTGGGCCGTGTAGAGGAAGCCCCCCACGTTGAGTGTGATTGTGCCCGAGGAGGGCTTCTTGAAGCTCTTACTGGGCTGCAGTAAGTCGGGATTAATCTGCCTTATTTCGCTGTCCATCCTTCTTAGATTCCATTCCATGCCGCAATCCACCGGGTCTGCCTGCTGTATGCCCCAGCCCCTCGCAGACTTGGAAGTGTGTGTGCAACGCAACAAAGCTGCCTCTTCCGTTCTCTTCTCCCTGCCAGGCGCTCTATATGTGCGAGTTCTCTGTGCTGTTCAGATGGAAGAGCTGTTGGTAGATGCCAGGTGGGGGAGTGTGCGCGATAGCAACTGGTGGATCGTGCTGTCTGAGAAAATCACACACTGCACTGGTTGCTTAGAGCAAAACCACATCTCAGTGCTCCTCTCTGTTCCACCCCCTCTCTTTCGCTCTCTCTCTCGCTCACTGTTGCTCACTTTCTCTCTCTCTCTCCTGCTCCTTCCCTAATTAGCTTTGATGAAAATGGTCTTGTGCTTTGCGAAGCGCGCACACACACACACACACACACACACACACACACACACACACACACACACACACACACACACACACACACACACACACACACACACACACACACACACACACACACACACCTCCCGCCCCCAGTCTCCAGATGGTTGGAGGCTGCAGCACTGTAAACTAAGGGGTGTGCATCTCCGAAAGGTGCTAAGGTGTTTGGATTGGTTTATAATGCCTGTTTTGTTCAATCTATGCTCTATAAGTCAAAGTGCTTCCCTTTGCTTCTCCAAACAGGATAACAAGTGGTTGCCAAAACCTCTGTTCTTGTGCTCTCTCTAAATACTCAATGTGCTTAGCTGTCTGGTAATTGGGTGCAGCTACCTGAAACCTTGTGTCGTTGGTTGTTGTGTCCCTGTATGTTTACTGTATTCACAGTGCACCACTGCTACCGACTGCAAATAGTTAAGATGGCTTTTCTGCTATGCCCGTACCAAAGCAAAAAGCCCAGGCTGTGTTATGAGAACTGTGATCTAGATGATGTCAGCAGTTGGAGCTAGTCTATTGCCAATCACGATGTATAATTCAGAGAGTGGCCGGGGCATATTGGACTTGAAATGCAATGTATTAGTTATATTCATTTTATGACATGGAGGGAAGTTACGACATTTTTCCTTTTAAACAGTGAGCGACTTATCATGCAACATTGTATAAAGATATTTGAAAAGCTACATAATGTACAAATTCAGGGGGAACCAAGAACCAGAGAACACATTACACGGCTCAATGAGGCCAATGGTCTCACTTTTCCATCGATTTTGCGGAAACAAAGTTGATGTTGAAGACTAGATTTAACTTTTTTTTCAAAAACTCATGAGCAGCACTGTTAAATTTGACTATAGCAGAGCATGATATATTGGACTGCATATACACTGACTTTGTTTTGGTGTAAGATTATGGGGCTCTTTGTATGTGAGTATTTTATTTGCCCTTTGTCTAACGTCAACTTGCGGGTTTTTCCTTTATCACATCTAACAGGAGGGTGATTAACAAATCCCTGTATTTCTTTTTTACTCTAGGCGATAACCAAAGCTTATTTCCTACTGTACCTTTAATTAATCAACCAATGGTGAGTGCGCTCCCTGCATTCAAAGGAATTTAATTATTCATTGGTATGGTGTCTGCGCTGGTGGCGTAATGCAAAGTGGTTGACTGCTGTGACGCTGGCATGGCAACCACTTAAAATAGAGCTATGTATGAGCTATGTCACTTTTCCTATTCCCTTTTATGGTATCTTAGAGGCACATGACACAGACATGCACCACGAAAAACAAATCACACTCATCACCCTTTTATTCTTGAACATGGGTTTAAAGTTAAGTTGATTTGGAGAGGATTAGGTCGTCAATGATTCTAAACCATGTTGAAATCCCAAATTAGATCAAGTCAAAAATCGTTTCTGGATAATGACTTTCTCTCTGACCGGAGGCTGATGGGAAATGACATTAGGAGTCAATGTTGTTTATTTAACAACTTCCATCTGTTCCTTATCTTTGCACTCTTGGTGTATGTATTGGTATTGACAGTCCCATTAGGACTTTCATGATCAAACAGAAAATCAAAAAGTCTCTAGAAATATATTAAAGCAGGGAACTGCGTGTTCACATGTTCCAAGATGGAGAAAATAATGGAGATGTGTATCTAGAGTTAAGGCGTATGTGGGGGTGGACAGGAGGTCGTTTGTTTGCCGTGGCAACCCCAGCAAGGTCGGAGCTGGGAGGTGAGGAGAGGGGAGAGAAATTCATTCTGGAAAATGGATTACGGGGGCGAAAAATAGACCTCTTGAACTTGTCAGGTTGCTATGTTTTTCATACGCCTCGTTCTTTTGTCTTCTTCCCTGCTTCTGCAAACCATTATGTGTTTTTATGTAATTCCCCTCTACATCCATATCCAGCCCTCAAAACCTCTACTGCAGATCCTGGAGAAAATGTAAAGAATCACTACTGGCATTGATCGTGTTGACCAAAGCCTTAGGCTCCCACTCTACTTGATTAACAGAGGGGAGAGTTTGAGAGAGTTGGAGGATAAAGGCGTACGGCCACTTGTAACAAATCCTATTTTTCACAAGATGATTTGTATACGTAATTGCCAATCAATGGTTATAGATGACAACATACACAATTGATAAACCGTATTTGGTAATTATACAGTTTTAACATGCATTCAAGGCACAGTATTAACTGTAAATCAGAAAGTTAATATGGACTGTTTATCTGTCAAATCAAATCCATTTAATGTTCAAGGACACAGGGAATCTAATTCTAAATGAAAAATGATAAGGCGGCTTACGTTTTAAAGTGTTTGACCTCCTACGTCATTATACAGTCCAATCACAATAATCCCGCATCCTTGTCATTTTAGAAATCAAAGATGGACCGTTGGAGGAGATGGCTCAGCCCACACGCAAGCACATATTAAACCCACATGCATGTGTGGGTTTAATAGAGCTATCAGCAAGGGCTCTGGCTAGTCATGGTCCAATAATTGCATGTAATTGCAGCAATTTGTGGCAAAGCTGAAGATGGCCATGGGCAAGTGACATTGTGAAGTGCAAAGTATTCACTATATACATGTGTATTTCATATACTTGAGGTGGTGGTCCTGTGCATTTGACTTTTACCTACTTCCTTAATGAAAGCTTGCTCCCTGAAATTGCCGTCTTCTCAACAAAAGCAACATTTTAGATCGGCCAGTTGACATATTACCAAACTCTTCATCTTTTCCAGGGGAAATAAGCATGGAGGGGATGATCGTTAAAAAGGCTGAATGCAAGCCAGCAGTCCAGGGCTACATGAAGCTCAAAAAGTGAGTGATCTGTTAGTGACACTGTGCAGGGTTTTGAATAGGCAACAGGGGAGAGTAGTAGAATACGCTGGGAGCTTGGAGACAATTCTACTACATTGCTATATATCAATGTCTTGTAAATAATGCTTTCCCATTTGAAGAAATCTTGAATTTGCAAGCAATATGTGCCTCTGCAAGTTATCCAGGAGGCTGAATGACTGCAGTGGCAGGCGTAATTGGCAACAGGGTCTAACACCCCTAGTTATGTTTCAGACCCATTTCTGTACTATTTAAATGTCTCATGACACAACACTTGCCTTAGAGGTTGATGCATTACTCATCTATGAATATGTTGACATTCAATCATTAGAGCATTACTACTCCTACTACTATTACTACCGTTACAAAAATCATGCATCTTAATTTTTTTCATCTTAAAAGATTCCAGCCATAGCTCACCGATGGGATCACTATAGCAACATAGTCATTATTAGTCATAGTCATTCAGTGATAAATGCAGAGATTGTGAGTAGTTAATCCCCCATCAACCATGATGGCGTCATGCTCTGAAATATCACAATGTGCTCAACAGTCAAGCAGTAGACATCTACATAAGCGGACACATTCATGTGGATATTGTTAAAGGACAGAATGTTTACTGCCCTCAAACACACTTATGCAGAATATGTATAAATGTACTTATTTATTTGAATGTGTGTCAGACTGCAGCTCGAGGAGTCCACCAAACCACAGCGTCTGTCGCAGCAGCTCGAGAAAGCCGTCACAAACATCTATAAGCCTGTGGCCAACCATATTGTCAATGTAAGGTGTGTGTGTGTGTGTGTGTGTGTGTCAAGCTCTTGTCATGTGTGATCTACTGTGCCACTGGAAAGGAATTGAATATGTACTTCATTGTTTATTTGATTTGTAAACTACAAAAGCTACCGATCATCTGTGGAAGGTTAAAGTGTGTTTATGACGGCAGGCGGAGTTCGAGAAGAAGAAACGGCAAGAGGGGAGGATGGTCCGGGCAGAGCGACGGGTCGTGTTGGATATGCTCTTCTCGGCGTTTGAGAGGCACCAGTATTACAACATTAAGGACCTGGTGGACATCACTAAACAACCTGTGGTGAGACAAACGCACACACACATTCAGTTTTAGTTTGAAAGATCCCATTCAATATTATTTTATTTCAATAATAATCAATAAATCAAACCCACCTGTTTGAATTGACATAACAAACTAGCTGAGTTGTGCCTTTTTATATCATTACTTACTGATACATTTAACCATATCAGTAATGTGGATCCCAATATCCTCAGTAAGGAACAGCATAATCACCATTGTTGTGTGAAAAGTAATAATTATGATTTGTAAATTAAACTACACCCCGATCTTTTAATAGTCACAAATGTTTACTTAAATCTATTAATGGAAGAAATGATTGACTGTCACAGTGGATTGGAATTCAGCCCCAGTAAAAATGAGAAAATTCAAATGATCGATATTAACCTTCCAATTCTATTTAATTTATGTTTTGTTTAATTGGAATTAAACAGGCATCTGCGTATCCCTTTTAAAGTCCTGTATTTCAGTTTCAGTTGAGTGCTGTGTGCAAGCTCAGTTTAAGTTTCTTATTTTAGGTAACGCATTGCTTATTCTAACAGCTTTTCTTGATTTCAGTGTCCATTAAGTACAAACACATGCGCCCGCATACGCACACCCTCTCTTAGGTGGAGGGAAGAAAACAATAGTTTTCCTGCCCACCTTTCACCATACCCTGCCTTGTGAAACCAAATCACCCACAGTGTATGTTCTCGACCATTTACACACTTGTTTAGCGTTCTCTCTCATGCTCTCGCCCTCTCGAATGGAGAGACTGATACTGTGGATCCATTCCAACAGAGAACAGCAGTGTGTAGGTGCTGATGACCTTGGGGTCCTTCGATTACATAACCACGGGCAGAGTAGGAGTCAAACACCACACATGCTTTCATTCTTCCCTTAAGCACTTAGCCAACACTCAAATCAAGTGAACTAAAGTAGTCAAATGGTTCTGTTGTGACGCAATCAACTTGTTGTATATTTTCGAGGGGTGCGTGCAGAACCCACTCCGTTTGAATTTTACTGATTAGCCATGTTTGCTCCGATAGCTCACCAAGACTGCTGTAGAAATGTCATGTCATTCCAGTTTAGTTTCCTCAAAATAGGTTACCTTTTGATCTATTTGAAGGTACGATTTAAGAGCTATTATTTGAGTGCCACCCGTGCTTCCGTACCAGTAGAACCCCATGGAACTTTATTTCGGAACAAAATATGTATGGTAGTCAGTGGCGAGAGACAAAGAAACTATCCCATTTTATCTCTGCCAATTCAACATGAATTTAGTCAATTTATTAAGTGTGCAAGTCGAGAAAGTCACAGTTTGACGTAAAACTGATTAAGTGTAAGAATGTTGGAGGTTTTTAGACTACAATATTGATGGGTCGTTTGCGACCGAATCAGTTCGAATGAACAAATCTTTAACAAAAAAGGAACCAAACTGATTCTTCTCTCTCGTTTTTCCTGTCGTCTCGTTCGTGCTCAGACTCGTCTCCTCCCGGACCCACTAGTCGCTGACTCGCTGTTCGTTCACTGACTGTGAGTGGTGAAGGGGGAAGAGGCTTAGTGAGCGAACGTACGATAATATGATTCAATGTCAGTGAAATGGTAAATGCATGCTCTTTGTACTTTCTGTGTCACGCCGGATTACTCAAATATTTGAATGTCTCGTCAATCTGTCTCGTTCTTTCATGGTTCGTTCTCAGCCCGGGACCCCCACCATCATTGCTAAATCAAGTCTATTATCTTGCTGATATGCTAAACATCCAATAATCAACTACACCCCCCATCCCGTTGCGTTTGGTTAAAGTTTAGTTACATTGATAGGAAGACGAAACACCATTGCAACAACGTTATAACAATACATGGAATATCATATGCTACACTTCCCTCGCTGTGCTTATCTTGGCAGTTGTGTCAAAGTAGCTTTTACACAAACGTGACTCGGACATTATCCACAGTTGCGTTGAGGCCTAGGCGACGTTGTGAGCACAATCTCTGTGTTATTCCGACAGGTTAGTGTGACCATAACTAACACATAAAACGGACCGGAAAAGAACCATGGGCCGATGCAAGACATCCTACGGAACGTCATTGAAACGGTTACATTACAGAACCGTAATGTAACAGTTATCGTGGCTCTGCCTAGTAAAAAACCATACCAGCCGACACTTTACATATTCTTCACAATATACCATGAACAGTTATCACTATTCCTTACCTGTCTATAAGAAACGAGCCATCTCAGCGTCCGATTTTGCGTTTCTCCGGTCACGTAACTCGCCATCGCTCATAAGCCACGCCAATGTTTACTCTGGTTTTGTTTCGAGCTCTCTCCGCCTCCCTTTTAGTAGCTGTCCTTTCAACAAGTGTCTTTCCTCTTTTTTTCGCCGTCTTAGCGGTGCTAGTTGTTGGTAACCGGGGAATGGGAAATTTAGGGGCCGTTGATGAAGACATTGCTATTCATTTGTTGTCGCCGTAGTAGTGCAAAACTGACTGCTAGGCTCGTGAACGCTCACGCAAGGACGCACCAACGTCGTTGCCAAGGTGAACGGACAGTCCCACAGCCAATAAGAACGGAGAATCAGAGCCTCGCTCTGATTGGTCAAAGTGTACATGAGCGGTGGCAATTTTTGGGGGCGGCACACGGAGGCAGGGGAGAGCAAAGTAATTGGCAGATATTCTCAGAGCACTTCACCTACATATAGCTGACTGGCTATTATGACAGTTTTGCCAAATATTACAGTAAAAAAATCACCCACCCTAGCTTTAAGTCACCCAAGGTCACCTTACAAAGTATGAGTATAAAATCATAGAAGAAAAAGGAAAATAAATAAGATAGATAGTTGCTGGATAAAACGCATCAGGTATGCATTATTTATATTTCCTCCATAGCTAAGTATGCTTTACAGAAATAAAATTGTACATTCAATTGTATTACCAATTTCAATTGACAGTACTTGATGATTTTTACATGGAGAACGGAAGCCTCTCTTACGTGTGTGGGAAGGAAAAACCTATTATATTAAAGAGGAATTGTATGGATAAGCAGAGGAAACCTTTGGTTATCACAAAAAATCACATTCGAGGTCATTAAAATACGCAGAAGATTTGTCTTATCACCCTAAACCTTTTTTATATATTTTGTATATGTGTTGCTTGTTGCCATGGCAACGTTCCCGCCGACATCACGTCAGTCGTTGCTCCAAAATAATCAAATCGACTGCGACATCTTGTGGCCAAATAAAATCATACGTTATGTTCTTGACTTAAGTCAACGTTTGGCCTATTCCCATCTGAACATAAATCCGTACATGATCACATTAATGACGTTAAACCTTCCTTTCTCAACGTCTTTCTTTCAAGACTTACCTGAAAGAGATAATGAGAGAGATTGGGGTATACAACACCAAGGGATTGCACAAGAGCACATGGGAGCTGAAACCGGAGTACCGCCACTACCAGTCTACGGAGGTGGCGAGGGATGAAGACTAGCCCGGAGAACCCATTGCCCTTTCACACCGGATACTTTCCTGGACCAGTGTCAACGGCAGAAATAACATTGCTTCTCACTTTGTTATGAGTTACTTTAAGAGACAGCCAATGCAAATAAAATGATATGGCTATGACTATTCATTTCTACATACATTGATTCTCGAATGTGGTTTTCCTAGTATTAACACAATGGCTCTTATGTACAGCCCAGTACTTCCAATTAGCTACGTTACCTTTACCCTATCATATTGTAGGGTCAGTTTGGTAGTCCCACAAATCACTGAATATAACGGGTCTGGGAGGGCACTGAAATCTGATAACTGGAGATGCCACTTTTGCCTCCACCAATCGGGTGGCTAGGATTTTGTTAGCTCCCTCACTTGTAACTAAATATTGCAGTTAGTCACATCCCAACTTCATTTGCAAAGGCAACATGTCAGACTACCATTTACAGTTAAGGCAGTCCAAATTTGAATATCTCTGGATATAATTCCAGGAATTAAAAGCAGTACATATAATTTCAATGTTTGTTGGATAGGACAACCAAAGAAGCTTTGGCAGGGATTGTTTTCCTTGCCCTTTAGAGGGAATCTCATGTGGCCATAAGGCCATACAATACTAGAAATACTGAAGTATGTAACCACTGAACTGAAGCAGGCAAGGACCAAACCTGATAATTATTTGTCAACCTTTTTCATACTACACCAGGGACATTTTTGGGTGAAGTGTTGGCTATAGTCATTCCAAAACAGACGTTTCAAGGTTTTTATTTAAAACCAGAATCATACTCAGTCAGGGAGATGGTAAATTGCATGCCGTCAGACAAGGCAGACGGTGATGAGGGTAAGCCAATCAGCCCCACAGAAAACATGATGCAGAATGGAATATTGGAATCATCAAGAAGCGAAGTTCATGCAAGATAAAAAGCAGAGCCCAATTTTCTTGCTTCTGTGTCTTCAATTAAGTGATGAAAAAGTACAATTGACAACTTGTGTATTAGATGAAAATTCACTCGCATTACCGATACTGTGGGCCATAATGTCAATAATCAGTGGACTGCACAAATAATTCCTTTGGGTTGATAAAGACCAGGTTCTTTCCCATATCCGTAAGTCCATTCAAAATCCACAAGAAAAGCCGAAGGGGTCTTTGAGTTGTTACTGGAGAGGGAGAGAAAGAAAAAATTTGTGTTGTGTTCTTTAATCTGAAATGCACCAGACATTCAAAATAACCTATGATTACAAGCAGACTGAGATTAAAGTACGTACAACTTTCTCGACCTCCAGACCGTCCTTGAAGAAAATCATGAATGGGGTGACGCCATCCTCACGGAAGTCAAGCATGCCCAACATGCCCAGGGGGTTCATTGAATCACCTGTGAAAAACTGATGAGAAATATTTAAATGGCAGCCAGTCTTTGCAACAAAATAAATGCTGCCACTGACCAACGAGTGCATGTCTTTACCTGGTAGTTCTTAATGTTAGCCATAATATCCCGGACCCGGTCGCCAATTTGCTTCATGAAAGGTTCCACTCTTTCTGGCTTGGTCTCCTGCAGTTTGGCTGTGAGTCTAAATAAACAAAAGGTATACTTTTAGTTGTACATTACATGCATTAGACTAGTGCAATTAACCAATTCCCATTTTAGACTTACTCCTTGACATAGTCCTTGATGTAGACTTTGAAGCTTTTCTTGTTTAAAATGGTCTCCTGCAGTTTTGAATTGAGCACAATATCCACACCCGATTCTGTGACTTTGTCGAAGTCTTCCACCTGTTCTTCTGCAGATTTGTTTCCACCGATGAGAGATTCGCTGATGTCACCCCCCGACCTGGTGACCATCTGAACACAAACACAGAAGGTATTGGTCATTTTGGTGTAGCCTTGTAAGATCATCTTAATATCAAATTGTAGTTCCTTGCTCAGATCAGACTGTTTCACAAAAAAAATACATTGACTAGAAATTATTCAATGAAGTATAAAGACGTAAGCAAACATTGATCATACAGTTAAGCTGATTATTTCCAAACGTCACATTGGCGATTTGACAAGACGCTGACTCAATTCAATGTTGGCGATTTTAACACTTTTTAGGACGCCCTTCCATTCGTGCGCAGTAGGACACGATCCTTGATGAGTCAATACCGGGACGTGCTTTTAGTGTGACGGTGACGTAGGCGGAAAGGCAGAATGTTTCCGGTCCAATGGTATGGACCTCAAAATGTGTACATTTATATCGATACATTAGTGTTTAAGATGTAGCGGTGAACCGATGTACAAAGTGTTGGTCAAATCAGGACTGAACTTCTATTTAAAGTCAGTGGTGTTGCCCCAGAAAATGAGCCCGGTTCCCCATCTATTTATCAACCGGGAAGTTGTAAAATATACACTCACCGCTCCTTCTACCTCGATGAAAAACCCATCTTCAGTTTCCTTGATCTTGTAGATGTCGGTGAACATCTCATCACCTGCGATGAGAGAAAAAGTTTTCGATTTTGTAAGAATTAAAACGTCAGGAACAGCAGGCAACGCTAGGCGGCAATGGCTACGCGGCAAACAGCCACGATGATCACACTAAACAATGACAAAAAACAACAATGTTTTTTCAACTCCGATACTTAATCTACACGGTTTAGGTAGTCTGCTTTCGAAACGATGACATAGAAAACAGAAGAGAAGAAAACGTTTTAGCTGACGATTCCAAAATGACGAAGTAGCCCGTGTTAGCATGACGGACATTTTGATTAGCATTGTTAGCAAAGCGGCTCGAGAAAATGTGTTGAGAATAACCCAAGTCGGTGAAACAGCTTAAACAAAATCCCAAGTCGTTGAATACGGTGTTTACATACCTGAGACTATGTCCTTGTAGATCAGCATTTTGACGGATTGATGTTAAGATACTGCGGGACAAGACGGCAAACCTCCCACCACGACGGGACCTGACGAGAAAAAGACCGATCCGGCCTCAGACGGAACATTTACATGGGATCGCGGTGACGTAGCCATTAAAAGGGACACCACGCGATATTGCCGCCTCGTGGCTGGAGTGTTACATAAACGCAATCCATTTCTACTTATTTTCTATGTACACACAGGAAAATAGTTGACACAAGTTGATCAGCAACCCGTTTTTTCTCAATAAGGTATATAAGCCGGAGAAAGAGATTTTAATAAATTAGTAAATGTTAATATATTAGTTGTATATTATTATCAGTTAATATAATATATATAATAGTTTTTTCCCCATCAATTAATTTGCATTCCTATTTAGTTCATATTCATGTAAATATTACGATTTTCTTTGGTAAAAAGGGTAGCTGTAAATGTTTATATTGAAGTAATAGCAAGCTACTTGAGCATTGTGCAACATCATCCATTCTAACGATATCAATGTAGTTATTTTTGCACAATGCTGCATTTAAGCGACCAGTATCTCTTCACCATCAGCATTATATTTAAGGTCACAAAACCAATCTTCACAAGAATTTAATTATCGAGGGCGGTGAAGTGGAATAAATGCTTAAATCAACCACAAAATTAAAAACGCATAAAAAAAAAAGCCAAAAACAATTACAGCAACTTTATTAAATTCTTCATCTCAGTACGAGAAGAACCCTTTTTACTTTTGATATTTTTAGGGTAAATCTGGTTCCGTCTGTCCCGTTACAATGCAGGAATTTTGTAGCCTTAGGTATAACCATCGTTCTTACAGAAACAGGGACAGGCAAAACAAGTCATATAGAAAGTCAGCATTAAAAAAAAGGAACACAACGTCAGGAAAATATGGTGCATGGTGAATTATCAATGCTACCTCTGAAAACAGGAAAATAACTATACATATTTGTACAACAACTTCCCTTAAAAGGTGACATGTAATGTAAAACCTAAGTGCAACCCAGCAACAACACCGGACTCTAACAAAAAGCTGTCTCGTTATACCTTCGCCAATATGATCAGTACGAATGTTTGGACTACTCCAGTCCAGCTTAAAAAAGGAGGGCAAGAATCAATCTGCATTAAAGGACTGAAGAAGAGAAAGAACAATCATCACATGCTCTCATTATAGCATTTAACTTCCGATTCCTGGGGAGTTGATTGAGAAAATAATGACATTTAGAGTTTCCTGTGCTCATCAAAGTGTTTTTCACCATATTAGTTATCAATGTCTATGAAACCTGTCCACAGTTCACAATGCTTATCTTCTTGCTGGACTTGCCGGACGCAGAGCCCAGCTCAGCCATCGCCCGCACCACCTCCATGCCCTCGTGAACCCAGCCAAACACCACGTGTTTAAAGTCCAGATGCTCGGCCTTCTTCAGAGTGATGAAGAACTGGGAGTTGTTTGTGTCCCGACCGCGGTTCGCCATGGACAGGAGGCCCGGGCCCGTGTGTCGGATGTCAAAGTTCTCATCTTCAAACTGTCCACCGTAGATGGACTTGCCGCCGGTGCCATCATGGTTTGTGAAATCACCTCCCTGAAAACAGAGAGTCATGTAAGGTTCCTGATGACAGCAATAATATCATAAAACAGTGTTACCGGATTGAAACCGCAAAGATTTTTCTCCACAGGTTTTCAAACCTAAGAATTGCCTCGTTTATTACAAAAGGAGGGGCTTTCAACGTGGTGGGGGTAAAATTCAGTTTAATATCATATATTTATTTGACCTTTTATTATTCGGAGACGGATGCTCAACTCCAACGTACTAGATTCCGTCGTTACTGTACTTTAGTGCGGAAGAGGTTGAATCTTTCTAGTCTAAAATGTATTACTATTGAATTGTATAATCTTTCACCCTGCTCCATGTCTTTTAATTCCAAAACCCTATATGATAACTGTATCCTGGACTTTACATTGATTGTAAACTTTTTCTCTACCTAGCCTGTTAACCAGACAAATCTTGCAATCTCTTGTTTCATTTGCTCTCCAGATAAGGTATGGCTTCCCTCCCATACAACAAATGTTCTGCCTCGTACAAAATAGAACAGCAATCACAATGGTTTGTCTAACATGAGGCGGGATAAAAAGGATGATGGTGCAGGCGCGCCATAGAGGCATTTCAACAACAATAGAGATAGCTGCCGCTGCTGTAGAATGGTCTGTTGATTACACCATCGAGACAGTACTTAACTAACGTGACGTCATTTCATTTCTGCGCCAGTTGTTGACACCCTTTGTAAATCCAAAATTAACAGAGCGGTTCGAGACTAATTGCAGTCTGCAATTTGTCTGGCAATGCAAGGGTGTGCTTTACCCGGATACGGGTACATTTGGGATGAAGAGGTTGGTGAACACTAGGGTTGGGTGGTATCTGGTTTTACCGGTACGGTGTGGTGTGGTCTCATATTTTCTAAATATTGCTATTAACAGCTGACCTGACACATGAAGTTGGGTATAACCCTGTGGAAGATGGAGTTTTTCAGGCCAAAGCCCCTGCCTCCCGTGCAGAGCACCCGGAAGTTCTCTGCCGTCTTTGGGACAGCGTGGGAATACAGTTCGACGCCGATGGTGCCGAGGGTCTTGTCATCAGCGGCGATGGTCAGGAAAACTCTGGGATTGGTGTCCCGGGAATGTTCCTGGGCTCGGGACAACGTCTGCAAGGTGGCGTCTTCACTGGGCTGACTCAACCGCTGCTGACACTCCAAAAAGGTCTTCTTGAATTTGTCAGCTAGGTCTGCGTTCTTGAACTTGGCTGCCAGCTGCTCCACACTAGCATTGCCCTCTGGAGGAGGAGAAAGAGTTAACAGCTGCCGTCAAAGATAAAAAAGAAAGAAATCTCATACAAATTATAATAATTAAGTAACATGAATATTGACAAATTCTGATTGGCTAATAGATTGACGAACACATTGGAGACTGTAGAAAAGGGGGTATATATATTAAGGATCACATCACAACACTCCTGATGCGAGTGGCCTTTTACCTGCATAGTCAGTGGTGGTCCAGACCAGAGCGTTGGCTGACGAGTTCATGGGCTTGAGCTCCATGATGGGTGTGATGATGTGATTGGCGCACACGTTGAGCACCTGCTCTCTCCTCATGATGACACGGTAGGTGCCCTTGACGGGGTGGTAGAGGATCTTTATGTCTCCCACGCCGCGCTCCTTCCACTGGTTGAGCCCGCGGTCCCAGCGGTAAAGCTTGGTGCGCTCCTTGAACAGGATTTCCTCGTCCTCCTCACCCGACTTGGTCTCCACCTGGGGAGGGACAGCGAGAACTTGAATGGAAGCCGACTTCAGCGCTTAAAAGGGAGAAGAGTTTCTGATGGGTCTGCAAAGTACAAGAGGCGCTGCTGTGTATGTATGAAACCACTACGCTAGTACAAATCATGTACATCAAAAGAGCTTTCCATGCATTTTGACTATGTTAGAAAACTTTGCGTAAGTAATGCTAGTACAAATATTTGCATTTCGACAGCAGTTCATCATTCACACAATCTTGAACCTGGCTGATAACCTGTTGGATTACAAAGGAGAATCTAAATCATTTTAAATAAATGTAATCCAATTGAAGAGGAGGTGGAGACAAGGTACCTCTGGCAGAGACACTATGGGCTCGAAGTGAATGTCCACTTCTTCGGCAGCCTCCCCTTCATCCCCTTCCCCCTCCTCGCCATTGTTCTTCGGTTTGGCTGCACCACCAAACACCGAGGCTCCAGCATTTGCCCAGGAGAAGTTGGTGTCTAAAGAGGAGAGGAAGATAGGTGTCCGCTCATTATGAGCAGCTATGCTTCTAAATATCCCGGAAAGTTGAGTTCACTGAAAGTTGTTTTGGAAAAAGCATCCGAAAGTGACGGAGGAGCATATGTAAAAATTATATCAAGGAAAGGTCAAAGAAGAAAAAGGAACACAGGCAATGCAAACGGCATTTGTTCCAACTTGTAAATGATCAGTGACCTTTCGATCCAAAGGCATATTCTCCATCTCCAGTGTTTTGTGCAAGTTCTGCGAAGGAGAAGCTTCCGCCCCCGAGCGTGTTAAAGCCGAAGTTGATGTCTGCATTAAGAAGGTAAAGAAGAGAAACATGTTGAACATTGTGGATCCCAATGGACCAAACTTGCATAATGTTCTATTGTTTAAATACGACTTTGTTATATTGCAATAACACAATATATATTAATGCCGTTGAAAAAAAATATATGTTTATCAAGGTACATATTAGGGGGGGAATCTATCATACGTTGTTTACATCTATAATGTAAACAACGTATGAGTAGGCCCTTAGGAAAATATAAGTATGGTGGACAGAGGCAAACTATCGATAGAACACTCAAAGAGACTTTATCATATGAAAAAAATATTAATGATGGGCCTGCTACTTTTATATACCAGGGTAAGGGTAGAAGGGTAAACTACTGAATATAACAACCATTGACTATTGAACCTTATCCTTGAGCTGTCATAGCAAGGTAAACACAAGTGTTAACATTGATTAGGTAGGCAGGTTGGTCTTCTACCCATACATGGTACACACAAGAAATAGTACCAGCATGAGTGTAATGAGCAAAATGAGTTTATCCTACGATGACGCCTCTGAAAAGGGTCCATTACAGCTAGGGTAAGCAATTTTGAGAAACCAGCCAAAGTAAGCCAATGATATAAATATTAAACCCAAAAAATGTATCTCCCTTCCCTTCAGGCATCCCGCAAAAGCCACTCCTCAAAAACACATGACAAGCTCGCTAGCTTAAGGCCAAAGGTCTGCCTAGCCTTGGAAGACGTATCACGCGCAATATTCTTTTTATTACTTCATCTCACATTTATGTGAGATGACTTGTAGTCAGGGTGGATTGCTTTGAGTTAACAAACAACATTCTTAGTCATGGACACCCTAGTCCCCACCTATTTAGTGTGACACACCTAAATGGAACAGGACCATAATAAATGTTATACTCTCACCCGTGTTCACCCTTCAATGACAAAATGTCTGCTGTGAAAAGGGCCTATGTAGAAATGCAGTTACGAGTAGGTTATGTTACTAACACAGCCTTACACACTAGTTAAAGATAACCAAACATGTATACCTTGATTAGTAGTGGTGAAAATATTGGCAAGTGAAGGAGTTGCAGCATCAACATTCGAGTCTGGCTCTTTGCTTTTCTTGGTTGAGAGATCGATGGGACAACCGTTGCTTGGGACAGTATTCTGGGCCTCAGCCAAGGTGCTGACTGCCCCCTCGGTGCAGACTGCACCCTCTGTGCAGACTGCATCTTCTGTGCAGACGGCGTCCTCAGTGCAGACGGCGTCCTCAGTGCAGACGGCGTCCTTAGTGCAGACGGCGTCCTCAGTGCAGACGGCGTCCTCAGTGCTGACGGCGTCCCCTGTGCTGACTGCATCCTCCGTGCCGGAGAGCTGGCCTGAAGGCAGCGTCTCTGAAGCACCAGCGGAAGACTTCGCCTCTGCACTTTGTTGGGCAATCTACAACAAAAGGAAACCAAAAAACAAACAAAAAAAATAATTACCTTATTTCATGCATTGATAAAAAATATTACTTAAAGGTGACATTATGGTGTTTCCCAACAAGTAAACATAGTATATGAGATCCAGAAAACATGTTTTTTAAGCTGTTTGCCGGAGATAGCTTTTAGGAAAAAAAATCTCTCCTACCGCTATTCCCATCTGTTTCAGTCCCTTCAGAATGAGCTGTTTCTAGTGTCTGTAACTAATGCAAATAAGCTGCTGCTGCCCATTGACCAATGAGCTGTCAGAGTGAACCCCAGCATGGAGAAGTGATTGTTGCCGTTTGCGGACTCCTGGAGCTCTATCTAATATAATACAGTGTTTCCCATACCAACCCACAGAATCAAAACCGAGCGCCACAAATTGATTCTGCTTTTAATTATTTATTTTTTACGCAATTTTGAAATATAAATATCGTTCCGTTCATTCATATCCGCATAGCACTCTTTCTCCCTGTCATTCTCGTTCACACACGCACAGGCACACAGAGCGAAGCGCGCATACATGCCAATGGTGAGTGGGTACACTACCACATATTGGATATACCCGCGTATCACTGACAGCACTGACAGCGGATTCGCCCGCTTCTCTCATCGTGCCTACAAAGGAAAATCTGAGGCAGCGGAATATTTGCGATTAATGTGAAATGTGGTTATAGTTTAGATAGATTACGTTGTTGGATCCCTGCCAGGCAGTCACATGGCAAACGGACAAATTAGACAACTATTTTTGAATGGAATATCCCTGCTTCTGAAATGCAAACATCTCCGCCAAGATCTCATCCGCTGGTCCAAAAAATCTAATCTAAATCTATGCTCTGATTGGAGGGGGGTGGGGAAGTGGGAGGTAATATTCAAATGTGCCCCCTTCCTACGTAGGAGGGGGCGACAAAACTGACTCGCTCGTATGGTAACTGTAGGCGGGGTACTTTCAGAAATGCATATCTCCCTCAAAAAATCATGTCGATTTTTTTCAAAGTTTGTATGCGTGTGGGAGCACCAGAGACCCAAAACAACACCCCAAATCCCAGGAAAAGTGTTGTTTTCATAATATGTCCCCTTTAAGATTATTCTTTTAAAATGGAGGTATGATAAAATAGAAGGATCAAGAACAATCTTAGCTTCAAGTAAAAGGTGCACCATTTCATATTTTCAAGTTATCAAACACTTTGAGCAACCGTTTTGAAAAATGGGGCACCACTTTTTAGCCTCAAATCAAGGCTATTTATTGTATAATCCATGAGTGGTTGATTAATTTCATGTACAACATTGCTCATTATAAGCTCTAATCCCCCTACTTCTTGAGTTAGGGTCTCCACCCAAAATGCATCTTTTGTTGTGGAAAATCAAGCTGAAACAGGGGGTTCACTTCAGCTTTAAAATCCTCCTGAAATAAAATGACAACATGGATTATCTCATACTTAAGTTCCATACACACCAGTGCCTCTTGAACTTTGCGGACCTCCGTCTCAAACTCCTCAGCCTTGTCTCCCTCTGAATCACTTGTGCCCAGTTCACAGAAGAAGGTTGGGGGGAGTTGTAGGCTCTTTGCCTTCTCCTCCTCTTCTGGTGTGGGCTTCTTCTCCCAGACCACCTGGCAGTCTGGATCTGAGGTAAATCCGGTCAGAGAAAAGACAAACTCTTAGGCTATATTTGGAAAGCCCCATAATTCATAGTAGGCTGCAGCCCTTACAATAAGTGTTACTATGTGTAGTGTACTATGAGAATTGTTGTGTAGATTTTCTCTTGAATACTGATATCTTCCATGAAATTAGGGCTGTATATCACGTACCATCAGATGCTGTGGTTCCTCTCTCCGTAGGGTCAGGGTAGAGCTTTCCGTTTAAGGAGTTCACAGCAGATTCATAGTCTTCATCTGAAAAGTCAAAATCAAATTCAACCCGTAGACTTTCATCACAACCCATAATGTGTCCCAGACAGGACACTTGAAGCAGAACCATTGCAGACCTGATTCTTTTCTTCCGCAATATTTGACTCATCTGATTGAAAAAGAACTATCACCTTTGGTCAATTTGCGTCAACTGTTCTGCTCCATCAAGTGCATTTAAAAAACGTTAAAAGGCACCAATGAAAACAATGTTGCCAAGATTCACGTATTGATACCAAGGGAATACCTTTATTTAAATTGCTTTTTATTACTGGGATGTGTCGCAGTCATATACAGGACCTCGTTGGTCAATCGTTTTTTTATTTATGAAAAAGCATCTCCAGGGGAGCTCAAGGCCCATTCAGGGCTGGTCAGCTTCCCCATGGTTCGCACCTCAATTAGAATCAGCTCGGTTGTTGAGGTTAGCACGCTGTTCTTAGCTGCTAGTCAAAATCCACTGCTCAATTGATACTTGATTGGCAATTCAAATATTTGCAGTGGAGAGCCTTATATTCTGTATTATATAACACATCTAAGAAAGAGTAGGTGGGCCTCCTTCCGTGCATACCCTGCTCCCCCCCACAGGTCAGCTACCATAACGTAGCTAATCTAATTATGTGGGATATACTATCTTGCCATTAAAATGTCAAAAAGTACATACATCTACATCGCAAAGTCAGTTAGTGGGGTCTAACCCCACCTTGCTGTTTTGTTTTGTTTGTACGACTTAAACCACACCTATACGCACCGTCGCGTAATGAGAATGGCTTCGCTTTGCCCCTTGAGCATTCGGCAATTGGTAACTTGTAGGGGTGTAATGATACACGTATTTGTACTGAACCGTCACAGTACAGGCAGAGGTGGACCGCGCTGCGTAAATGTGGTGTATATAGCGTTAATATGGCGAATGTAAAGGCTTGTTTTGCGATGCGGAATTTAAAACATGAAGTCGGAGTTCCCCCTGGACTATTTAGCCAAAGTATACTACTCCGACTCTGTAATCCGACTCCGTAACTATGGAGACACCTCGAGCATTCGCAGTTCTCCGTCGGGATGTCGGATACGCAATGCAATTCGCCGCCGGATCGATCTTATATGTTGACTAAAAACCATGTAAGCAGTGTTAAACTTCCAAAGCTTTTCAAATCTTTTTTGGTGTTTTATTGATCCTTAATGTGCAAAGTAAACAATGTACAAAGTAAATAAGGTGCAAAGTCAAACCAGAGAAGTGATTCCGGAAATGATTTTGTTAGAGGACCAATTACAGCCCTTGCCGTCTCCGTTGCGTCGACGGATAGTTAAAAAATATTGGATGCGCACATAAGCTACGGAGATGGTCTCCGACAGGCTCTACGGAGAGGGTTCTCCGTGCAGCACTTCAACATGCACACGCATTTGAAAAGGCACCATCCAGGTGTTACTATCACCATTGCTGTGCAGTTATAACGAGCTGTGCAAACCCAGCTTACGACACTATTTCAACAACCCCGTCTGGGAATTCAGAAATGCAAATGCCATAACCAAGTTTATTGGTGTTTTCATTGCTGCTGATCAAAAATGTTCCCCTTAACTATGAACCGTACCGTCCTGTACCATACCGTGACTTCAAAACCGAGGTACATACCGAACCTTGACTTTTGTTTACCGTTACACCCCTAGTTACTTGGCTTTGCAGCCAGGAGGAAAAATAGACCAATTCAATATACCAAAAGGAGTAGATACTGAAATGAGGATAGCTTTCACTGTATTCAATCAAAAAATATTTATGCTTAATGCACAACTTAACAAAACAATTTGAAGTCAATTGCAGATGTCTGTTGTGCATTACTTTGATAACCTCTTATTTGTTATAACCTTACCATCAGTTTCATCGTCGCTGGTGTAGCTTGGTTCGTTCTTGTAGCAGAAGAAAGTCAGTGGCAGAAGTAAACTCTTGGCCAACGCTGCCTGCTCAGGCGTAGGCTCCCTCACGTACACCACCTCAACATCAGAGACCCAATCTTCACCACTTCCTTCAGCAGAACTGGGTACTGGAACAGAAATTTGGAGGAAAAAAAGAATTTAGATTAGAAAGAAAGATGTCATTGTATTTGCAGTTACTTAATTTACCCAGCTGATTTAAATCAAAGACAGGACGTTAATATGTTAGGAATTCACACAAATGAACAAGATGCTTTAGAAAAAAACTAAAAACGTGCAATTGTATTAGAATAACTATTATCAAAAACCTCAGGGAAAGTAAACTTCTTTCAAGGTGTGTATTCTTCCTTTCTTTTTTAATATGCTGTTTGACAGTCCAATTTCTATTTAATTATAAGCTGTAATGTAATTTCTTTAGTTCACTGGGAACAAAAGGAAAGCTTTTCTTTGGTACTGGTTCACCTATTAAGAATTTTGAAATAGACAAGGAAACTGCTTTCTGGCTAATGCATTTTAAACTATAGCCTTTTTCCACTCAAAGCCCCCTTCCCTTTCCCAAAAGTGTTTGTGGCTAGAAGCCAACCTAACATTCAATATTTCAGAACTGCACCATAACCCAATTAACAAAAGAAGCCATACTTTAGGGACCTATAAATATTAGGGGTGGAACGGTTCAGAAAATTCCAGGTTCGGTTTGGTACGTTTTTTGGTAAAGCAGGGGATAACATTGAGCTTATATCTATATAAAAAAATTATAGTATATTACCGTAGCAGCTGGTTATTATTAGTAGGTACAACTTTTTGATAGGAGGAGTGTGAATAATTGGTTTGTGAGGAAAGAGATTGGCGGCACTGGCAATATAGAAAGAACTATACAATAAATTATTTCTACTGTTTATTTAATTTGAGTTTACCAAATTTGCTAAGGTACCTTAATTACAGCACAAAAGGTTATTTGAACCCAATGAACCTGAAGAATACATACATGCTCCAATCTGTGACAAGGGAACTGATAGTTCAGATTTTGAATTGGAACGTTAATTCCCTTATACATATGATACATTTTAATCTGGAAATTCCATCAACATTAAGGGCTCTCAGGTTGGGAATTTCTGAACTAGGGGTCAAACGCTACATTTTTTAAAGATGATCAATTGATTTATTCCAGTCCTATTGAACGCCCAAGATAATCAAATAAAAACTGAATAATCGACCAATACGACTACTGGTCTTTTGGTTCCAATACCAAATCAATTCTTTGTTTCTTTTTTTAAATGTAATGTCATGGCGGTTCAATGATTGAACCGCCGAGTTCAGTTTAATTGTAACATTTTCTTAAAATAATAACCTTTAGATAAAAAGTTAAGCAAACGTAATGTAGTACAGAGATGTTTGATTACACCAGGTTAAGGACATGTCTGACCTAGTCAGGTGCTGTACTACGGCCTTGGAATAGTTCCTGAATGGAATATTTGAGCATGCCACTCACATGCACGATCAGTTATATCATTGCAATAAAACATGCACTACTGTTAGCGAGTAGCACACGTTTATACACTTTTGTGCCCATCGAGATCCGAACATCGGAACCAATCTTTTGGTCCAGATCTCTGTAGTAAAGTGCCACAAGTGTTGAATAGTTCTTAAAAAGTAATGAGGCCTATAGGTTGATTAAAATGGCAAAAGTAATGTCAACAAATTCACCAAGGCAGTGTGCAGCATAATTTACACACCCTTTAGCCCATGATCAAGTGAAACTTTTTAAATTTGTGACAGACTCCAACAGTGGGAGGATAATATTACTGTGCCAACATCGCCCTTTGGAAATTATCATGGCTTTGGATTCAATGACAGTATAAAGGTTTAACTGCTCATTCAAAGTTGAGTTACACTCTGTTTTTGGCAACACACACTGGGCATGCAACATGTTAAATGTGTGTTGCTTCCCGGCTATCGCCTTCTTTCAGGTGAAAGCTGGTAACATGTGGCATAGCATGGCACACACAGACAGGGGCATGGCAATGAGAAGTACCTGGGGACTCAAATTGGAAGGACGATGTGGTGGTCCAAAAAGCCATTGGATTATCTTTGAAAAGCCTAAAATCCAATCCTAAAAAGATAGCATGTTTGAAGAAAGAAGCTAAATTCATCTCCATTTCATATCTCAGCTGAATTAACTACTATTCTAACGAAAAACTGCACCACATAAACCATTGTCAAATTAGATAATCTGGCATTTACTGTTTGGTGGACACTTTTAACCAAATCGTCTCGCAATGTGTATATTATTTTTTATTAAGGGTGGCCCCAAGACCCTGGCAGTGTTAATGCCATGCTCTACCAGTTAAGATAGCCTTATTTTGTATATATTTAGGACTTTTTTAGGGTTTTTCTGCCTTCTACATAATTCGAGCTAAATGAATTGAAGTGGGCATGAAAAAAGACAAAAATGGATGGGGGATTTATGAATGGTTGCTGAAAGGGAGGTACTTTAGATAGCGATTAGGTGCAGAATAATTTAATTCCATCAATGGAAGATCTGTGTACCTGTGATCTCAAACAATTGTAGGACCTAATTCAACACTTTTAAAGAAATAGTGTGTTCAATTAAAATGTCACGGGCTACATTTAAATTGGGAATGATCATTTACAAAGTGTCCCCCGATTATCCAACTAGTCAAAAATTTCCACATTTATTCTTGAAAGTGAAGTGTTTGCTAACCCATGTTGGCGAGCTCCTCTCAGCATTGAGCATTGAATAGTGTTGCACGGTAAGGATGGGGATACACTTTAAAACATGGACCAACTAAATGGAATGAATTACAATATTTGGCTTTGGAAGATTTACCTTTCTCTGGGATTTTGAATGCAGGTGATGCAGATGACTGGGACACATTGAGGTTATCTTCGGTCCTTGAGTTAGATGAAGAATTCTCTGGGTCTGGAGAAGACTTGGTTGGGCCAAAGATTTTTTGGAGGGTATCTGTACCAAAGACAAACTTGGGGGGAGAAACCACCATCTTCATAGGGTTTGAAGGACTGGAAGTTATAGCTGTCAATGGCTGAATGTCTGAAATCAGGTCTGTGCGCTCTTTAATGGCTTCTTCCAGGATGGCAATCGCTTCTTTTCCACATACTTGTGTAGGTGTACTCATAGCTGGCATTGTTTCCTGAGGAGTGGCCACCCTTGAAGTCACTGGGGTCATTGGTGTCTCACTATCCTGTGCATTTTTGGCCTTCTCAAATACCTCTTTGAATGCATTTGCTACATCCTGTAGTTTGAACCTCACAGCCAATTGTTCAACTCTGCCATCTTTAGCATCCGTAAAGTCTAAAGCACTCCACACCCAGGCCTTCTCAGATCCTTTCATCATTTCTAGCTTCATTGCCGTTGTAATCCAGTGGTTGCAACAAATCTTGAGCACCTGATCTCGTCTCATGATAAGCCTCACTCGTCTAGTGTCGTAGTTCTGCAGGATCCTGATTTCTCCGATGCCCCTCTCCTTCCATTGGTTAAGGTCTTTGTCGTAACGGTACAGTTTAGCCCGGTGATTGAAGACCACCTGCTCATTTTCCTCTCCTGTGGAAATCTCAACAAGATCAGGCAAGGGTACAATGGGTTCAAAGTACTGACCATCTTTGTCCTCATCTTGAGTTGAATCTTGCTCATCATCAGTGCCCACTGACACTCCGCTCTGATTGAGCTTAGCAGGAGACTTGGAAGGGCTGATGCCAGGCTGAAAACTGAAGCTAAAACCACTGGTGGATTCTCCAAATTTAAATAGGTTCTTTCTAACGGGACTGCTTGCTAGAGGAGAAGCATATACAGAAGTGTCAGCAGAGTCATCTAAAGGTTCTCCTCTAAGATCGTAGTTATCCCATTCCAAAGTAGGACCTGTGCCTTCAGTGTTGGGCTTTACGGTCAGCCCCATTACATTGCTAGATGGTGTGAGGTTTGCTGCGCTCTCATCACAGAGTTTAGTTTTCCCATCGGTCAGGAAACATTTCAAATCTTTTAAACCAGTCTTCATTTCCTCAGCTTTCTGAATGAGATGGGCTGTTCTGCCAGTGTCAACAAGCTTGTGTGGTGTCTGCAATGGGATATCTAGTAGGAGTCTCTGGCACTCTTCAAACTTCTGCTTGAACTCCGATGCTAGCTCTGGTGTTTTGAACTTGGCTGCTAGCTGTTCTAGTCTAGCATCTCCATCAGAGAAATCATTTGCTAACCACATCCATGCTTTGTCTGACCCTGCTAGAGGCTTAAGATTCATTGTGGTGGTGATCCAGTGGTTGGCACATACCTTCAGGACCTGCTCTCTTCTCATTAAAACTCTTAGTCTGCCATTAGCGGCATTTTTGAGAAATTTGAGGACACCTAAGCCCCGTTCTTTCCATTGGCTTAGGCCGGTATCAAAACGAAACAGCTTAACACGCTGGAAGTATAGAACCTGCTCTTCCTCCTCTCCCGTGACCAGGTCAACCTTTTCCGGCAACTGAACAACAGGCTCAAACTGTATGTCATCATTCTCCTCCGTCTTGTACATGTCCTCCTCCTCCTGGGCAGCCGAAGAGTCTACCTTGCTTGGAGACCCCTGGTTGGATGAAAACAGATTCTCGCCAGCACGAGAGAAGCCCTTAAAAGTGGGATCATTCTGGCCAAATTGAAAGTCCCCACTAGAAGAGGTGGCCAAGGCTGCAAAACTGAATGCATCATGCCTACCAGTAAACAGTGCATTTTCGTCTTCCTTAGTTCCATCAATAGATTGTGTAGACATTGTTTCTTTGTGTTGGTCCGCTAAGTTTTTGAGGACTGTAGAAGCAGTCACTGGTCCAGTTTTCATCACAGATACTTCATTTGTAGTTTCTTGAGCACCAAACTTGAATCCCCCAGCTTGGATGGGCAATGAAAATGAAAAGCTTGAAGCGCTAGTAACAGGAATTTCTGATTGGGGCACTCCAAACTTAAAGGAAGAACCATTGCTGCTACCAAAGCCAGAAGTAAAGGCAGTTCCAGCTGATTGACTCGATGCAGTTTTATCTCCAAAACTAAAGCTAAATGTTGAGCTACTGATGCCTGAGGAAGTACCAGGGCCCCTAGAACTTTGGTTAGGATTAGGCGTCTGACAGGACAAACATTGATTGACCGACGCATTGTTTCTGACCAAACAAGTGTCACAGTCCCACTCCCCAACTTTCTTAGCAAACATGGCTCCCAGTGATAGAGTAGGGCATGGTGCTTTAGCTGTAGGGGAAGTCGTTTTGGATAAGGGATTCAAAGTTTGACAGGCAACACAACTCTTGGATGAGGACTCATTTCTTACATAACATGCATCACAGTCCCACTGTCCTGGTTTCATCCCAAATTGGCCACCGAAATTCGAGCCAAACGCAGAGCTCAGAGGCTTGGTGGTTGGGGCAGCTTTCATTTGGGCAGGTGTTCCTGCTTTTTCTGTGACAACTGATGCTGCTGAGGCCTGAGGAGTTTGACAGGCAACACAACTATTTGAGGAGGACTCATTTCTCACATAACATGCATCACAGTCCCATTGACCTTGTTTCATCCCAAATTGGCCACCAAAACTCGATCCAAACACAGAGCTCTGGGGCTTGCTGGTTGGGGCAGCTGCTGTTTCTGCAGGTGGGCCTGCTGTTTGAGAGACAACTGATGCTGCTGAGGCCTGAGGAGTTTGACAGGCAACGCAACTCTTCGATGAGGACTCATTTCTCACATAACATGCATCACAGTCCCATTGACCTTGTTTTATCCCAAATTGGCTACCGAAACTCGATCCAAACGCAGAGCTCTGGGGCTTGCTGTTTGGGCCAGCAGCCATTTGTGCAGATGGACCGAATGTTCCTGAGACAACGGATGCTGCTGAGGCCTGAGGAGTTTGACAGGCAACACAACTCGTCGATGATGACTCATTTCTTACATAACATGCATCACAGTCCCATTGACCTGCCTTCATCCCAAATTGGCTTCCGAAACTCGAGCCAAACGCAGAGCTCTGAGACTTGGTGGTTGGGGCAGCTGCTGTTTCTGCAGGTGGACCAGCGGTTTCTGATGGTTTTGTTACACCTGATGCTGTTGCGGAATGAGGAGCTTGACAGGCAACGCAACTGTTCGAGGCCGACTCATTTCTTACATTACATGCAGCACAGTCCCATTGACCTTGCTTCTTATTAAACTGAGCTCCAAATGCACTGGTTCCAGTATCGGCCAGGCTTTGACAACTAGTACCAAATGAAAATGGAGGATTAGAAGAACCGAATGCACCAAATCCTGAAAATGGAGTGCTAGAACTATTCTTTGAAGACTCAGTGCCAAATTTGAAAGTGAAGCTACTTGCTGCTGTTGGTCCTCCAAGTGGGGGTGGTGGTTTGGAGTCAGTGACTGTCGTTCCTTCTGGTTTTGACACAGTTTGTGGATTTTTGGTCTGACAAGCTACACATTGAATATCTTTGGGCTTGTTTCGCACATAGCAAACATTGCAGTCCCATTCTCCTTCCTTAAGTGCAAACTGGGCTCCAAATGATGATTTGGTTTCATTCAGTTTATAGCCCACCTCTCTCTTTTCCTGCAAGCAATGCTTTGCTGGTGACTTGGGCACATTTTGTTGAGCTTCATCGAACTTTGTTTTGAAAAGCATTGCCTCCTCCGCAGTTTTGAAACGGATGGCTAGTTGTTCAGGTTTGGGCTGCTCATCTGCATAATCAATGGCATTCCAAACCCATGACTTGTCTGAGCCAGCATTGGGTTTAAGTAGGGTATCAGCGTTGATATAGTGGTTGGCACAGATCTTAAGGACTTGTTCTCTCCTCATTAAGATTCGCACCTTTCCTGAAATGTTATGCTTTAAAATCTTTATATTTCCAATACCCCGCTCTTTCCACTCTTTTGTCTCCATTTCAAAACGGTACAGCTTGGCCCTATTACAGAACAATTCCTGTTCTTCTTCCTCACCTGTTTTGACATCTATCTTATCGGGCAGAGGTACAATAGGTTCAAAATGAGGACCATCATCATCATCCTCTAACTGGGTGCTGTCATTGTCACTTTCCAGTGGCTGATTTTGCTCGACTTGAGGTTGCTTTTCAACTTCATCTATAGGCTTGTTGACATCCCCAAAACTAAATGGCTTCTCAACTTTTTCAAATACGCCTGAAATTCCAGTGTTTGTTGTTGCACTTGCGAAACTGAACCCAGAAAGATTTTTAGTTCCAAATGTGAAGATGCTCCCTTGGCTAGTGGATTGATCCTGAGTCCCAGGCTTCTGCTCAAAGTCTGTTTTAGTGGAAATATCCGAAGTCAGCAGCCCAAGCAGACTCTCACTGTGCTTGACTGGAGAAGCAGAGAAGGTAAAGTCTCCGTCGTTGGATTTGAAATTATTAGTGTTGAATTTGAAATCTGCAGATTGTGCAGTTTGACTAGTTGGCCCAGCAACAAGACTAGGAACCTTTGGGATGTCAGTCGATGCTATTTGGCCAAAAGAGATTTTCCCAAAATCCATTGCTTTCCCCTCAATGCTCTTGGGTTGAACGGTAACCGGAGAGGGTTTGGTGAAGTAACCAGGCTCAGGAAGGGGCAGGTTGGTTGTTGGCTGAGTCACACCATGGCTGTAATATTCCTCACTGTACGGTGAGAGAAGGTTGGTTGCTGGTGACTCAAAGCGAAGAGGTGCACCGAAAACTTGTTCTTGTGGGGGGTAGACGCAGGGCGGTGCAGGTTGCATTGGTGGTGTGTGGTTCGGCTGCTGGTAGGAATACATATGCTGTTGTGGGGGCATACGATTCATGTTGTACATTGAACCCTGTGATAAAGCACAAAAATATGCATTAGAAGAGTCATAGCTCACTGGTCCAAAATAGGGATCCACCGATAGTAATATTCTGGGCCAATATTCTTGCCAATGGCATATAACGATGTTATTTCTTTGTTTAATTTTCTTTCTTGCCAATGCAGAGTACAGATCAGATCTTGAACTTCAAAATAGAGCGCTAGAGTTTAGTTTGGACTACGGTTTACAGAACATCTCAATACGTTAAAAGTTAATTATTTAAAAGAAAAAGGAGATATAGTCTGAAGGAGAACTGTTCATTGAAATGATTAAGCCAACAAAATCACTCGCACTCCAAGGATAAGAGAAACGGATTATACCATTGACTATATGGTTAATACACACCCAACACTGATTTATCCTAACATATAAGCGAATGTTATAGTTTCACGTTTGATAAACTGCACGTATCAGAATGCTCAAACTGTTCCTCTACCGGGAAGCCGCAGCTGTAGTAACTAAGCTTTAATGAATCAATAATGAGTTGGACCGTTTCAAGGACATTTTTGCATTGGGTGTGTATAAAGAACAAACAGCTTTCCTGCACGTGTCTGGATTGTGTATGATAATGGTGAGCTCATTAACGTATGTGTTTGCATCCAACATTAGCCACTCCCATCGATGAATGACATCTTATTCTCCGATAGGCCGATGGCAGTCAACAAGGCAAGTATCAGCCGAGACGGATGAATCTCAAACAAATCGGTGCATCCCTAGTCCAAAATGGCAATCTGAATATCAACTACTTATCTTACCTTTG
This sequence comes from Pollachius pollachius, assembly GCF_949987615.1. Lineage (NCBI taxonomy): Eukaryota > Metazoa > Chordata > Actinopteri > Gadiformes > Gadidae > Pollachius > Pollachius pollachius. The sequence goes on from NC_136936.1 coordinate 40,067,490, forward strand.
TGGGGGTCACATTTGCTGATGTGCGTAGATATTGAGAGTTATAAGATGAAGACTGGTTGTAGTACCCAGACTGCCCTGTGGTAGCATCTGAGAAAGAACACACACGTTTTACTTGTTTAGAAACCTAACTAGTTATTCTACTTTAGGAAAGAGTTGCGATCAGATCCCAAGGATTTAAAGATGTGTTATATTGCCTTCCATGCCATGACAAGATAGATGCTGCAATCTGTGGAGGGTAACCTAAGTTTATAGTCACCTCATATAGCTTAAACAAGTAACTGACAATACCGACTTATTTAGAAACCTACCTGTTAATTGTGGTGCTTGAAAGGGCGGTACCGGGGTGTAGGGCTCTTGTAGGCCATCGGCTCCATAGCTGTCCCCATACATCCGATGATGAGGGGAGCCCAGGTTCCCACTAGAATTGTGCTTTAGATCGTGGACCTCATTCTACAATGTAAAGAAAATGCGTCTGAGTTTCTACACACAAACAATCCATGTTTGTTGGTTGGAAAGTAGTTACAGCCCCATTTTATTACTTATTTTTTACACACGCACAGCTGCACAATAACAACAAATGTACAGTAGAGGGTGATTTATCACCAGACTACACAACCAATGTGCAGAACATCTGGATAATAGATAAAAGGCAAAAAAAAGGTCTCAGCCTTTCTTTCAAACTGTAGATGCGCAGGGTTTTTTAGTTTAATGTTTGATCAAATGCCCAAGGGTTACGGTAAATCATATTTTGACTCGAATAGAGAGGGCTCCGATCTCGAGATTTTGCGACTACCAAAACTGCATGCTAGCGTGCTCAGATTGCAATACCACAAAAATGCAACATAAAAAACCTTACTTTGAGAGCTTCTACTTGCTGGCAGAGCATCTGTAGCAGAGACTTCTGATCCTCGACCCAATGCGGTGGTGTCTTAGGAGACATCTGTTGATAATGTAAAGAAAACCTTGTAAGTTACGGAAAACATCAGCAATAGGTTTATTAAATTAGTCAACCCATTTATAAATGAAAAATAACCAACCAGGTGTATTTTGGAGGGAGAAACTGTGCTTTTATTGGGTGACGTGGTTGGGAAGTTGATGCGGGAGAAAGTTGCGGTAGTTTCTGGTGTGGGCCGGGTTGGTGCTCTTCGGGCCCCTCCCGTCTCCTCTTTCTCCTCTGCAATCTCACCAATCTCTTCCAGCTGCTGATTCACCTCATTCAAGAGGTCCATCACCTCTTCCATGGATATCGGCAGCTGGGGTAGAATTGATTTATCACTGACTTATACCTATAGAGGAAACAATTCACCCCATAATTTTGTCCACAACAAACCACAACAAACCTGCTCCAGGTCATCTGAATTGTAGATCTTCAACAGGTAAGTTCTGAACTTTTTGAGGAACATGATACACCGGTCTTGTGTCTCCTCTACCCCACTGCCTGCCTCCTCTGACAGCCTTTGGTAGATCTGTGGAGAATATCAATGAAAGGCAGCCTCTACTTAAACCAAATCAACTGAATGCGGCTGATCTGCTAGTGGCAACACAATAATTGTCAACAGCAACCCGAGTACAATTAGTTCATTCAAGTAATCTGAAACTTGGACTTGCCCGTGCAAGATGCCAGGAAGATGACACGTTATTGATCGTTTCCAGGGTGGAAATGGCTTCTTCTGTCTTACCCTCTACGTCCAAGAGAGACGCAAATCCTATCATGGCTTCTTCCTCATAGCCCTTCACAATTGAGATCTGAAAGTAGGAAAAAGTTAACAGGTGTTAACAAACTGTTGCAGTCATATAACTTGTATGCATGCAACATAGTCTTAAACTGTAAAGAAATTATCAAATTAAATAATAATTTACCTGGATATCTCTGTTGGAGAAATGAATGAAGAGGGGGTCAAGGGGTTCTGGTATGCTTCGCCTGTTTTTGATCTTGTCTAAGAGAGGAAGAGCAGCCTTCCAGTAGTGGACACTACGGCCGATGTATTCCTTCTGGTCATAGTATGAGTTCACCTCCATGCCCTGAGGAGACAAATCTGGTTTAATGACGAGTATGTAAAAAGTCTGGGCATAGTACTAAACAGAGAAATACTACTGTTTTAATCAAAGCCAAGTAAAAAAATAAGTTTCAACATTAAATGAGAAATCCGGTGTGAAATGGATCTGGGATATGTTTAGTATCAGTTAGAATGTTCGTTTGGGAGCAAAAAAGCACAATAGACGCATTCTTAAGTTGGCTGTTTTTAGCCGATTCTACCAAAACGCTATGAACTTGGAATGATAGGGGCATGTCTCATGGTAAAAACTAAACCGCTTTTTTATACCACTTAAAAGGCTAGAAGTAGCCCGACACTTATTTGGTAGTATAATAAGGGTCTTAACATATAAAACGAGGCATTGCTAACTTTTGTTTAAAATAGCGATTTAGTTTTTACCATGAGACATGCCCCTATCGTTCCAAATTTATAGCATTTTTGGTAGAATCGGCTAAAAACAGCGAACTTAAGAATGCGTCTCTAGGCGCTTTTTTGCTCCCAAACGAACATTACAACTCGTTATCATAGCAAACATATCCCAGATCCATTTTACACCGGATTTCTCCTTTAACCGAACGTGAACAATGTGAAGGCAACAGCATGCACGCAAGTATTGGGTAACCTGCTAGGTGCTAAACACTGGATACATGCTCACCATCTGGCTGAGATGTTGAGCCCAGGAAATAGCGAGTGCTGGCTGCAAGCCGTGTTTCTCTCCTGCTCTGAGTGAACTCAGACCATGCTGCACAACCAGACGCAGCTTGGCTGACGTGCCAGTTCTGCAAAATAAAAAATGCAAAATTGATGCAATGTAGAGCACTTTTAAAACACTGAGGGAGTCCGACAAGTGGGAAATTCTTATTAAGCTCATCTAGAATATAGAAAATTGTTCATGAAGTTGTGCTTCTGAGGAATGTAATAACCCAAGGTCTGAATCTTGGGAGTTTATTCCATGAGTTGCAAAACTCTATAGCATATTACCCTCAATATAGAATCTATGTCATAAATTAAAAAAACACCCATTATTTATTTTTACCAACCAGAACGGAATTCATATCATTACCTAGGCTTTAAAGTTTACAGTCATACAGTCAAAAGGTGGATTGAAAAAAATTCAAATATTTTGCGGGCTGTAAAAGGGTGTTAGTTGAAAAAAAATGGAAAGAATGCCTTTGGCCTTCATTGTGGCCACATGCAGATCTCTCAATAAACGTACAGGGCTTGTTTATGGATGAGACTGTAGATGGCATCCCACCACTCCCTCTGCCGATCACTGGACAGGGAGCGGAGTAGAGGAAGAGGAAGGCATCGGGGCTCGCTGAGTGGCTGCTGGCCGACACAGCTGATCTTAGCAGTCTCCTGGAGCTGGCTATGGCAGCAGAACACCACCCCGCACACAAACACCTTGAGAAAAAAAGTTTAAATAAATCAGAATGGAAGCTACCTTCTGCTACCTTCAACAGGAGCAACTTTTAGTCTTTGAATAGTTAAGAATTCCTATGTGTGAAGTGAACCTATTCATTATTTTGTGAAGGCATACTGAACCCCATCTAGGTAGTCCATTATGATTTTTAGAAGATTATACCGAAATACTGTATCATTCTCAGAAAAACTGGAAATTAAATTTGAGCTTGAATAAGGTCTGAATGTCAAACCCCATTTGAAAGTAGTTTGATAAAATTGTGGAAACCCAACCAAAACTAATAAAACATGACTAAAACAAATGAGGCCTTGTGTGCACCTTTGATTTGACTGCCCTCTCAAGCACTAGTTGAACCTTCACATCAGACCTGCATTGTGATACTACAGGGTTCATATATAGGGAGTACACCACTACCTGATGATTCCCAATGCTGGAAGATATGATCAGGTTTTCAAACAGGGTTTGTATTTAAAGTAACATCTAGTCCCTGGAAAGTACCTCCAGGTCCAGCAGGGAGATGGACTCGGGAGCATTGGTGTCAAGTTTGGATGTTTCCAGGTTGAGTCTGGGGAAGAGCTGCTTGAGCCAGTCTCGAAGGGCTGGCCTCTGGGCCAACAAGGTCCACTGCAGGCCCAGCCAGCTCAGGTGCTGCAAGTCTCCTCCATGGAGCATGATGGAACCTACAGAACACAAACAGAACCAATTGAGAGCCATTATGTTCTAGCAAATTACACATATTACGTTTTTTGCAAGGACTAAAAAGTGGCAGAATAACTCGACTAGTGGTAACCTCGAACTATCAATGATTTGAGTCTATAATAAAAATACATTTGGTTGTCGTCGTCCTTAATGGAATCCTCGCGTCTTTAAAGTTGTGCGTGTTTAACAGAGGGACAAATACACCGGGAGCATGGTGGGGCTAAATTAATGATAGCACAGCATTGTTTGGCTTCAAGAAGGAAAACTTATCAGTTATACGATGACTGGTTTGTGGGGGGGAATCTGTCTTTTCTAAGGCTTTTTCTAAAGCTCATAGCAGCCTATATTTTATAAATATTGCATATTCTGTATTTTTTTTTGCAGATGCTGAAATCAATGTTTTGGTATTTTGGTATGCAATTTGTTGTCATAGATGGTGAGTCTTTTAGCAGTCGCTGTGCTTGCCTAAAGACAGCTGTGGGAAATCCAGATAGGCCAATTGATTTATAGAAGTTTAGAGTGTTTGAACCATTCGGCATCACTCGACCATGCAGTTTTTGTAAAGGGCTGTCGAGGACACCCCTGTACTCCACTTACCATTGTCCCACTTAGCCAGCTGGGAAAATTCTGGGACTTGTGTGTTGATGGAACAGAAGTCATCATTGGCCATGAAGGAGGCACTTGTTGAGGACTGCTCTCCAAACAGGAGCTCAAAAAGAGAGCTCTGCCCGATGCGATTACCAAATGCTTCCACCACCTACAATACAATAAAATGTACAATGTATGAAAAGGAAAGGCAGCTCAAATACATCCATTCCAAAGTCAAGAAAAAAAACAAGCAGCATAAGATGGTTGTTTGAGCTGAAAAGTGATGAAATGGTAAACGATTGTTCCACTGACCTCAGTGATAAAGGTTTGTGGCTCCGAGCTAAGGTTGAGCAGCATGTGCCCAGCCTGGCTCTGTCTATCGTTGGCCATCAGCTCCAACAGCTGGGGTGCCAACTGATCTCCTTTAGTCAGCTTAAGCTTTGGTCTGGGCACCTAAAATGACAAAGCAATATTGACATTTAACTTTTCGAACAACTCCATCCAATTGCTCACTCGCCTTTCTCTACCTTTATGTTGTCTACGACCAGCCATCTATTACTGACATTATCAGTGTGAGGGGCTATCTATACAGTAGTATAATAACATCATTTCACTATAAAGTTGCACTGTTTAATTAAGACGTGCACTTTTGAACCCCCGAACTGGCTGTGTGCTGTATGCTACGTTTTATTGTTGGGAACAGTTACACTTTTAATATAGTAACCTTTCTAGGTTCTATAAGCATATACCTGGTAAGACAACAGGAAGCAGAGGGTGGCCAAGTCGGTCACAGCTCTCCAGTTCTGCTCACGCTCTTGGGCCATTTTCAGTAGGAGGGTACCAGTGTGCAGGTAAAGGTGAGCTCGCATTTCTCCAAACACCTCACACAGCTCGTCTGTCTGGCCACCTGCTGTGGCACTCACAGACCGCATGGCTTCATCAAAACTAAAAATAAATAAAAATAAAACACAAACACGCACATACATTATATCTGGTTTATCTCAAAGGGGTTATGCCGCATGGCGCTTTGGAGATCTTAAAGAGTTGGGTTTAATCAATGCTTATGCCGTCTGCGTGGGCATATGCAAACACACTAAACCTACCTTCTTAGGGCATCAAGTGCGGGCATCACTCCACTGACTGATAGTTCGAGTCTCAACAGGTTGCAGTGGGCCAGCAGCAGCTCTCCTTTAAGGCGACGACACAGCTTTTCATTGTTGGAGACACCGGGCTGGGCCAGGTTTTCCTTAAAACACATGCCAAGTCAGTTAAAGTATTAAAAGGTGAAAACGTCACACTATTTTTATCTACACTATCTTTTTTATCCAAAATACATAATGGCTGACCTGCAGAGTGTCGACCACCACAGAGTTCCAATCCAGACTTTTGCGTAGCTGGCCCTTTTTCTCATGGCTCAAGCAGTGTTTCACAGCCTCATCCAGGCGGCCATCTTTAGAGTACAGCTCAACCAGCTTTATGTTGACGTGGACATCGGCTGGGCGCACCGCTAACTCAGACTGCAGAAGATCGAAAAGGCGGTTCCATCCCTGTTGGCCCTGACGGCTGAGAAGCTTCTCCTGATTAGGGAAACAATTGTACATAGATGAGGGGTACGAGGATGATGGAGGGGGTAACCATTCACTCAGCTCACGATTTGGTTTGATTCCCGATATTGGGTTTGCGATTCCATTCTCCAAAGTAAATGAGAATATACTGTATATATATACTGAGTCGTAATACGACAGGAAGAGATGTTAAATTGAAGGTATTTAGAATAGGATAGATAGAATAAGTCGGTGGCTATAGAGAAGACTGGAGAATTAAGAAGAGTGAACAAGTTGTCCTGGTGTTATAGTGAATGAAGGCTTAATGAATTAACTGTTCTAAATGTTCTCACCGGGCGACTGAATCGCTATGTGAGCCTAAAGGAATACAATATTGTTGGCATGTGGCCGTTCATCATTGGTAATAGGAATAATTACTACAAGAGAAGTAATGCTTCATGATCGAATGATGAATTGCCCAAACGACAATCTTTTTAAAAGTTGTATTAAAGTATCTGAACCAGCTGTGCCTTTTTCATTAGTCTTGTTTACATGTGATGTATTGTAGGTTACTGCAGTTCTATGCAAACAAAACTAGAACCGAAACACAGAAGCGATAGTATTGTAGCAGCATTCAGCTCCATTTTTGTATAACCTGCTACAGACTAGAGAGTGTGACGCATGACGTTGAACCAACCAAGTTAAATTAATATTAACATTGGCATGTTGTTATTAATGGTTGAAAGTAGCTTGCAGTTGATCTCACCTTGAGGTTGAAGACAGCTGGGTTACCAGGGAGCAGCTTGTTGGCCTTCTCCACCCAGAACTCTGCCCTGCCGTCAGTTGGATCCTTACTGCACAGCAACTCAGCCACCTTCAGAACCAGGTCCTTCTGTGCTGGGTTCAGGTCCACTGACCGCTACACACAGACAGAACTCTTTAATGTAGTTTACCTTCAACAGTGGAAGCATTGCAGATGGCTACAGTATATGTGATTACATACCTTATAACATCCAACTGCTTTGTCAACTTCTCCCTCTTTCTCAAAAAGCTGACCAAGGAATTTGTGTGCTTTGGGGTCCCTCTCCTGGACTTTAAGATACTCGGACACATGTCTAAAGACAGAACAAAACAAACATTTACGTATGCAAATATAAACAAACTCCAAAACAAAATGGTATTCAAATGGTTTGCTTTAAATAAAAAAGGCTTACCTTTTAGCAAGTTCATACTCCTTCGCCTCAAAATACAGCTTGGCAAATAAAAAGCCTTTGATTGGCTTCTGTAGAAGAAATTACAGCATTGGATATTCAAGTCATGAAAGTTTGACATGGTCGTTTGAACAAGACGACTATTAATTCAACGAACTCAGAAAACCATATTCGACCGGAAAGCTACGACGAACCATTATGCGTAGTGAATAACAGCATATTAAGTCATGTTAAACGTTAACTACTTAATAAAGGACAGGGGTAACGTCCAGCTGGCGGTCCCACATCAGCCAGACATCGCGGCCGAAGCAGCGCGACTCGGGATTCTACCGCGCATTTCCAATGGAGGACACGGTCAAGACTCAAGCTAACAAAATAGTGATCTAGTAACGGTAACGTTTCAACGAACCACAATATTCTGCTCGTTTCACCTTGCAGAGACGTCAGTAAGGTTAACATATTAGCTTCATGTTTGTGGTGGGTACAACTTGCTTATTCGCCATAACGTTTAGCACATGCTGGTATAAACATGATGGCTGAACGGCTAATTTTAGCCACCGGCTCAACTCACCTCTTTGAGCGAAGGGGACGAACTGTGTACTGAAGAGATATAGCGATCCACTTCAGCCTTACTTCGCCTCATGGCTTCGGAAATTAATGTTAGATCTCTATACTAATGTGTGGCAGAATCAATTGTTGAACGATAATTAGAAATAGTGTTCGTAATTTCTCAAATCGTTACTGCCTCAATAGCTCTTCCGCCATCATGGTGACAGTGCGCAGTCTCGTAACAGCAAATGGCAGCAATGGTTGTTGAGTCACGTGGGCGGGAGACTCCTTTGTCATTGGCTTGTTTGAGTTGACGGATAATACGAAATTGAAACTTTGAATCACCGATTGACGCACTTTTACTTTGAAGTTGTTCACACCCGGCCTAGAACAGTCTCTTGACCGATAGAACCGTGCATAGCCCAAGCGTCATTATTTAATTAAATAACAACAACATTCTGTTCTCGACTCGAGTGAAGTAACGTGGATAAAATATTATCATTGAATGGTAAATGTTATATACAAATTGGCACCTCAAGAATATTTATTAAGATCATTAATATTAATATTTAAAAATAATAATATAATCATTGACATTTACATGAGGAAAATAAAATCAGTGTAAAGCATACACCTTCAACAGTAACAAAGTAGAAGATGAATACAATAGCATAAAGAAAATGTTTATTTTCCAACAAAAATCTCTTGTGAGTTGCCAATAGACACACTGCCCATTGCTTAAACCATTCATAGGCCAGCAATGTGTGTATAAATATAAATAGAGCTAAAATAGATTATAATTAAAAAATGCGGGATTTACAATTTGATGAGTCAACAATCGTTTTATTACAACTCACATTCACAATGCTATATGTCCTGTATAACAGCATTGGAATGTGTTCATTAAATGACTTGGTATTCAAAAGTGTTCATTTATGACAGAATATTGATGCTGTAGTCAAATGGTTATAGTGTTTCCTGATGAGAAAGCCATCCCTGAGGAATTCAGCATACCTCCTCAAGTAGATCTTTACGTTTTGTTGCGCTCATGGTGATCATGACGCTTACAAAAAACTCGGACAATGGTTGGTGTGATTATTAGAGTTAAACGCTTAATCAATAGTGAATACATTGTTAAAACAAATAAACTTTATCAAGATCAGTATGCTTAGCCTTTTGTAAGTGTAATCATTTTTTATATTTATAATCCAGCAATGTAATTTCCAGGATTTAGACAATTAAATTAGTTAATTACAGTATTTGGAAAGTTTAACTGGATTGCATTTTTGAGCAAGGGACAGTTTTAACAGTGCTGTTCAGCTTATTCCAAACATGAAATTTGCCAAATTATAATAATAAAATATGAGGTAGTGGGCAACGCTTTAAATCCATCTGCCAGTGTGGGATCTATAGCAGACATGTAAATACTTTAGGGCAAAACAATACTATTAATTACTAGACAATTGCTCCATCATTTGCCTGCAAACTTCTAAAATAATATCCTAGTTACAATATGAAATACACATATTTAGATTACTTCCGTGGCATAGGTTCTGAAAGCTTCTTGAGTCTTTTCTTCAGCTCCAGGGGAAACTTCTGGTAACACTTTTTACACACTGGTTTCATGTCAAACTCCACAAACTTGTTCCTTCAGAAAGAAAAGACACAAGAAGGAAAGAAAATAAAAAGGCAACGTCACTGTCTTCTCCAAAACATGTCTCATGCAAGTAAAATATCTTTATTATTTACTTACCAGTATTTATTATTTATTTTTGGAAATATATTATTGTTAATATCATAAGACAAACGGTTGTATATAAAAACAATGCACCAGCATTATCATATGATCCTATTTTGCCAAAGACAAAATTTGCAACAGAGAGTGCAGAAAGTATGCTCTTTTAAGTATACACTCAAGATCAAACAGAATCATCGAGAAAATCCAGGGTTGGAGAAATAGATACAGTGAATGGGCATATGCCCCTGTTTGCAAAGCAGAGGAAATTGTGATACAAAGAGATGTAGTCAAATTCTTGAAAATCTGCAATGTTATTTGGTTTGAAAAAATAAATAATAAAGTATTTCCTCAAACTATTGCTATAATTAACGTGTCTTATTACAATCATTAACTACATTATGCATTCTATAATACCATACTCCTTAGTTCAAGTCTAAATGAAAGTGAGAGTACGCCATATTTTGCAGTATAAGGAGCAGCATAATTGCATTGAAACAATCAAGATGAAATTAATGGAAGAAAATAAAGATTGAGACTAACCAAAGCACATGGAATCAAGCAGAGATGGATAGTGAAATAATTAGAGGCAAATGGGGATGAATAACTTTTTCTTCTTGTCTTTGGAGTTGTGCTCGGTCCTGGACAACCGGTATCTCATGTCTTCTGGCATTCGATCATAGCAGCGCTTACATACTGGTTTCAGATCCACCTCTACAAATTTATCTCTGCCAGAACCCAGAAGCCAGCATGAAAAGGGAGTTGAAAGAGAAGATGTTAAGATAAGCAAAAAAGCACATGAAGGGAAGAGAATAAAGCAGAAGAAATGAAAGTCATACATAGGGGAAGAAGGATAAGGAGGCAATGAGGAAGCACATTAATGAGGATGTGGCAGAACGCTACAGATCATAATGTTGACAGACTTACTTGAGAGTGAGCTTGGTGTTGCAGGTGGAACAGGAGAAACAGTTGATACACCAGGCTTTGTTTAGGGCCGACACCACTGAATCATGGAGGAGCAAATATTCTTGCATTAATTGATATATATATATATATTTATATATATATATATTTATATTCTGTATATACATACACACTTGTGTGTGTAGGGCTTTATATACACACCCAAGTGTATACATGCATACATAAAAACAAAATTGCTAACACATTTGAGTGTACCTACCATCTCCCTCGATGACACGGTTGCAGTGGTAGCAAACATCCCCAAACAGCTGAAGAAAGGGTAAACAATGGAGAAGGCCATACTTAAACTCTTTAATACAAAGTACTGTAATCAAAAGAAAAATACACAAATCTTAAAACTGCCTTAAATCGCAGGCTGGAAATTCCTTCCATTAAAAGGAATCATATCACCTACATTCGGAAATGTATCCCACCATATAGTGGGGCCTTATTCTGGATTTACCTGGTTGTAGTGGACCTCGCAGTATGCCAGGCCTTTGCGTTCATAATGGCGATGCCCCAGGAAAGGTTTCTCACACTTGGCACACACAAAATGCTGGAACAACAAACAAGCCAATGCTGAAATGATTAGCCCAAATTCACATAAGTGTTCCTGGTTATTTTAGCCTCCACATAATTTGTCCTTTTGAATGATTTTTTTGTAGGAAACTTATGAGTGTTTCAAACTTAATAAAAGACAGGTGTGAAGAGGGTCCAAATATCACACCTCAGAGCAGATGCCTCTTGATACATAAACGTGCGACAATGGGCAAACTAAGGTCAAGAGAGTATCATACAGAGGACAATGGTGTGTTCGAGACTAGAGGTTCAATACAAGTAGATTTTCGTAACCACAAGGATGTAGATAATGCGATGCATGTGCCAAAAATGAGTTTTCTTCCTTATTTTATCTTTGAAAGACATTCTCTCTCTATCCCTCCACCAGAGGGAACCAGTGTCCTCACCTCATGCTGTGTTCTCAATCGCAATCGCAAAAATGTCCCATTTTTTCTGTTGGGCAGGCTCGAAGGCTATATTCACGAACAGCCGTTTGTCCTTAAGAACTTTAGCTTAGTCTTGTCAACATACATAAGCCTACATGTTGGTGCTTTTTATGTTGATTAATGACTAATGAACTGACTTTCATTACATTTTATGAAGCAGAATTACTACCAGAGCTAATAGCAGATTACATCTGACACATAGAAAAGGTAGGATCAGTATAAATTGCATAAATAATAGCATATAATGATAAAGAACCTCATTTATAGGGTAGCTTCTTTCCCTAAACATACCTCCACATGCCATTGTTTGCCCATTGCGTTGACCACACGGCCCTCGATCGGTCTGCGGCAGGCTCCACAGATTGGAACCCCCATCTTGTCATGGCAGGGAAGGCAGTACAGCTCGCCCTTCAACTCCCTGGCATCCGATGTTAACTCCTTCCTAAAAAGTAGAAGAACCAGTTAGGAAAAATGTTGTATTTATAGTTGTGCAAAGCTTTGCTTATGTTTATTCTACTGTAATCAAATCTTGACACACGTGTGTTATGTCTGGATACATTTGGTTGTGGTTTAATGAAGCCAATATGTAATATTGTCCACTACAATGTTCAAATCCTATTTGATGTAGAACTACAACAGACGTTCTTTGTCTGTCAGGAGGTGGGCAGTATGTATGTGTGTGTGTTGCGAGCGGCACCCGCAATTGTTGCAGCTGAAATGATCAGGGTGGTAGGAGTCATTTTTGAAGAGAAGTGGCTTCTCCTCGATGATGGCGTGACACTTCTGACACATGTACTTGCCCATCCCACGGGCCTTCTCACGGTTGTGGCACGGACGACACAAGTGCCTGATGGCAGGAGTGAAAAAGAAGAGTAAGTGAAGTAAATAAATGATGATTCGAGTAGGGACAGGAGTGTCAACACATCCAGAGTGTGTGTGCATCAGTCTGCATACTCACCGGCCAGCATTCTTGACAAAGCCCACATCAGCAAGCACATCTTGACAGATGTCACAGCAGAAACAGTCTGGGTGCCAGCTGTTGTTCATAGCCTTAATGACGCGGCCAATAATGAACTCGCCTGAGAGACGAACATTTGTATTTATTATTTTATTGTAAATGGTATATGGAATTAGACAGTTAGAAGTGTGCATGTAAGAATTGTTAAAGACAGCGGTTATGATCCAGCATCACAACCGACAGAGTAGTAGAAATCTTTTACCCACCACATTGGTGACAGCATGGAGCGAATAACATCTGGAAGTCATGCTCACAGTATTTTCTGCCTTCAAACTGCAAAAATAAAAACATGCTCATTTTGAGATAAAATAATGCATTTAAATATATTGGCATCAAGCAGTTTATGCCTTTAGTTAATGATGACCCTTCTTGATCATACTGTTTATGGTTTGTCTGCTTGCATGACGATTGTACTGAAGCATAACTATGTTATGGCTAACTCAGTCATAACATGCAGGAACCATACTTCCATCTTAAACTTAATGGGCATAAACTTCATAGACTGACAGAGAGATGGATAGATGGAGACCTCACCTCGTAGAAAAGTCCCTCTGGGAACTGCTGGAAACATTGAGCACAGACAAAACACTGCTCATGGTAAAGTTCCCCATTGCTGTTCACGATCTTCTCGGCGGGAGCGAAGGTCCCCTTGCAGCGCTCACACATGGCGTTCGCCAGGGCATTCGCCATGTTACTGGAAGGAAGAGAAGGGAAGAGAACATAAGAAAGATGAGGAGAAAACGAGAACGAGTAAAAAACGAGTAAAAATCCTCTCAAGAATATGAGAGGATATGTGAAGAAATGTGAATCAAAGTGAGCTGAGGTATTATAAAGCATAACAAAATACATGTTATTATACTTTTTTCTTTCATTTCAATCTTGCTTTCTACCATCCTGGCACTTCAGAGGTTGTAATCCCAACGTTGATGAATGATTGGCTAAGGTAGTTGTTTCTATGCAAAATGCTGATCTTTATGTATACGACAAAATGATATTGAGGTAACAGATCGTGGGAACCTCATATCATTTGAACCTTGAACACAACAACTGTCTCACAGGGTTTCTCACAGAGTACAGATACTCCCAATTGCCTCGGTTACTGGAACAGACATAGTTCAGAAACTTTGTTCAAAAAGTGGTGAGTATTCGATCATTAAAGTTTAATCATTCCTCAAGTGAAAGCACTTAGGGGGAAAGCACTTATATATATATATATATATATATATATATATATATATAACCCAAGTGTGCTCTGGTCTATACACCTCCAATGCCCACATACTTGGCCTATTTCACCTTGCATACCGTCTGTCTCGGCACTGAAATAGACTTCACTGCGCCTTCCATGACATTGACCAGGAAGCAGCTGAGTGGCAGTCAATGGTTATTCCTGCACATACACAGCAACTTAGAACTTTGACGAGTCACACCTACAGCAACAAGCATATTGGAATTCTTTCTGGCACAAATAAACCAAGAAACAGCCGAAAAGCATTTCTGATCTTCTTCCCTATATTTTTATATTTTCTGTATATATATTGTGTATGCATACCTTATCCTCACATTTTTTGTACGTATGGAAATGTTCTCTTAACGTTTTGGAAGAAATGGCAATTGTTTTTGTTACATTTGTATTGCCTGGACTTTTTTGGTTTCTATTTTTTTCTTACATTTATCCTCTTCTCTTTCTTCTATTATCTTGAGAAGAGCAATTGTAACAGTAACAATTTCCCCCAGTATCAATAAAGAAACCTAAATATGAATATGACTTATATGTGACTGAGGTTGGTGAGGAAGGAACGAGATTGCAAAATGTGTGTCCGATCTCCAAAAATAAAAAAATACCTCCACAAGGATTTCTTTTTGCCTCTTGCCAGGCCGTTATTGTAAATAAGAATTTATTAATGCATATATTTTATAATATAACTTGATTGGTAAAATAAAGGTTGATGATGATAAGTCACTTCATAAAGCATACATTTTTTAAAGACTCACTATACTAACCAATAATTTATTCTTAATACAGGCAAACAAACACAAATGGAATGCGAATCCATTGTGTTTTCAGCCTTGAAGACGCACACGTACACGTAGACGTACACACACACACACACACACACACACACACACACACACACACAATCACGCCAGCACACTAGCACACACTCTTATTACAGCAAACAGTATCTGGATAAATCTTCTCACGTGATCACTTACAAGCGGGCATAAAAGTCACAGAACTCTTTGTACACTTTAACGTCACTCTTCCGTCTCTGGGACTTGGAAACAGGCACCTCTGCTTCTCCACTGTCCCCAAAGCGGAGGCCTCCCGGCTCCTCGTCCACACCCCGACGAGGGGGGTCCGGACACTCCCCATCTTCAGGTATCAGCGGGGGCAGGGTACGGCCATTCATCTTGAATATTGTAATCCACCGGAGCCAATAAAGAGCCTAATGGGATCTATCAGTTCAGCCGGTCGGTTAAATCCACTTTGTGTCTGACTCTGTGGTCCTGCCCATCAACCAACATTAGCTTTATCTCGGGAACAGGCTGGAGTTTTTGTCAAATCCACCACAAAAGGGTAGAAGTGGTATTACTAGGGGAGCTGTAGCATTCCAGTTTGTCGCTTCCAACTCTGCTGTATCCCCTCGCTCTCTCTGCTTTAGTCTTCAGCCACCCCTCTCTCATACTCAGACACATCCCTCTCCATGACCTCCTCACTCCCCCCATCTCACTCACTGGACCACCCCTCGTTTCACACACACAAGCTATTCTTGGGTAGGTTACTCATCCCTGACGCCAGAGGGTCCCCTGTGCACACACACACACACACACACACACACACACACACACACACACACACACACACACACAGACACCCACCGTGGCCATTATGAGTAATTCATGACCGTATAATCACAGACAAAACACACTCACCTGTAACCTCACCTTGGACAAACTAATCTGCTTAATGTGATTTAGTTATGTTCACATTTGGTCTCATGAATGGAGGGCAATACCAGTACTGTATGATTGGGACTGTTAATGTTAGTGTTGCTTTACTTCAAAAAGGCTGTGGTAATAAATCAAAAAGGTTATAATGCAACTGAGGACAAGAAAGTTAGAAGCAACAAGACACATTTCACTGTTCTTTCAAAAGGCTTTGGAGGTGCACAATGTGAGAAGCTGAAGCTTGGTATTTATTAAAGTCTAAAACACTTGATTATATTCCTGTATGTGTGGTTGTGCATGTGTGTGTTAGTGGGGGTGTGTGTGGTTGTGTGTGTATTGCTTCCTTTGGCATTTGAGGCCTCTGCATGGCCATTCCGCAAATAGACGTCAGTGTAGCCTCAACTCCAAACTACCAAACTAGGTGCTGTCAGCTGTTGATTTCCGTGCTGTGCTGACCTGCATTGTGTGAGGAACTGTCCACACACAATTTAAACACCTTCTGAAAGGCTCTAATCACAATCACAAACACACGACATATAGAGACAAATTACATGAACATATACAATGAAATATGCATATTTTCACGTAATATATCAGTATTTCCTGTGTTTGTTTGATGTCGTTTTTAAAAGAAACATTTTCAGACCCCCATTTTATTTTCTGGGCAGTATGTTTTGATTTTATAATTTCTGAAGTATGCACTCTGTCTTATATACACACCCACAGCAGCTGTAAAAAAAGAAAAAAGAAAAATCCCAAATCCAGAGGAAGTTTAGTTGATTGACATGGGGCAAGGGCAGGGACAAAACAGGAAACACACACAAGGCACGCCTTTAGATAATAATGTGTTGAAAGTAGGGACAAGGGTATAAAGGAGAGTCTTGGTCCATTGAAAACATAAATAGAGACAAAGGCAGAAACACATACTTAAAAAAGGTTTGTGGCCCAACACTGTCTGCAGTTGTTCCAACAGTCTTTTTTACTTTGTTTGTTTCCAATGGAAACTACTTATATTTGTTTGCAGTGTCAGTTTACATGTTGAAGGGAGAGTCACGTTATTGTCCTAAATTCTGTGTTCTCAGAATGATAGGTTGAATGAAACCGGAGTAGAACACTTTATTCCTTACTAATTGCCTTCCGTAAAGTTACGTTAAATGTTAACATTTAATTGTTTTTTAATTAACAAGTTTTGAGAACCACAGCATTGTTTTGAAAATATATAATTACCTTATAAGGGTTTGGGTTTGAGACACAAGATATTAATGCTAACTTTGTTTTACTTTTATTTTTGTGGGTCTGAAGAAACAAAGTAAAATTGGGTGTCATTTACACAGCAGGTATAGCTATGGAAGCTATTCCTATTCTAGGCTAAACTGTATTTAACAATAAATAATAATGATCATTTGAAGTCATATAACTGTTGTATAATTCATATCCAAGAATGATTTATATATATATATATATAAAGCAATGGTTTTGCAATGGTTTTATTCAGGGTACAAAAATAAACCTATTCTTTTGACGTATAACCCTGACCCTTCTTTAACGCAAACTCCAATGTATTCTCAGTCAGTGCTAGAGAACCAAAGGCATAACTTGCAGCAAACAATCCCCCTTTCATACATCCACGCTGTGTCAACAGTAGCTATAGCAACATAATCGGTTGCTTGGGCCGAAAACATGTTGTCTCCAGACCAATACTGTCTGAGCACACCCACAGACCCACCCACATGCATGTGCACATGCACATGCATGCATTTTCCTTATTAAAAATGTTTAAAAAAATCGATATTTCCATAATTGTTTTTAAGCTAAAAAGATACACACTCACACACTTGTGTTTCTGTCAAATATTTCTTGCATAGGAGTTCCTCTATGGGAAAGACGCAGTCTGTTTTCTGAACACGTTTCTATCTGTCTTTTAGGACTCGGTCCCCTCTAAAGAGGAGATCGTCTCTTTCTGCATTCCTCACATTGCAACATCCATGTATTCACTGACATGCATGCGCATGTTTCATCCACATAAAACACACACAGACACACACACGACACAAACACACACTACTACTATTCTACTATTCCATTAACCTCACTCGGTATGCTTATATATTTATCTGTGTATGAGGGAAGGAGGTGGTCTTACCCAAGGCTGTGTCTAGACAAAATGCCATCGCTGTCCGGCCTCTCCTGTCTGCGTCTGTAGAGATGTGAGTTGGACAGTTCCTTCAACTTAAGAGCGTTCATCTCTCTTTATCTGCCAACACACCCTTTCTTCCCGTCTCACCGGCTTCCTTTCTTTTTTCCTCTTGGTAGGAATACTTTTTTCAGTGCCGATGATAGAAGATTCCCAGTGCAGAGAAACACTTGATGGGCAAGACAGCTCCTTGACCAACAGTCAAGAGCAGGAGACGGGTCTCCACTCGTTCGCTCTTACAATGGCAGCCAGTGTTCAACTACCTCTCGTTCACTATCTCCTCCACACATACTCCAGCACACCTCCAGGGCACAAAGCCAGAGGTCGGACACACACACACACACACACACACACACACACACACACACACACACACACACACACACACACACTGAGGTGTGGCTCCTTGACAGCATACCTCAGAGCTTCGCCCCTCCCTTCCTCTCACGACAGGTAGAGGTACAGTGGGTTCCTTCCCATAGAGAAATAATGAAAAGACTGTTACTGCAACTTGGAGCTTTCTGTTGAATAAGGCTTCACTGAAATGCTTAGCGGCCTTTAATTTCAGACTGTTGCCCAACAAATTATTCTAAACAATATATATGTATATATATATATTTTATAGTAAGAGTAGGCTTACACAAAAAGCTTTTGTAAGGAAGAACTTAAAAATAGTGGCTCTGCCCTTTGTTGTAGATGACCCACTTATTTGTGTTCTATGGGAGGTTCACTTTAAACAACAAGAGTGACCTTAATGTTTGTTTAATATTTCTCCACCCCAAAAATAAACCCTCTGCACATGGTCACGGATATTAATCTTTTTGAATAAATCAAGAACATGTTTGGGAGTCTATGATTAAAACAAAAAATAATTGTTTGAGCGATTAAAAAATATGTGGCTGTTACCTACAAAGCGCTAAACAACTTTGCACCCTCGTACATAACAGATCTCCTCCGCCACTCCCCCACATACCAAACATGTTTATTGTCAGGTATTGCATTTCACATAAAGAAAAGGATGTCTATTTTTTAAAATAATAAAAGGTTACAATGATTAACCTCTATTCGGTTAATAATAATATGTCAAACTTGCCGAAGGCTCTTTTAGTGTCTGTATATAGGCTATATTCTGTAAGGCATCACTGATTCCTACTTTTTATAAACGTACAACAAATTCCATTACAAATATGGAATTTCTCTATGCACATATTAGCAAAAACTCACATATTTAGCCATTACCATTCCCCAGTAGTAGACATTTAGAATAGCCTATGGAGTTAACTTCCTAATTATTTTTGCCAAATTATGAACACAAGTTTTCTCAATCGAGCCAAGCGGTCTTGCATTTTATGGCTGAAATGACCTCACTTCCAAGATGAAGTTTGTAAAATATCCATTTTAACTTGTCAACTTGATAACCAATTTGTATTGTTTCCTATTTTCAATTGATACTGCAAATACATTTTTTTTATTTTATTTGTTGTTTTGTGTGATATAACCATTTATTGTAATAATGATCACCCCGAATTCCTGTTTTATTTCTAGGCCTAGGCTTACAACTTTCACACATTAAAAGATAGAGAGGAATCTATAGCCTATACTTTGTTGGCCTCTAGAGGTAGTGGGGACGCATAAACAAATTATTATCAAAAACTATAGCAACCATAAATAATACCAAGAATGAATTAAGAAAATATCTAAGACAATATTTAAACTTACCAAACAACAAACACTGCTTACCAATAAATAAAAAGTAACAATGTGTGACCCATAACCCAACATATATAAAATAATTGTATTACTATATTTCCACACATATAAAACACTTAAATAATAAAAGTAAGGTTCACATTACAGAATGCCTCAAAGAGCATGCCCATCACTTCATCATTTGGTTTAACATTCATCAGGCATCTTTAACAAACTAAATAGTGTTATGGGTATTGTGAGGCTATACTGGTCTCGGGCTCACATATAGTGATGATTTATAAAATATATATTATAATGATTCTTCCACATACCGATGTAGCAGCACAACCTAAGCATAAATGCCAGCTGGCTCTGAGATGAGTTGCCACTTAAAGAAAATGCACAAATATGAAATAAAGTAAATCGCACTGACTCCTTTTGCAATGCCATAATTCTGGTCATTTCGACCCAAATATGTGATGACTTGACCTGGGCTATCAGTAACTACTGTCAGGAAGTTAGTTTTATATGCATGTATATACAAGTGGACATTAACAAAACACATCACCAGTATGATTTCCTGATTACATTGTACATTTAGTATGTTCCTGATTACATTTTCCCACCCTATTATGTTTTGCTCAAGTGTGATAAATAAGTATCTATCTGATTCCAGACCAGCTGTGGAGATACGAAGACCATCCAGCGCCCCTGGACCCCGATACGTCTGGCTGACCTGTCAACAGCGAAAAGAAGAGACGAAATAGCATGTGAGCAAAAACACAAACAGAATGGCATTGTGCATAGATGGGTAAAATAAGCGTACCCTGTGCTATTGCTGCCAGCCTGCTCTTCTCCTCAGGGCTGAGCTGCAGCATGGTGTGTATGACCGGTAGCAGGGCTTGCCGTTCGTTACCAGAGTTCAAGAAGATGAACTGCAGCAACACATTCTTAAGGTACTCCATGTTCGACACGCTCTTGTCCCTCTCCAGGTTACGCTCCAAGCGCCGCAGTTCACTCTTGAGCAACCAGGGAGCGACAGATACACATTAGTTTTATCCGCTGCATTAAACAGCAACTATGAGACAATTGTTGCCCGTTTAAGATGACTTGTTGTATGTATATAAGTAGAAGGGGGGTTGTTTGCTTAAGTAAGGTGGGTGGATGTTGAGGACTTCGGATGTCTCTTACTTTTAGAATATTTTTACGATAGTGCTTATTATCAACAAATAAAATCATTTACAGTTGGCTGTAAAAGAAAAATAATGAAATGATGTATAAACAACTGTAAAAAAGTGTACTTTTGATATGGTTTGGCCGTAAGCATGTGTGAATCTATACAATTATTATTATATATTTTTTTAAAACGTTCCTTAGATCGAGGCCACTAGGTTATCTCGACCATCTCCCTGTAGTTCATGACGCGGCATCAAAAATAAAGTATGGCGGCGCCCTGTTCGTAAGGTGTCAGGAAATACAAGTTTGCAATTGTTGAATAAAGAAGCGTCTTCGTTTCAAGCCGTTCACGGCGAAGGATGGGATTCTTTCGTTTATTTCGTAAGTCGAATCAATGGAATTCGATCCAAGCTCGGGTTCGACTGCTAAGTATTCAACAAACTGTCGCCAAAGTACTGAGGGAAATCCCGCAAAGTAAGCCGTTGTCGCCACAGAATCTATCAACAAACCAAACGAAGGACGTCTATAGTCGTATTGAATGCCTGATCGGGATCGAGTTGCCACATGTACTGTCCGGACTGCGCTGTCCAAAATACAGCAGGGATTTAACCCGACCCGGTCGCTGTTATTGCACATCAACCAAGATCTCCAGAGACGTCGTTCTGTTCCATCACGACCAAACCCGCTTCGTACGCCTCCTGGCGACCTTCTGCGGCGCTCACTCTCTTCTGGACCTACCTTGCACATTTCGCTTACACTGGTCTGAGAAATGAAAGCTCTTTAAAAGAACAACGCAGTTACCACCACGGGATTTGCCGGGTTTTGGAGCTTCGATATCAATTTAGGAAGAAGTGTTTGGAGATACGGGTTTACAGGAGGGTTTCTTGCGGTGGGAGCGGGCATCATAGGACTTGGCGTCCTGTTTTGTCGCCGTTCTGTGAGTCGGGTGATTTTACACCAAGGAGGCAGGATGGTTACAGTGGCGACCCAGTCCCCCCTTGACCTGACAGAGGTCAGCAAATAACCATGCCGCTGTCCCAGGTCGCCTGCCACTCCCACAGGAACGAGTCCCCCTTGTTTATTCCACTCACGATAAAGGACAATATATTCTACTTTATTTTGGACAAAGAAGGGACAATAAACAATGCTCAATTGTTTAATGTTACCGTTGGGGCATATCAACCACTCTAAGCAATTGGGTACGAAGAATAACGTCAAACAATTGGTCATGAAACCAGTTGTATTTATGATCTGTGGAATCAATTGGAAGGGAAAAGAAATGTAATAACTGTTTTCAATAAATTCCAATGAACGTGAATTGATGTTGCGGTCCTGTGTTTTTTATTAGTTATTGAGTTATTGTGTTTATGCATACTGTAAGTTGCTCCATGAGGACTGCATTGGTGGCTTCCGTTTCGTGCGGCATACTGCGTGCTGCTGTGGTCAGCTGTTGGCTCAACTCTTGCTTGGTCTGCTCCACAGTCCATACAAATGGTTCTGGCAACATAACAGAAATCGTAGAACAGTTTAGTAACTTTGACATGCAGTCAAAAGATATTAATGAGAATTGAGCTACAATGTAGTTGTAATCATTAGTGTTGTGGTCATTCAGTCCTAAAACACGTGTGCGCACCTTGTTTAGGGTCTGGGGAGCCGAGAAGCAGCTCTAAAGAAGGCAGGGGAGGATGTTGCAGGAGGAGGTTCTTGGTCTGTGGTTTCCATGCCTGCGCCCTCCTCACGGGCTGGTTTGGAGTAAGCAACTGTCGTTCCTTCTTCTGATTTTTGGTCACACTGAATATCTTTGGGCTTGTTTTGCATATAACAAACATTGCAGTCCCATTCCCCGTCCTTAAGTGCAAACTGGCCTCCAAATGATGATTTGGTTTCATTTAGTTTACAGCCCACGTCTCTCTTTTCCTGCAGGCAATGCTTTGCTGGTGACTTGGGCACATTTTGTTGAGCTTCATCGAACTTTGTTCTGAAAAGCATTGCATCCTCTACAGTTTTGAAACGGATGGCTAGTTGTTCAGGTTTGGGCTGCTCATCTGCATAATCAATGGCATTCCAGACCCATGACTTGTCTGAGCCAGCATTGGGTTTAAGTAGGGTATCAGCGTTGATATAGTGGTTGGCACAGATCTTAAGGACTTGTTCTCTCCTCATTAAGATGCGCACCTTTCCTGAAGTGTTATGTTTTAAAATCTTTATATTTCCAATACCCCGGTCCTTCCACTCCTTTGTCTCCATTTCAATACGGTACAGCTTGGCCCTATTACAGAACAGTTCCTGTTCTTCTTCCTCACCTGTTTTGACTTCTATCTTATTGGGCAGAGGTACAATAGGTTCAACATGAGGGCCATCATCATCATCCTCTAACTGGGTGCTGTCATTGTCACTTTCCAGTGGCTGATTTTGCTTGTCTTGAGGTGGCTTTTCCACTTCATCTATAGACTTGGTGACATTCCCAAAACTAAATGGCTTCCCAACTTTTTCAAATACGCCTGAAATTCTAGTGTATGTTGTTAGACTTGCGAAACTGAACCCAGAAAGATTTTTAGTTCCAAATGTGACGATGCTCCCTTGGCTAGTGGGTTGATCCTAAGTCCCAGGCTTCTGCTCAAAGTCTGTTTTGGTGGAAATATCCGAAGTCAGCAGCCCAAGCAGACTCTCACTGTGCTTTGCTGGAGAAACAGAAAAGGTAAAGGCTCTGTCGTTGGATTTGAAATCATTAGAGTTGAATTCGATGTCTGACGATTTAGCAGTTTGACTAGTTGGCCCAGCAACAAGACTAGGAACCCTTAGGATCTCAGTCGACGCCTTGTGGCCAAAAGAGATTTTCCCAAAATCCATTGCTTTCCCCTCAATGCTATTTGGTTGTTGAACCGGAACCGGAGAGGGTTTGGAGAAGCACCAAGGCTTAAGAAGGGGCGGGTTGGTTGTTGGCAGATTCTTGGTATGACAAGCTACACACTGAATATCTTTGGGCTTGTTTCGCATATAGCAAACATTGCAGTCCCATTTCCCATCCTTAAGTGCAAACTGGGCTCCAAATGATGATTTGGTTTCATTCAGTTTATAGCCCACCTCTCTCTTTTCCTGCAAGCAATGCTTTGCTGGTGACTTGGGCACATTTTGTTGAGCTTCATCGAACTTTGTTTTGAAAAGCATTACCTCCTCTACAGTTTTGAAACAGATGGCTAGTTGTTCAGGTTTGGGCTGCTCATCTGCATAATCAATGGCATTCCAGACCCATGACTTGTCTGAGCCAGCATTGGGTTTAAGTAGGGTATCAGCGTTGATATAGTGGTTGGCACAGATCTTAAGGACTTGTTCTCTCCTCATTAAGATGCGCACCTTTCCTGAAGTGTTATGTTTTAAAATCTTTATATTTCCAATACCCCAGTCCTTCCACTCCTTTGTGTCCATTTCAAAACGGTACAGCTTGGCCCTATTACAGAACAATTCCTGTTCTTCTTCCTCACCTGTTTTGACTTCTATCTTATTGGGCAGAGGTACAATAGGTTCAAAATGAGGACCATCATCATCTGCCTCTAACTGGGTGCTGTCATTGTCACTTTCCAGTGGCTGATTTTGCTCGTCTTGAGGTGGCCTTTCCACTTCATCTATAGGCATGGTGACATTCCCAAAACTAAATGGCTTCTCAACTTTTTCCAATACGCCTGCAATTCTAGTGTTTGTTGTTAGACTTGCGAAACTGAACCCAGAAAGATTTTTAGTTCCAAATGTGACGATATTCCCTTGGCTAGTGGGTTGATCCTGAGTCCCAGGCTTCTGCTCAAAGTCTGTTTTGGTGGAAATATCCGAAGTCAGCAGCCCAAGCAGACTCTCACTGTGCTTTGCTGGAGAAACAGAAAAGGTAAAGGCTCTGTCGTTGGATTTGAAATCATTAGAGTTGAATTTGATGTCTGACGATTTTGCAGTTTGACTAGTTGGCCCAGCAACAAGACTAGGAACCCTTAGGACCTCAGTCGACGCCTTGTGGCCAAAAGAGATTTTCCCAAAATCCATTGCTTTCCCCTCAATGCTATTTGGTTGTTGAACCGGAACCGGAGAGGGTTTGGAGAAGCACCAAGGCTTAGGAAGCGGCGGGTTGGTTGTTGGCAGATTCTTGGTATGACAAGCTACACACTGAATATCTTTGGGCTTGTTTCGCACATAGCAAACATTGCAGTCCCATTCCCCGTCCTTAAGTGCAAACTGGGCTCCAAATGATGATTTGGTTTCATTCAGGTTATAGCCCACCTCTCTCTTTTCCTGCAAGCAATGCTTTGCTGGTGACTTGGGCACATTTTGTTGAGCTTCATCGAACTTTGTTTTAAAAAGCATTGCCTCCTCCGCAGTTTTGAAACGGATGGCTAGTTGTTCAGGTTTGGGCTGCTCATCTGCATAATCAATGGCATTCCAGACCCATGACTTGTCTGAGCCAGCATTGGGTTTAAGTAGGGTATCAGCGTTGATATAGTGGTTGGCACAGATCTTAAGGACTTGTTCTCTCCTCATTAAGATGCGCACCTTTCCTGAAGTGTTATGTTTTAAAATCTTTATATTTCCAATACCCCGGTCCTTCCACTCCTTTGTCTCCATTTCAAAACGGTACAGCTTGGCCCTATTACAGAACAATTCCTGTTCTTCTTCCTCACCTGTTTTGACTTCTATCTTATTGGGCAGAGGTACAATAGGTTCAAAATGAGGACCATCATCATCATCCTCTAACTGGGTGCTGTCATTGTCACTTTCCAGTGGCTGATTTTGCTTGTCTTGAGGTGGCTTTTCCACTTCATCTATAGGCTTGGTGACATTCCCAAAACTAAATGGCTTCTCAACTTTTTCCAATACGCCTGCAATTCTAGTGTTTGTTGTTAGACTTGCGAAACTGAACCCAGAAAGATTTTTAGTTCCAAATGTGACGATATTCCCTTGGCTAGTGGGTTGATCCTGAGTCCCAGGCTTCTGCTCAAAGTCTGTTTTGGTGGAAATATCCGAAGTCAGCAGCCCAAGCAGACTCTCACTGTGCTTTGCTGGAGAAACAGAAAAGGTAAAGGCTCTGTCGTTGGATTTGAAATCATTAGAGTTGAATTTGATGTCTGACGATTTTGCAGTTTGACTAGTTGGCCCAGCAACAAGACTAGGAACCCTTAGGACCTCAGTCAACGCCTTGTGGCCAAAAGAGATTTTCCCAAAATCCATTGCTTTCCCCTCAATGCTATTTGGTTGTTGAACCGGAACCGGAGAGGGTTTGGAGAAGCACCAAGGCTTAGGAAGGGGCGGGTTGGTTGTTGGCAGATTCTTGGAATGACAAGCTACACACTGAATATCTTTGGGCTTGTTTCGCACATAGCAAACATTGCAGTCCCATTCCCCGTCCTTAAGTGCAAACTGGGCTCCAAATGATGATTTGGTTTCATTCAGGTTATAGCCCACCTCTCTCTTTTCCTGCAAGCAATGCTTTGCTGGTGACTTGGGCACATTTTGTTGAGCTTCATCGAACTTTGTTTTAAAAAGCATTGCCTCCTCCGCAGTTTTGAAACGGATGGCTAGTTGTTCAGGTTTGGGCTGCTCATCTGCATAATCAATGGCATTCCAGACCCATGACTTGTCTGAGCCAGCATTGGGTTTAAGTAGGGTATCAGCGTTAATATAGTGGTTGGCACAGATCTTAAGGACTTGTTCTCTCCTCATTAAGATGCGCACCTTTCCTGAAGTGTTATGTTTTAAAATCTTTATATTTCCAATACCCCGGTCCTTCCACTCCTTTGTCTCCATTTCAAAACGGTACAGCTTGGCCCTATTACAGAACAATTCCTGTTCTTCTTCCTCACCTGTTTTGACTTCTATCTTATTGGGCAGAGGTATAATAGGTTCAACATGAGGGCCATCATCATCATCCTCTAACTGGGTGCTGTCATTGTCACTTTCCAGTGGCTGATTTTGCTTGTCTTGAGGTGGCTTTTCCACTTCATCTATAGGCTTGGTGACATTCCCAAAACTAAATGGCTTCCCAACTTTTTCAAATACGCCTGCAATTCTAGTGTTTGTTGTTAGACTTGCGAAACTGAACCCAGAAAGATTTTGAGTTCCAAATGTGACGATGCTCCCTTGGCAAGTGGGTTGATCCTGAGTCCCAGGCTTCTGCTCAAAGTCTGTTTTGGTGGAAATATCCGAAGTCAGCAGCCCAAGCAGACTCTGCTTTGCTGGAGAAACAGAAAAGGTAAAGGCTCTGTCGTTGGATTTGAAATCATTAGAGTTGAATTTGATGTCTGACGATTGTGCAGTTTGACTAGTTGGCCCAGCAACAAGACTAGGAACATTTGGGATCTCAGTCGACGCCTTGTGGCCAAAAGAGATTTTCCCAAAATTCATTGCTTTCCCCTCAATGCTCTTTGGTTGAACGGTAACCGTAGAGGGTTTGGTGAAGTAACCAGGCTCAGGAAGGGGCAGGTTGGTTGCTGGCTGAGTGACACCATGGCTGTAATATTCGTCACCGCACGGCGAGAGAAGGTTGGTTGCTGGTGACTCAAAGCGAGGAGGTTCACTGAAAACTTGTTCTTGTGGGGGATAGTCGCAGGGCGGAACAGGTTGCATTGGTGGTGTGTGGTTCGGCTGCTGGTAGGAATATATATGCTGTTGTGGGGGCATACGATTGATGTCGTACATGGAACCCTGTAATAAAGCACAAAAATATACATTAGAAGAGTCATCACTCACTGGTACAAAATAGGGATGCACCAATTGAGATTTTCTGGGCTGATACTTATGTTTAAAATAACAATCTTGCCGATGGCAGATACCAATATATATATCTTTGCTGATACAGAGTACAGATCAGATTCCAATGTTTTTTTTTAAACTTTCGTTTAACAGCTAAGTAGTCTAGCCTATTTCCAACATGTGTAAAATATGAATATACTGTAGACAATGATACATAGAACATGCCTGAATTGTATGTAATTAAACTAATATAATATTAGTTAAAAATATATTCATATATTCGTTCTGACTACGTTTAGTCATTAAGGAAGACTGTAAAGAAATGGAATAAATAAGTCCAAAATGGCAATCCAAATATCAATACTTATTTTACCTTTGTGGGAGTCACATTTGCTGATGTGCGAAGTAGATATTGAGAGTTATAAGCAGGAGACTGGTTGCAGTACCCATACGGCCCCGTGGTAGCATCTGAGAAAGAACACACACACACACACACACACACACACACACACACACACGCACGCACACGCACGCACGCACACACACACACACACACACACACACACACACACACACACACACACACACACACACACACACACACACACCAAGAGTTGTGCTCGCTTAGAATAACCAGTTATTCTACTTTAGGAAGCAATTTGTGGAGTGTAACTTAAGTGTAAAGTCACCTCATCAGTGGCGGCTGCTGGTCTTTAAAGAGGGGAAGTTCATTTTCGGCCTACATCTTATCAATTGTCAATTTATTTATACGTAAATTCTGCTCTCTGTTCCTTTTCAAGGAAATGCTCTGTGACCCTGCCATACTTGACCAGTCCAATCAATGTCCAGCAGAGCTAGGCTGCTTAAACGGCCTTGGCCCACTGTGTTACGGGTGTAGGACTTGAGCCGTTTTAAACAGGAGAAGCTCCTTTCTACACCTGCAGATGTTGCTCCAATTGTTGCCACTAATGAGAACCGTTTGTAAAGCTGTGGCATTGCACTGTCCAACTCCATGTCTTTAAGGAACACCAATAAATCACACAGCTTTCCCCTCTCACCCTACAAGTCCTGATCTGAATACAGGACTTGAAGTTCAGACCTCAGGCTCCCTGAATCAAAGTGATGGCCAACTACCAAAATGATATTAAACTCGAACAAGGAAATGTGGGAATTCTGTTCAACTGAAACAAGGAATTGTGTGTATAAGTGTATGAAATGTACAATGAAAATTGTCTAGCAATTTCAGCAAGCAAATATCAAGAAATAGGTTGCAGTTGTCTTTCATATCGCTTGCAAAAACCGCGATGGGACTGAGGACTAAAGAGAGCTCCGACTACGTTTTATATGTCAAAATCGCTGTCAATCAAACGGCAACTCAAGTCTTTCGCAGACCCTCCCATCATCACGCAGAAGCCCAGCGTCCAGGCCAGCCCACTCCTCCATTCACCCCCAGAGACGCTGAGCGTCTGTGGCAGGGACATAATCGCAGCATTATCCAATGACCCTCGACTTTCGACGCACTAAAAACAGCTGTTCTATGCAGCCCCATTTAAGAGAGACGCCGAGATCGTTTATTGGCCTGTGGCATGTGCCACCGCGACGTCTGACATACCATGGCATATGCCGTTCCCCCCAAACGGCAGTTACCGTTCCTAAACGGCATATGCCGTTCCTGAACGGCATATGCCATGGTATGTCAGTGGTCGCGGTGGCACATGCCACAGGCCAATCAACGATCTCGGCCCTACTGCCATTTAAGTCGATGCACGCTGAGCTTCATCAGGCAAATGCACTGTGACGCTATGGGAATGTATGAGAAGGAAATCGAGTCAGTCGATCTGTGATAAGCAGCTGATTCTGAACCAACTCGTCTTCGAGATCGACACATTTTTAGTCAATGAAATGTTAACAAAACAGTATATATTTGACCATTTAATTTAAGAAATTAAAGGGGAAGCCGAGCTTCCCTTGCAGTCTTAGAGAAATCGCCACTGCACCTCATACAGCTTAAACAAGTAAGTGGAAATACCGACATAGAAACCTACCTGTTAATTGTGGTGCTTGAAAAGACGGTACCAGGGTGTAGGGCTCTTGTAGGCCGTCGGCTCCATAGCTGTCCCCGTACATCGGATGATGTGGGGAGCCCAGGCTCCAACTAGAATTGTGCTTCAGATCGTGGACCTCAATCTACAATATAAAGAAATATGTTTCTTCACACAAAGAAACTTAGATTTATACACACAAACAAACCACCTATCCATGTTTGGTAGTTAGAAAGTAGTTACAGCCTGATTTTAATATCACTTGTTTTTTTACACACGCACAGCTGTGCAATGAGTCATTACATCAAATGTACAGTAGAGGGTGATTAATCAACCAACTACACAATGTTACAGCCGTAGCCGTATCCAGCAGATTCTCTGCTCTGTCTCCCCCTCTCTGTGTTTACACGTATGTGCAATGGGCGAGGCATTCCCTTAATGTCTCACCTGGTCAAGTTGCACACCTTGACCATCTCCAGTCATCATCCCGGCGTATATAAACCCTGGTTCTTCACCCACTCAATGCCAGATCGTTGTTTCAACTAGAATGGATCACCAACCTCCTATCTGCCTGCCATCCACCCTGCGTGCTCATCTGCCTGCCTCCCTGCCTACAGCGCTGCCTGCCTGTACATTAATCTTTTTCCGCCAACCTACACAGCCCTGAACTGTCATCCACCCTCACCTGTCCACCTCCTGTTAATTCCCTACTGTTCTCGTACCCCGTACAATAAACCTCTGGTTAAATTCAACTTTCGTTGTCTGCATCTCCGCTTGGGTTCACACCGTTCGATTGTTACATAAAACCAATGTGAACAACATGTGGATAATAAATGGAGGCAATAAGAAGTCTCCCCCTTTTTCTTACAATAACTATACAGTAGATGAGCAGGGATTTTTTGTTAAATGACTCAGCAGGGTTTTATTTGCTCTCTAGTTGCTGCTTGTCAATTGAAGTGCTCCAACAAGGAAATGAAATATCACCACGAATGTCGGTCGTCCAATCGCATAGCCGAACGCATGCTACAAGATGCGCTTATTTGCATAAAGTTAACTGAAGTTCAACTTCTGTCCCTCCCCTTTACATGCGCCACGATCACCCGCCCGCATGCAAGCCTTCCCAAAATCCCTTGCCCCCCACGTCCACACGTCCAGCACGCTTCCAATACAAAGTGAATGTGGGAAAAGCATTACAGTTAAATACCCTCTCATTCCCTTGCAAGTAACATTTGATGAGTCTTCTTTGCAAAAGGTTGAATTGTTCCATGCGCTCTAATTCTCACATTGTAAATACAAAATCTGAGTTCATTGGCGCTTATCGATAACAGGGATGTTGTTTTAGTTTAGGAAGATATTTGCATTGCAATTCTGACGACTATGGTGATTCAGAATTGGACGGATTACTCCAACCTCGAGATTTTGTGACTTTACCAAAACTGCATGCTAGCATGTCAGCTTGTTAGCATGATAACGTGCTCAAATTGCAATAGGCCTACCACAAAAATGCAACATAAAAAACCTTACTTTGAGAGCTTCTACTTGCTGCCAGAGCATCTGTAGCAGGGGTGTCTTAGGAGAAATCTGTTGAAAATGTAAAGAAAACCTTGTAAATTATGGAAAACATCAGCCACAGGTTTATTAAATCAGTCAACCCATTTATCAATGAAAATGACCAACCAGGTGTATTTTGGAGGGAGAAACTGTGATGCGGGAGACAGTTGCGGTAGTTTCTGGTGTGGTTGGTGCTCTTTGGGCTGCTCCCTTCTCCTCTTTCTCCTCGGCAATCTCACCAATCTCTTCCAGCTGCTGATTCACCTCATTCAAGAGGTCCATCACCTCTTCTATGGATACAGGCAGCTGGGGGAGAACATTGGTATCACTGGCTTATACCTCTAGACGAGGAAACAATTCACCCCATCATGAAACCACAACAAACCTGCTCCAGGTCATCCGAGTTGTAGATCTTAGACAGATAAGTTCTGAACTTCTTGAGGAACATGATACACCGGTCTTGTGTCTCCTCTACCCAAATGCCTGCCTCCTCTGACAGCCTTTGGTAGATCTGTGAAGAATATCAATGAAAGGAAGCCTCTATCTACTACAACCAAATCAACTGAAGGCTGGTGATCTGTTAGTAGCAACACAATAATGGTCAACAGCTCCCCCAGTAAAATCAGTTAATTCAAGTAATCTGAAACTTGGACTTGCCCGTGCAAGATGCCAGGAAGATGACACGTTATTGATCGTTTCCAGGGTGGAAATGGCTTCTTCCGTCTTACCCTCTACGTCCAAGAGAGACGCAAATCCTATCAAGGCCTCTTCCTCATAGCCCTTCACAATTGAGATCTGAAAGTAGGAACAGGTATGAAACATTTCCCAGCAGTTAATAAACGGTTGCAGTAATATTACTTGTATGCATGCAACATATGCTTAAACTGTGAAGAAATGATAAAATTAAATAATAATTTACCTGGATATCTCTGTTGGAGAAATGAATGAAGAGGGGGTCAAGGGGTTCTGGTATGCTTCGCCTGTTTTTGATCTTGTCTAAGAGAGGAAGAGCAGCCTTCCAGTAGTGGACACTACGGCCGATGTATTCCTTCTGGTCATAGTATGAGTTCACCTCCATGCCCTGAGGAGACAAATCTGGTTTAATGACGAGTATGTAAAAAGTCTGAGCATAGTACTAAACAGAGAAATACTACTTTCCCCTAATATTTTAATAAAAGCCAAGTACAAAATTAAGATTCAACATTAAAGATCCCATATCATGCTTTTTTGGGTTAATAATTGCATTTGGGGGTACTACTAGAATGTGTTGGGGAAACGTGCTAGGTGCTAAAAATTGCAGACATGATCACCTTCTGGCTGAGATATTGAGCCCAGTAAATAGCGAGTGCTGGCTGCAGATCGTGTTTCTCTCCTGCTCTGAGTGAACTCAGACCATGCTGCACAATCATACGCAGCTTGGCTGACGTGTCAGGTCTGCAAAATAGAAACACAAAACTGATGCAATGTAGAGCACTTTTGAAACATTCAAGTCTGACAAGTGGAATAAACTAAAAAACACAAAATTGTTCATCAAGTTGTACTAGTGAATAACCCAATGGCTGAATCTGATAGCTTAGTTTTAAACCATATGAGTTGCAAAAGGCTATAGCATGTTACCCTCAATATTGTTTTAAGTCATAAATAAAAAAACACCTATTATTTATTTTTTTACAAACGGAGCAATCTTTACAATCATTCAAAAAAAGGTTGGATTGAAAAGTGGACCAAAAATGGAAAGAATGCCTTTGGCCTTCATTGTGGCCACATGCAGATCTCTCAATAAACGTACAGGGCTTGTTTATGGATGAGACTGTAGATGGCATCCCACCACTCCCTCTGCCGATCACTGGACAGGGAGCGGAGTAGAGGAAGAGGAAGGCATCGGGGCTCGCTGAGTGGCTGCTGGCCGACACAGTTGATCTTAGCAGTCTCCTGGAGCTGGCTATGGCAGCAGAACACCACCCCGCACACAAACACCTTGAGAAAAAAAGTTTAAATAAATCAGAATGAAAGCTACCTTCAACAGGAGCAACTTTTAGTCTTTGAATAGTTTAGATTCCCTATGTGTGAAGTGAACCAATTCATTATTTTTTGAAGCAGGTACATGGAGACTCAAATAGCTAGCGTTATTATGCATGATTGATCACTGAACCCCATCGAAGTAATCCATTCTGATTTTCCAGGGACAATATTTGTAAGATTATACCGAAATATCGTTCTTGGAAATTAAATTGTAGAGAATGATGTCTAATTATCGAACCCCACTTGAAAGTAGTCTGATAAAATCTTAGAAACCCAACCAAACTAATAAAGCACCAGGTAAACAAATGAGGCCTAGTGTACCCCTTTGAGTTTGGATTGCCCTCTCACATCAGACCTGCATTGTGATACTACAGGGTTCATATATAGGGAGTACACCACTACCTGATGATTACCAATGCTGAAAGATATGATCAGGTTTTCAACCAGGGTTTGTTTTTAAAGTAACATCTAGTCCCTGGAAAGTACCTCCAGGTCCAGCAGGGAGATGGACTCGGGAGCATTGGTGTCAAGCTTGGATGTTTCCAGGTTGAGTCTGGGGAAGAGCTGCTTGAGCCAGTCTCGCAGGGCTGGCCTCTGGGCCAACAAGGTCCACTGCAGGCCCAGCCAGCTCAGGTGCTGCAAGTCTCCTCCATGGAGCATGATGGAACCTACAGAACCAATTGAGATCCATGATGTTCTAGCAAATTATACAAACATCACTATTGTTTCCTTATAGTAGCCTGTATTTTCTGTCAAAAATAATGCAAATGCTGAAATCAATGGAGATGCACATCCTCCTTATATTCTGTAGTTAATTTGTTGTTAGAGGTGGTGAGTCTTTTAGCGGAGTCACTGTGCTTGCCTATAGACAGCTGTGGGAAATCCAGATCCGCCCATTGGTTGATGGGAGTTTTGATCGTTTAAATCAATGGGCATCGATAGGTCAGACTCGTCCATGCAGTTTTGTATAGTGCTGTCGAGGACACCCCTGTACTCCACTTACCATTGTCCCACTTAGCCAGCTCAGAGAATTCTGGGACTTGTGTGTTGATGGAACAGAAGTCATCATTGGCCATGAAGGAGGCACTTGTTGAGGACTGCTCTCCAAACAGGAGCTCAAAAAGAGAGCTCTGCCCGATGCGATTACCAAATGCTTCCACCACCTACAATACAATACATTTTACAATGTATGAAAAAAAAAGGCAGCTGGAATACATCCATTCCAAAGTTAAGAGAAAAAAGAAATAAGCATCATAAGACGTTTTAGCTGAAAACAGTTGTTCCACTGACCTCAGTGATAAAGTTCTGTGGGTCCGAGCTGAGGTTGAGCAGCATGTGCCCAGCCTGGCTCTGTCTATCGCTGGCCATCAGCTCCAACAGCTGGGGTGCCAACTGATCTCCTTTAGTCAGCTTAAGCTTTGGTCTGGGCACCTAAAATGACAAAACGATATTGATATTTAACCTTTTACCAAGATATTGACAGCAGCTGCTGCATGTGCCATTGCATATTGGTGGTTGAAATCGAACTCTGAAGTACAAGTTACACTGGGGTATTTGTTGGCACTAGGGATGCAAACGTGTACTCAGCTTAGGCTCAATATGGCTTCAAATGCTCAGCCCTATCTTGATAGAAGTATATATAATTTCCCCACAGTCACTGGCTATGATAACAGTAGTATACTAAAGTCCTTTTACTATAAAGTTGCACTGCTTAATCAAACCGTGCACTTTTGAACACCGAACTGGGTGTGTGCTGTATGCTACATTTTATTGTTGGGAACAGTTACACTTTTAATATAGTAACCTTTCTAGGTCCTATAAGCATGTACCTGGTAAGACAACAGGAAGCAGAGGGTGGCCAAGTCGGTCACAGCTCTCCAGTTCTGCCCACGCTCTTGGGCCATTTTCAATAGGAGGGTACCAGTGTGCAGGTAAAGGTGAGCTCGCATTTCTCCAAACACCTCACACAGCTCGTCTGTCTGGCCACCTGCTGTGGCACTCACAGACCGCATGGCTCCATCAAAACTATATAAAATAAAACACATGCATGTGTTACATGTCCAAACACATGTTCAAACATTATATGGGGTTTATTACACAGGGGTTATTAAAAAATGCTCATCCCGTCTGTTTGGGCGTATGCAAACACACAAAACCTACCTTCTCAGGGCATCAAGTGCAGGCAACACTCCACTGACTGATAGTTTAAGTCTCAGCAGGTTGCAGTGGGCCAGCAGCAGCTCTCCTTTAAGGCGACGACACAGCTTTTCATTGTTGGAGACACCGGGCTGGGCTAGGAATTCCTTAAAACACATGCCAAGTCAGATGAAAGACGTTAATATATCTGCTAAACCTACTGTACCGCTTGCGTATTTACATACCATACTGTATTTTCTTTCTCCAAAAATATATACATCCAAAATACAAAATGGCTGACCTGCAGTGTGTCGACCATCACGGAGTTCCAATCCAGACTTTTGCGTAGCTGTCCCTTTTTCCCATGGCTCAAGCAGTGCTCCACAGCCTCAATCAGGCGGCCATCTTTAGAGTACAACTCAACCAGCTTTATGTTGACGTGGACATCGGCTGGGCGCACCGCTAACTCAGCCTGCAGAAGATCGAAAAGGCGGTTCCATCCCTGTTGGCCCTGACGGCTGAGCAGCTTCTCCTGATCAGGGAAACAAATGTACATAGATGAGGGGTACGAGGACAACAGGGAAATAAGATGGCTGGGATTTATTTAACTAAGGGAAACTCAGCCACAAACTTTCTAAATTCCGTCAGCAGATAAAGGCTAGCGAAGAGAACACTCTTGATCACTGTTACACCATCAACAACAGCGCCTATCATGCCGTCCCCCACGCTGCTCTAGAACCCTCTGTCCACGCTACAGTCCACCAATTCAGGCAGAAATTAAAACTCTCGAATCCTGTTGATGATGGCAAGTGCAATAACGAAGAAGGAGTTTGGGTATGTCCACTCTACAAACAGTATCTGGAGGGTGAGCATGCGCTGTCCTGCACGTTAGCTTGTGGTTGATTATAAACACTGACCAAGATGAATGATACAAACTCACGTTCGGATTAGAAGGGTTTTCAATCTAGTGGATTCCAGTATGGGAGAACCATAGAATCACAGTGACCTCCTTACACCAGCCACTGTTAGTGTAGAAACAAATACTTCCACCTTCCGTTTTGCCGGAGAGCTCTGTGTAACTCTGTCACACCAGAGAGCTCTGTGTCACCATTACCTGATGCTAATGTTTCAAAGAGCCAAGTTTCCCTAGAGCACAAAATGGAGGATGAAGATAATTCGACATCTTCAGCAGTAGCTGGAGTTTGTCCATTTTATTGCCCAGTTATCGCACATTAGAGAGGAATATTCGTATTGAAATGCGTGGTCTGTGTCTGCAGAGCCAAAGCACTGGATTACGATAGAATGAGAAAATTTGAGAAAAATAAATCCAAATGAGTTGATTCCATGATGTTTAGAAGCTCTTAAGTGGTGAAAAAAAAGAAAAGTCGTAATGCGAGTGGCAGGAAGAGTTAGTGCGGAAGAACAGTAAAATGCATCTTCCATTACAGTCACTTTGATACACAGTTTGTGAAGTGACGCACGGCCATTGTTAAGACATGCAGCTAAGGACCCAGGTGCAGACCAGTTGCAATTGTCAAAAATATTTATTCCTTTCCTTCAGGATTTAAACAAAAGGGCAGAGAGGTCAATAAGTCATACTCAGAAGGTAAAAGTGTAATGCACAAAAGATACAGGCAATGAGCCAACAGAAAATGAAAAATCCAAAAACAGAAAATCACAAGTCAGAGAATCCGATGTCAATGTCCCTGGCAGAGCAGAAACAGGCAGAGCAAAAACTGGCACAGTATCTCAGCAAACTTTCTGGTACGATCTGACAAGGGCTAACAGGTGGGCTGAACTTAAATATCAGAGGGGAAACAAATCATTGGCGAGAAAAGGGAAAGGGAAAACTCAATCGAGACAACGAGCAGGCAAATGACCAGGTGTGGCAGACAGAGTCAGGTGTGGGCAGGGAGTGGCACAAGGCAGTCGAGGGCGGGGTTCGGGACCAAAACAAAAGCTCATGGCAATGCAAACAAAAACATTCAATAACACAAAGGACGACCAGGGCTGACAGAGTCCATACAGGATACTAACAGCCATAGCCTTTTACAGTCATTTTACAGACATTTGGACACAGGTGATATTCTACTAGACGTTAAACTGAACATGAAACGCAATGCATGAAAAGCTGTGTTTGACGGTTACCATTTCCAGAGGAAAGGTTCTCCATGTTGTTATTATCAAGCAGGGCAGACACAGAGCTGCTACTTGTGGAGGAAGTGATAATTTGTCTGCAGTTACTTTTAGGAGAAGGTATTTGAGTAGGACATGAGTGAATGTTAACATTTTGATTTAATATCTATGCCATTTTTCGGAGGTGTTTAAAATGTGTACAGGCTGACCGGCTCACATAAACTTCCCTCAAAATCTGTCCATCTTGAACAAACAGAAATAACAACAGAGACATGGACGTACAAACCGTGTGTGTGACGTCATCTTAAATTCTCCAGCCAACCATTATTTAGATATGCCAAGGGCGTAGATTTGTGTGGGGACCAGGGGACGTGTCCACACCAATGTCAAATGACGACTGAAATGTCCCCACTGATATGCAACATATTGCCATATTTTTTGCTTTGATTTACGGCGAATATTAACTAGGTTTTAGATAGAATAAGTTGGTGGCTATAGAGAAAACTGGAGAATTAAGAAGAGTGGACAAGTTGTACTTGTGTTATAGTGAATGAAGACATAATGAATGAACTATTCTAAACATTCTCACCGGGAGTCTGAATTGCTATGTGCGCCTAAAGGAATACTTTTTTGTTGTTGCTGAGGCATGTGGCTGTTTATCCAGGGATATAGAAATAATTACTAAATGAGAACTAATGGTTTATGATCTAATGAGATAAAGTCTTTTTTAAAAGTTGTATCAAAGTATCTAATCCAGCCGGGGCTTTTTTACTTACAGTCTTGTTCACATGCAATGTATTGTATGTCACCATTGTTCTATGAAGGCAAAACAAGAACCGAAACACAGAAGCAAAGGCATAGCAACAGCATCCAGCTCCATTTTTGCATAGCCTGCCACAGACTAGACTAATAGACTAGTGACGTATGAGTTTGAACAAGCAAAGTTAAATAAATATTAACATTAATATGCTGCTATTTATGGTTGAAAGTAGCTTGCAGTTGATCTCACCTTGAGGTTGAAGACAGCTGGGTTACCAGGGAGCAGCTTGCTGGCCTTCTCCACCCAGAACTCTGCCCTGCCGTCAGTTGGATCCTTACTGCATAGAAACTCAGCCACCTTCAGAACCAGGTCCTTCTGGGCTGGGTTCAGGTCCAATGACCTCTACACACAGACAAAACTCTTTAATGTAGTTTACCTTCAACAGTACAAGCATAACAGATGGCTACAGTATATGTGATTACATACCTTATAACATCCAACTGCTTTGTCAACTTCTCCCTCTTTCTCGTAGAGATGGCCAAGGAATGTGTGTGCTTTGACGTCCCACTCCTGTACTTTGAGATACTCTGACACATGTCTAAAGACAAAACAAAACAAAAAGAAACGTATGCAAATAATCAAACTCCAAAATCACAATCTAATGGTTTAATTTAAATAATCAAGACTTATTTGACTTGACCTTTTAGCGAGTTCATACTCCTGCGCCTGAAAATACAGCTTGGCAAATAAAAAGCCTTTGAATGGCGGCTGTAAAAGAAAGTTACAGCATTGAATACGACTATTAATTCCAACAAATATCCAAGGAGCTCAGAAAAGTAGATAAATTGACAGGAAATAAAGCATTGTGCAGACTGAATAACAGCATATGAAGTCATATTAAATGTTACTTAATAAAGGACAAGGGAAAATTCCAGTTACTCTGCACGTCAACTTACCTGTTTGAGCGAAGGGGACGAACTGTGTACCGAAGAGATATAGCGATCCACTTCAGCCTTAGTTCGCCTCATGGCTTCGATGTAGAATGTTAGATTTCTATACTAATGTGTGGCAGAAGGTACTATTGAACGATAATTAGAAATAGTGGTAGTAATTTCCCAAAACGTTGATGGTTCAGTTGCTCTTCCGCCATCATCATGACAGTGCGTAGGCTCGTCATTGGATTACCTGAGTTGACGGATGAAATGAAATTGAAACTTTGGATCACCACTGTGACGCCCTTTTATTTTGAAGGGGCGTACACCCGGCCAAGAATAATGTAGGCCTTTTGACCTACAGAACCGTGCAAAATATTAAATTAAATCAAAATACTGTCACTCGAGTGAAGTAACGGATAAAATCATCAATTTTAATATTTATTAGGAAAATAACGATTTAATTCAGTCTACAATATGCCCCATCAAGAGTTAATATAAAAACACAATACAATAGAATAAAACACATTTTATTTTACAACATAAATCTGTTAGTTTAGATCCGAGCTGCCCATAGTAACAGTGCCGATTGCTTGACAATTTATAGGCTAGACAAACAATGTGTTAATAAATATAAAAACAAAAAGTTAGTTCTAAAATGCAGGATTTACAATTGGATGGGTCAACCATCTTCTGCTTACCATTCACATTCACAACGCTATATGTTATGTAGACATACACAACATTCACATGTGTACATTAAATGACTTCGTATTCAAAAGTGTTCATTTATGATGAAATACTGGTGCTTCAGTCAATCGAAAAATCGAAAAATGAAGATGAGTAAATTGGAAAAGCTTTAAAGGAATCATGTCATGCCACCAGGTGTGGGTGTGATTAGCTGCTACAAGCCATTTGGCACAGGGAAGGAATTATTTTCATAGCGACATCACAAGAGGGCGCGTCCACCTATGTACACTGGATAGATCAGTCTACCAGCCCACCCAGTGGACTGTAGCAAACGTTGCTCATCTATCCTTCAAATATCTGGGTGGACACGCCCACTTGTGATGTCACTATGAAATCATTCCTTCCCTGTGCCAAATGGCTTGTAACGGCTAATCACACCCACACCTGGTGGCATGACATGAGCCCTTTACATCCATCTGCCAAGTATGAGATCTATAGCACTAGGTTCGGACATTTAAATACTTTAGGGCAAATCAATACTATTAATTACTAGACAGTTGCTCCATCTTTTGCTTGCAAACTTATAAAGTTGCAAATTGTGTCCTTGCAAATTATAACCTAGTTACAATATGAAATACACATATCCATGATTACTTCCGTGGCATAGGTTCTGAAGGCTCCTTGAGCTTTTTCTTCCTCTTTTCTTCAGCTCCAGGGGAAACTTCTGGTAACACTTTTAACACACTGGTTTCTTGTCAAACTCTACAAACTTATTCCTTCAGAAAGAAAAGACACAAGAAATAAAGAAATATAAAAAAGGTGACCATTAACGCCTTCTCCCAAACAGTATGTACTGTATACACAAAAAAGTGTGACAGCCTTGCCATACTATTCTATTTCTCCAACCACAAATTATTTAACACAAAGTGTACATGCAGAAACTGTGCTCTCCCAAGCTTCCACACAGAAAATCAAACAGAAGTTAAGGCATTATCGTGCACCAATCATCCAGAAAATCCAGGGTTACATAGAAGATATAGGGAATAGGCCTATGCCCCTGTTTACAAATGAGAAGAAATTGTGATACAAAGAGATGTAATTCAATTCTTGAAAATCTTGCAGTGACGCAGTATCTCTATCGAAGCTCTGCTCTGCTGTTATTATGTTTGAAAGTATTTCACCAAACTATAACTGTAAATTATAGTACAAGTAATTAACTTGTTATATAATACTATTCTCCTTTGTCAAAGTCAAAATTAAAGTGATTAGTCCATTTCCTTCAGAATATAAAAGGCAAAAATAATGACATTACAACAATCAACGTGGAATTAATAGAAAAAATAAAGATTGAGACTAACCAAAGCACGTGGAATCAAGCAGAGATGGATAGTAAAATAATTAAAAGGTAAATGGGGATGAATATTTTTTTTGTGGTGCTTGTTCCTTAACAGGTATCTCATGTCTTCCGGCATCCAACCATAGCAGCCCTTACATACTGGTTTCAGATCCACCTCTACAAAAGTATCTCTGCCAGAACCCGGCATGAAAAGGGAGTTGAAAGAGAATATGTTAAGAGAAGCAAAAAGCACATGAAGAGAAGAGATGGAGGGGAGAAGGATAAGCACAATGAGAAAGCATATTGATGAGGATGTGGCAGAACGCAACAGATCGTAATGTTAACGCTTACTCGAGAAAGTACTTGGTGGTGCAGGTGGAACAGGCTAAACAGTTGTTACCACTGAATCACTGAATGGAGCACACACACACCCACACACACACACACACACACACACACACACACACAGTCTTTGTGAAACAAGGGAGAAGGTCATACTTAGGCCATATAATCTCTCCACCTAGTCTCACAAAACTATGGGAAAGCCCTAGCAAGCAGTTAGAAGGAAGGTTGACTGAATGAAAGCGGATGTACAAAATATCAGTGGGATGAACAAGAGGGATGAACAAGGTTTGTGTTTTAAAGTCAGTGGATTCTACAGTAAGTCTTCTTCTAGTATCTCTATAGCCTCAACGTTTTCACAGCCTTTCCATTGGTGTGAAATGGTCAAACCACAGTAAACAACCAAGGTTCACAATCTTTCCTGTGGAAAGGAGAGTTACCGGTATTGCCCTAAATTCTCCTCATCCTCAAAACCGCTTATCCGGGGTCGGGTCGTGGGGGCAGCAGCTCTAGCAGGGGGCCCAGTGGGCATCCTTATCAGATACCCGGACCACCTCAACTGTCTCCTTTCCAAGCAGAGGAGCAGCGGCTTTAATCCAAGTTCCTCACGTATGGCTGAGCTTCTCACTCTATCCCTAAGGGAGACGCCAGCCACCCGCCCGAGAAAACCCATTTTGCCCGCTTGCACCCGCGATCTCGTCCTTTCGGTCATCCCCCATCCTTCATGACCATGGGTGAGGATAGGAACGAAGATCGACCGGTAGAAAGAGAGCTTTGCCTCCGGATCAGCTCTCTTTTGGTCACGATGATGCGCTAAAGCCAATGCATTCTGGAATTAAACGGTTTGTAGACTGGTGTGATGCTCACCATTTGGTCGTTAACGTCACTAAAACAGGAAATTATATTTGACGCAACATCAATCTGTGAACCTAATCCTGTACTTATTGACAACATACCACTACGTCAGGTTACGTCATTTAAGTATCTGGGTTTCTATTGACTGCTCTCTTACCTGGCACACTCATGTTGAAAGTCTTTGCACTAGGCTCCAACAGAGCATGAACTTTGTAAGAAGGCTTAGACTGTATGGTGTCAACAACAAACTCCTGTTTTTGTTTTTTCAAATGATTTCAGAGTGTGATACGCTATAGTATGCAAAACTGGTATGGTAATACCTTAAATTGTAGGCCACCAAGAACAGTACTTCATACACTTGGTGTATCAAAATTCTGTGGTCAGGGAGGCACATACGATTCTGGATGATCCAACCCACATACTGAATCAGGAAATAGAGTTGCTACCCTCAGGTAGACGTTTTATTATAACCAAAATGCAGGTCAAACTTTTTCAAAAACTCATTCATGCCAGCTGCAATTATAATGCTAAACAGTAACTAATGACTTTTTTTTACCTAGTATTTATTTAATTTATTGGACTTAGCCAATTGTATCCCTGATTGCTGTTCTTGTACACAGCAGTCTGCTGAACTAAAGCTATGTTTTTTGTGATTGTCTTTGTTGTTGATGATGCAGTGAAGCATGTTCAATTTGTCTCTGTGTATATTTTATGTGGTATGTAGCAAGTTTGTGATGCAGTGACTGCAGCCCAAGATGAATCCCCCCCCCCTGAGGACTTTATAGTATACTTTCTTATCTTTATCATGAATATTCCAAACAGGATTGGTGACAAAGTGCAGCCCTGGCGGAGGCCAACACCCACCGGGAACTGACTTGCTGCCGAGAACGCGGACACAGCTCTCGCTTCGAGAGTACAGAGATTGGATGACCCCGAGGAGTGACCCCCTCACCCCATACTCCCGCAGCCCATCCCACAGTATCATCCGGGGGACCCAGTCATACGCCATCTCCAGATCCACAAAACACATTTAGACCTGATGGGCATACTCCCAGGCC
Source organism: Pollachius pollachius (assembly GCF_949987615.1). Classification (NCBI taxonomy): domain Eukaryota; kingdom Metazoa; phylum Chordata; class Actinopteri; order Gadiformes; family Gadidae; genus Pollachius; species Pollachius pollachius. Next base: position 40,110,860 of record NC_136936.1, read on the forward strand.
CCCTCCAGGATCCATGCGAGAGTGAAGAGCTGGTACGTAGTTCAAAGTCCGGGGGATAAACCACATTGTTCCTCTTCAATCTGAGGTTCAACTATCGGCCGAACACTCCTTTCCAGCACCTTGGAGTAGACTTTACCAGGGAGGCTGAGTAGTGTGATACCCCTGTAATTGGCACACACTCTCTGGTCCCCCTTTTTGAACAGGGGAATCACCACTCTGTTTTGCCACTCATTTGGCACTGTACTGACTCCCACGCAATGTTGAAAAGGCGGGTCAACCAAGACAGCCCCTCAACACCCAGAGTTTTTAGCATTTCTGTCTGGATCTCATCAATCCATGGGGCTTTGCCACTGTGGAGTTGTTTGACTACCTCTGTGACTTCCACAAGGAAAATTGACGACGAAAGCCCATCAGCCTCAAGCTCTGCCTCCACCATAGAGGGCGTGTTAGTCTGATTCTGGAGTTCCTCAAGGTGTTCCTTCCAGCGTTCGACTATCTCCTCAGTTGAGGTCAACAGAGAGCCATCCTTACTCTACACAGCTTGGGTGGTTCGCCGTTTTCCCCCTCCTGAGGTGCCGGATGGTTTTCCAGAGACACTTATGTCAACCGAAAGTCCTTCTCCATGGCCTCTCCAAACTTCACCCACACCCGCTGCTTAGCCTCCGACATGGCAGCGGCCCTTCAAGCTTGTCGGTACCCTGCAACTGCCTCAAAAGTCCTCTGGAATAACATATTCCGGAAGTCCTCCTTCTTCAGTCGGACGGCTTTCCTGACCACCGGTGTCCACCTTGGTGTCCAAGTGTTACCGCCCTTTGAGGCACCTAAGACCTTGAGGCCACAGCTCATCGCCGAAGCTTCAGCAATGGAGGTTTTTAATACTGCCCACTCTGGCTCAATACCCCCAACCTCCACAGGGATGCCAGACAAGCTCCACCAGAGGTGTGAGTTGAAGATCCCAAGGATGTTGGCCTCCTCTAGACATTGCCAATTCCCCCGCACTACTCGTTTGGGTTTACCAGGTTTGTCTTTCCAGAGGTTTTGAGAACCACAATATTGTGTTAAAAAATAGAATCCGCTTATAAGGCTTTGGGTATGAGACAACATATATAAATGCTTACTTAATATCTATTTTTTTATTTGTGGGTCTGAGGAATCAAAGTTAAATTGGTTGTTATTTGCACAGCAGGTATCGCTATGGATGCTGTAGAGGCAAAGTGCTAAGACTGACAATCTAGTTTCCCTTCTTTGAAGCAAACGCCAATATATTCTCAGTCAGTGGTAAACAACCAACATAATCTGTTGCGGTTGTCTCACACACACACACACACACACACACACACACACACACACACACACACACACACACACACCTTATTTAAATCCGTACTCTATATGTATATGAGGGAAGGAGGAGTTCTTACCCAAGGCTGTGTTTAGACAAACTGCCATCGCTGCCCGGCCTCTCCTGTCGCGACAGTTCCTTCACCGTGAGCGTTCATCTCTTCCTATCTGCCGACACAGCTCTGCCCCTCCTTTCCTCTCAGGACAGGAAGAGGCACAGTGGGGTTTCCTCCAATAGAGAAACACAGAGAGGAGTCTTGAGTTGTACCGGTCCGGACACACGGCACGTCCACTCACACCGTTCGCGGTCAATGTTCATTCACAAAGTTTGCTGCCTTCTTCTCCGTCAGCCTCCAGGTTCCAATCAGCGTCCCTGCGTCCGCTTCCTTCCTTGGGTTACCTTAATGTGTAATATTTCTCAAACCCATAAAGAAACCCTCTGCACACAGATCTTAACATTTTTGACCATATTAAGAACCTGCTCAGGAGTTTATCTGATTGGAACAAAAATAAATAAATAGTTTGACCGATTAAAAAAGATGTGGCTATTATGATGTCTATGCTGGCACAGATACACAAGATAATCCATCTGGATCGACGAAGGCGTACCACTTCCAGCAGAACAAGCCCAAGACGGAGATTTGCAACGCCACCAAGCATCAGTATTGATAATGTGCAGCCTTGACACCGTCCGCTAGGAAACACTCGCCCCAGCTCCTGATCCATCTCACTTTATTTAAGACCAGCCAAGTTGTGTAACAGTAGAAAGCGGCTTACGGCCATTAATGCTATGGATATTAAAGGACAAACAGAAAATGTTGTCATCATGTTAGATGCATCGTTCAAATAGCCGATAAAGTAAGCTGGAGAGCACATATTGAGGACGTATCTTGGAAAAAAACATGATTATTGCCAGGTATTGCATTTCACATAAAGAAAAGGATGTCAATTCATTACAATAATGAAAGGTTACAATGATTAACCTTTATCCGGTTAATCGTAATATGTCAAATTTACAGAAGGCTCTTTAGTGTCTGTATGTAGGCTATATTCTGTAAGGCAACACTGATTCATCTTTTTATAAACGTGCAACAAATTCCAATACAAATATGTAATTTCTTGCACATATTAGCAAACCCTCACACATTTAGCTATTATTATTGTATACCATTCCCCAGTAGTATACATTTAGAATAGCCTATGGAGTTAACTTCCTAATTATTTTTGCCAAATTATGAACACAAGTTCTCTCAATCGAGCCAAGCAGTCTTGCATTTTACGGCTGAAATGACCTCCCTTCCAAGATGAAGTTTGTAAAATATCCATTTTAACTTGATTACCCATTTGTATTGTTTCCTATTTTCAATTGATACTGCAAATACATTTGTTTATTTTATTTGTTGTTTTGTGTGATATAACCATTTATTGTAATAATGATCACCCTGAATTCCTGTTTTATTTCTAGGCCTATGCTCACAACTTTCACACACAAAATGATTGAGAGGAATCTATAGCCTATACTTTGTTGGCGTCTAGAGGCGGTAGTGGGGACGCATAAACAAATATTATCAAAAACTGTAGCAACCAAACAACAAACAACAAACACTGCTTACCAATAAATAAAAAGTAACAATGTGGGTAATAATGACCACACGTGACATCTATTTATTTGATGTTAACAGCCATGAATTTCCCAAAATGAAACAATCTTTTAACATTACATGACAATACTGGACCCATAACCCAAAATATATAAAATAATTGTATTACCATATTTCCACACATATAAAACACTTAAATAATAAAAGTAAGGTTCACATTACAGAATGCCTCAAAGAGCATGCCCATCACTTCAACATTTGGTTTAACATTCATCAGGCATCTTTAACAAACTAAATTGTGTTATGGGTATTGTGAGGCTATACTGGTCTCGGGCTCACATACAGTGATGATTTATAAAATATATATTATTATGATTCTTCCACATACCGATGTAGCAGCACAACCTAAGCATAAATGCTAGCTGGCTCTGAGATGAGTTGCCACTTAAAGAAAATGCACAAATATGAAATAAAGTAAATCGCACTGATTCCTTTTGCAATGCCATAATTTTGGTCATGTCGACCCAAATATGTGATGACTTGACCTGGGCTATAAATAACTACTGTCAGGAAGTTAGTTTTATATGCATGTATATACAAGTGGACATTAACATGACACATCACCAGTATGATTTCCAGATCTAGTAGTATGTTCCTGATTACATTTTCCCACCCTATTATGTTTTGCTCAAGTGTGATAAATAAGTATCTATCTGATTCCAGACCAGCTGTGGAGATACGAAGACCATCCAGCGCCCCTGGACCCCGATACGTCTGGCTGACCTGTCAACAGCGAAAAGAAGAGACGAAATAGCATGTGAGCAAAAACACAAACAGAATGGCATTGTGCATAGATGGGTAAAATAAGCGTACCCTGTGCTATTGCTGCCAGCCTGCTCTTCTCCTCAGGGCTGAGCTGCAGCATGGTGTGTATGACCGGTAGCAGGGCTTGTCGTTCGTTACCAGAGTTCAAGAAGATGAACTGCAGCAACACATTCTTAAGGTACTCCATGTTCGACACGCTCTTGTCCCTCTCCAGGTTACGCTCCAAGCGCCGCAGTTCGCTCTTGAGCAGCTAGGGAGCGACAGATACACATTAGTTTTATCCGCTGCATTAAACAGCAACTATGAGACAATTGTTGCCATTGTTAAGATGTTCTGTTGTATGTATATAAGTAGAAGGGGGGGGTTGTTTGCTTAAGTAAGGTGGGTGGATGTTGAGGACCTCGGATGTCTCTAACTTCTAGAATATTTTTACGATACTGCTTATTATCAACAAATAAATTCATTTACAGTTGGCTGTAAAAGTAAAATAATAAAATTATGTACAAACAACTGTAAAAAAGTGTACTTTTGATATGGTTTGGCCGTAAGCATGTGTGCATCTATACAATTACTATTATTTTTTTTGAAAACGTTGCTTAGATCGAGGCCACTAGGTTTTCTGGACCATCTCGCTCCCTGTAGGTCATGACGCGGCAACAAAAATAAAGTATGGCGGCGCCCTGTTCGTAAGGTGTCAGGAAATACAAGTTCGCAATTGCTGAATAAAGAAGCGTCTTCGTTTCAAGCCGTTCACAGCGAAGGATGGGATTCTTTCGTTTATTTCGTAAGTCGAATCAATGGAATTCGATCCAAGCTCGGGTTCGACTGCCAAGTATTCAACAAACTGTCGCCAAAGTACTGAGGGAAATCCCGCAAAGTAAGCCGTTGTCGCCAAAGAATCTATCAACAAACCAAACGAAGGACGTCTATAGTCGTATTGAATGCCTGATCGGGATCGAGTTGCCACATGTACTGTCCGGACTGCGCTGTCCAAAATACAGCAGGGAATTAACCCGACCCGGTCGCTGCTATTGCACATCAACCAAGATCTCCAGAGACGTCGTTCTGTTCCATCACGACCGAACCCGCTTCGTACGCCTCCTGGCGACCTTCTGCGGCGCTCAGACTCTCTTCTGGACCTACCTTGCACATTTCGCTTACACTGGTCTAAGAAACGAAAGCTCTTTAAAAGAACAACGCAAAGTTACCACCACGGGCCTTGCCGGGTTTTGGAGCTTCGATATCAATTTAGGAAGAAGTGTTTGGAGATACGGGTTTACAGGAGGGTGTCTTGCGGTGGGAGCGGGCATCATAGGACTTGGCGTCCTGTTTTGTCGCCGTTCTGTGAGTCGGGTGATTTTACACCAAGGAGGCAAGATGGTAACAGTGGCGACCCAGTCCCCCCTGGGACCTGACAAAGGTCGGCAAATAACCGTGCCTCTGTCCCGCGTCGCCTGCCACGCCCACAGGAACGAGTCCCCCTCGTTTATTCCACTCAAGATTAAGGACAATATATTCTACTTTCTTTTGGACAAAGAAGGGACAATAAACAATGCTCAATTGTTTGATGTAACCGTTGGGGCATATCGACCACTCTAATTGAGCAATTGGTTACGAAAGATAATGTCAAACAATTCGTCATGAAACCAATTGTGTTTATGATCTGTGGAATCAATTGTAAGGGGGAAAATGTGACTGTTTCAAATAAATTCCAATGATGGTGAATTGATGTTGCAGTCCTGAGTTTTTCTGACTTGTATTTATACATACTGTAACTTGCTCCATGAGGACTGCATTGGTGGCTTCCGTTTCGTGCAGCAGGCTGTTCATATGCTCCATACTGCGTGCTGCTGTGGTCAGCTGTTGGCTCAACTCTTGCTTGGTAGGCTCCACGGTCCATACAAATGGTTCTGGCAGCAAAACAGATATTGTAGAGGAACAGTTGAGTAACTGCTATGTAGTCAAAATTATATGAATGAGAATTGAACTATAATGTCGTTACTAAGCATTAGTGTCGTGGACATCAGTCCTAAAACACGTGTGCACACCTTGTTTAGGGTCTGGGGAGCCGAGAAGCAGCTCTAAAGAAGGCAGGGGAGGATGTGGCTGGAGGGGGATCTCTGTCTCCGCGGTTTCCATGCCCTCGCCCTCCTCCCGGGCTGTGGTCTGGAGGTCTATGCTCCCTGCCCCACCATGACTCAGGTCAGGGTTCCTGCGCTGGAGGTCAGACATTCGGGGCCTCCGGCTGGATTGGGTGGACGGAGAACCTGAGAGGAAGGGTAAACATTTGTGGTATGAGACAGACTGGAATGAAATAAAGATAGTGACTAAGTGATGGCACTAGAGATAAGCCTAATCCAAATGTTACAATCTAGTACTTTTGGGTTCCGAGTATCCAGATAATGGCAGTGAACAAGTGTATCACGTCAAGTGAAAGCTGGTACAGGCCAAATTTCAAAAGCTCCCAAAATCCAGCAGGATCCCTCTAAAAGAGATGGTTAGGCGTGCGACTGGTGCGGAATGGGCAGACATACAATGGTAGCATGAAACTATCTATGAAACAGGGTTGCACTAATACAATCTCCAAATGCCTAGGGGTGAGCTATGTATGTCATTAAAAACGATATATGACTATTATATCATAATAGTCATATAGTGCACAGCTATAAACGTGCTTTGCGAGGTATGGGACAAGAACAGTTCCCTTCCTCACACCTGATAAGTCTAGACTGATTGTGTCTAGACAGAATGCTAGACTAAACAACATACCCCCTGTTGGAATTTCTACTGTGTGGTTTTCTGCTTGGTTTTGCTCTGATGAGCGCCAGACATTAGCTGTGTGGGAGGTGATGAAAGACCTTAGGGTGTTGCTACCATGAAAGCAACCCCCGTCCTTTTAAACCAATTCTTCTTCATGACTTTCAAATGCTTTCATGCAACTACATTTCTTCAACAGGACGCCAACTCCCTCTGCCTGCCACTCTGTGTTATTATATTGCATTTTCCCAATAGCCAGACAAACCACAACAGATGGGACCAGAACCAGACTACCCTCCTCCAGCCTAGCCATAATAACCTCCCAGGTTATTGATTCCCGGGAGAGAAAAAGCATTCACACAAATTCTCACAGATAATATCTATAATACATTTATAGATCGGTTCAAGGTCAACTAACTCCCAATACTACTGTACACCGTAATGCATTACAATTTTATAACATTTTATTGAATGCCCATTACAATTAAAATGCGTTATTCTGTTTGTACAAAATACTTCTACATCTTAAATAATTGCAATCATCTCCTCATATAATTCCATTGTGTCATAAGATTGACTGGTGAGTATTTGATTATTGCCACGATATTGCCAATACAACAACAGCTGCTTCTTACCGCTCTGGCTCTGTAAGGTGAAGAGCTGCTCCTCCAGCCGGCTCAGCTGGGCGTGCAGGGTCTCCACGGTGGACCGGTGTTCGTCCTGCAGGTGCCTTACCTGCTCTCGGAAAGCCATTCTCTGGGCCTCCGCCTGGGCCTGCAGCTCTGCTTGGCCCTGGGCTTGTTCCGTACGCAGGGACATGTTCTCGGATTGCACAGAAAGTAGCCTGAAAGAGATTTTCACCGATTTATTTTAATATCTCGACTGACTATGGGAAAATAACATGTAAAGCACCGGATACATTGTATTGAGTGTTTGTAGCGCTCACATTTTCAACACCGTGCACCATGGGATACGATGTATACGACAATTTTAAGATTAATTTGAGGGGGCACCAAGACAGCAACCCCTCCCCCCCCCCCATTAAATCATATTCAAGCTGTTTCTAAATGTAACTTGAAGTGGCATATCTACGTCGACGGTATGTGCCCCGATGAAACCACTCCCACTTGTGTGGAGCTAAATGCAGTCAAGTGCGACCCTTGTGACGCCGTTTCATTTAGCCTTCGCTCCCTCACCGCTCGCGGAGCTCCGCCTCCTTGGCGACCGTCTCCTGGAGCATCTTGTTGTGACGCTCCAGCAGGGTGTCATGTTCGTGCTGGAGTTGCTGCAGCTCAGCAGTGCAGCCCTGCAGGCTCTGCTGGCTCTCGGTCAGCCGGGCCCGAAGCTGCTCCACCTGAGAGGAAAGCTGCTCCCTGCAAGAGCACCAAAACAATGAGGATACCCCCATGTCTAACAAAAAACGACCTCAAATCTGGGTAAATGGGGCGTTTCTCTTTCTCTCGTTTCATATAAATCAACACTGTGTGGACTGACCACTTTAGAAATAAAATCCCCTACTGAAGGCTTTGTCTACCATCAGTTTCTCTTCGGTAGAATATCTCTGCAACGAAACACAAAACAAGGCGTAACTCTGCAACTTCAGTTTTTGGATTCCAAGGCTCAGAACCGTCTCCACCCAAACGTTCTGCTTAACATGTTAGTACTGCTGGATCCGAGGTCAGATGGCCCTCATTATAGCCAGCCTGTTATTATTTGACTTGTATTTTAAATTTATGGATACGTTCTTTATCAATAGGAGTGTAAAATATAGCACACTCACAATGTATCACATAACAACTATACAACTGTTGTATGTGTACAATGATTTAAAAAAGTTTTAAAATACATTAATGAAGAAAACAAGGAATATTAGCTTTATAGTCTCAATAGTACTACACTGTGTAGTAGTCTGTCAAATGTGGCCGTCAAATCTATTCAATGACGAAGGCAAAATGGTGGTTCTGTGGTGCAGTTTTCTTTTGCTTGGAAGATTTGTTTTTCCGGTCGCAATGCTGCCCCCTGTCACCGTGTGTATTTGGGAGACTATTGAATATGAATGAGGGCTCTGTAGCTGAACGTAGTCGTTTGGCGTTTTAAAGGCAAGATAAGTCAGCAATTGAAAAAACGTGCCAAAGCATGAGCACAGGTTCCAGTACATGGCATGCTACAGCAGAGAACAAATGGCATTGCAATATTTTGCAACATTTATTCTAGGAGCACTGGCCGAACCACCTTATTCAGTTGTCAAAATGCCGTGCCATAACAAACCAGCAAGGGTCAAAGGGGTCTGTTCATAGACAGGGTCTGTCTATGAACCAATCATTTGAGATTTCTATCATTTTTTGTGATTTAATTGCACATCATAAAAGATTTGCACTCCGTCTCGCTCTAGCAATGTTAACAGCTCCCTAAACAGTTCAGTTTGAAATCTCTGTCGGCCTTACCTTTCCAATTTGACAGGTTCGCTGTCACTCTGCAAAGTAGCCTTATTCTTCTGCTGTTTAAGCACGTTGTGGACACGCACTTTATAACTCTCAAAGTCCCCTGTTGTTAAGACAAGCTCCGCCTGAAAATAATAAGCAAAGAGACAATAGGATAAACAAGGTTCTCATTAAAATAAATTTCCAGAGAGAAGCCAAAATGTTTGCCGTCTATTCCTAATTCCTTGAAGTAAAGCTCTAAATCCCCCTTTTTCATTACTATTGGACAAGCCCATGCTGACTCCAAGAAAGGTTCTTGAGCACTTAATTAAGTAATGGTTTAGAAGTGGTTTGCAATGTGCCAGTGTGGCTCGTGTTGTGCCAAGCTCTGCCCTGAATTATGATTCTTAATTGCAGCTAGATCTAACCTCATAGTGTTTATAAGTATTCACTTATTTTTATTTTATATTTTATATTTAATATTTTTATATTAATTTTTTTTTTTTTAATAATAATAATAGCTAGGGCTGGATGATCTAAAATCACTAGATGTAAAATGTACAATATAAAATTAGGTATAAAATGAAAATAATGATACATGTGGACTGAAGAGATGGGGAGGTAATAGGAGGTATGGGGGGGGGGGGGGGGGAGATGAGAATTTGCGCCAATGAAACTGGAGGAACAGGAAAAGTAAACACAATAAAGCGAGGACGATGTAGGAGTGATGGAGAGAAGGTGCACTCCGATAATAGCACGCTTGATGGATTGTCCTGCGTCAATACGATGTGTGCACAAACAATATAAGTGTGTGTGTGTCGTACACGCACCTTAGACACTTCACACTCCTGCTGGAGGTTGGTAATGCGTTGTTGCAGAGAGCTGGCTGTCCTCAGATTCTGCTCCGTCGCACACCGTAGCTGCTCCTGAAGGCGATGTCGCTCTGCCATCAACTCACTCACCTCAATCTAAACACGACATGTGGGTACACAGGCCACCATTCAACAGAGAGCCTCATTGTCAGCATGTTGTGTTGACAGGCTAGAGTATCACTGCTTCCAGGGTTTTTTATGTATGGTGCCACTGCAGCTCTCCTCAAATAACGTAAGTATGCGTCTTGTTACGAGCATTCAGCTAATGCATCGTACACTACTTGTTCAATTCTCTCTAAAAAGAGACACAACATTTACTTTGATTGATTAGATTCAGCATACTTCATTAATCCTGAGAGAAATAACTACAGTCACTGACGGTCTGCTTAAAGATTGAAACATTATGGTAAGAATAGAGAATATTAATAAAATAAGACTGATAAGATGGAGAAAAATATGGTCAGGAACATAAGCAAAATTAATCTGTACACGGAAATTAGCATAAAATATGAATTAATATGAACTATAAAGTGATGAAACCCTGTTATACACAGCCATCACCCTTACATGTCTGCCACAACATATATGTACACTGTGCCCTCCACATTTCACAAGCCATAAGAAAACAATACATAAAAGATCCAAAAAGCCTGGCCATGTTTTGGATTTGAAACAAAAGTGAATGGGGTGATTTACCTTACAACACTCCAGCTGCTGCTGGTTATTCTCCAGCTCTCCTTTTAATGATGCCTGGAGCATCATGGAGGATGCATTCTAAGAAACCGACAAGTGCGCAAAAGGCACATACGGTTATATAATGCACGTCCCAGGCAAGGGAACTTCATTACACATTCATTCATTGTACATGCACTTTAATATTAACATTAATATGGCAATACTGTTACACAATAAAAGATAATTAGTTTGCATTCCTAATGGAAGGTCTTTTAGACTTTTCTGAGGATTAGAGGCAATGCAAAAAAAAAACCTCAATGCAAACCTGATTCTTAGCTTCGGCTAAATCCTTCTTGGTTTTCACCAGCAGCTGCTTCATCTTGGAGGTCTTCTCCTCCCGCTGCCGCACCTGGGACTTCAAGTCCTCTGCATGACACACACGTTTTACTTTGATGTATTTCTCACTATAAGAGGAAATCAGCAACTTGTTTCACAGCTGATCATGGCTCCTTGTTGCGTTAATCTGTCCAGGTACCCTTGAGCAAGATTCCAAACCTGCTCAAACTGCTCCCGAAGACCGTGCATGGTGCACGGTATGAATACCGCAGACAGGCGTGTGAGTGGGTGAATGTAAGGCATTCATTGTAAATTGCCACTCATGGATATTGTGATTATAGGGGGATATCTAAATCCATTTTCCTTTAAAAAAAAGGTATCGTCTTCAAATGCAAAAAAAACAAACAAAGTCTAATACGTGTTAATGAGTGAAGGGATGAAGTCAACACCTATTTGCTGCTTGAAGCTTTCTTCTGATTGGACGTGAGTGGCTATTTGCGCCTTCAGCTGAGCGATGTCACTCTCTCCCTGGGAGACTTTAATGTTGAGCTCCTTGACCAGTCGTTCATAGTCCGCCATCTCCATACCCAGCAGAGAGTTCTGCTGTGCCTCCTGCATGGACAGGAAAACACACACATGCCTATGTATTGAGGTACAATACCATATAATAGAAGCTAATGGCAATGGCCAATTCCATTCATGCTCATATAAAGGAAATTATAGCGAGTGAACGTTGTGTACAGGCTTGATGTGGCTAAACAAAACAGGGATAAGAGAGGTTGAGGGCAGATCAGTGTTTTCTTTGAAAATATCTGCGTCAATGGAAAATGTATGCGCCGATTTCTGTTCAGTCGACAAGTCGCCATCCAGATGGCTATATATAGATGGCAAACCACTAATGGAAAGTAGGAACTTCAGTGCTATGGGCTAGAATGGCTCCATCCTCCTTTCTAAATGGTGATCATAGCTAGAGGCCTGCCATTACAGTGGTCCCCTGCCGTAAGCCAGTACGGGGGACAAGTGCACCTGCCTGACTGTTCTCTGCCCCAGGGTCTTGTGTGTCTTGAGTGGCTGATTCATTATTGCGTTGGGTGTATGCTTCAGAGGACGCTGGTGAAATAGTCTCTGTTGGTGCTTGTAAAAATTCTTTGTGTGTGTCTGGGTGGGTAGGCATGCATGTGTGTGTGTGTGCCTGCACACCTTGCGTAGTTGCTGCAGCTCATGAGCAGTCTGCTGAGACAGCTGCTGCAGCCTGCCAAGCTCAGCTGTCAGCTCCTCTGATTTAGAAGTGGCAGACAACAGCTCCTGAAAGTTCACGAGACACACACACACACACACACACACACACACAGTTTGATTCAGGGAATACAGTGTTTTGGTAGGGAGGTTTTTGAACGTCAGACCATTTATTGCGTAACGCAAACCTGAGTACAAGGACGGTCTCACAACCCTACGGGAGAGCTACCTCGCAACAGATACAGCTGAAGAATGGTAATCCTGGTTAAATACATGCCATTACTCAATTATCTTCTTCAACTTACAGGTCTTAACTCCTCTCCGGCGGTGGGGGACTGCAATTTGCACCGATCCGTTGCGATCCATTGACACACTTATACAACAGCTCATCCTATCACACAGAAGTTTCCTCAAACGTTGTCCCTCCATTTCTTTCCTTTACCTTGACCTTCTGTTCCTTCATCAGCCTCTCGGCGAGCAGCTCCGCCTCTAGGCCCTCTCGCTGTTGGCCGGCCTCCTTGACGAGCGCCTCCAGTTGCTTCACCGTGTTCCTCCAGGTGAGCACGGCGGCCAGGAGGTCCTCCTTCTCACTGCTCACTGTGGCGTTCTGCACGTGGGTGGAGGGTTCCAAAAAGATTTGAACAGCAGCAGACCAGGATTATTCTACAGCTGGGCTTACCGATGTACACACACTTCAATTTGGACAACCAATACATACAATGCAAATAGAGGAAACTTGTGTGCGCTTAAAAATGAACACCACACACACATTACACACATATACACGACACACAGACACACGCGCAGAAACACACACACACAAATCTGTCATCCATGCGAAACATGAAACCATAATGTGTAAACAGTCCGCGCCCCCTAGAGACCAATAACGAGCATTAAGCTCAGTCTCTGTGACAGCACAGTAACAGATGGAAAAACAAATAACTTCCTTCTACCACTCATTAGGGGGAAAACAGGGGACGGGAAGAAGAGTCAATTAAATGTGGACGCCTCCCCAGACTCATTTAATGGTCTATTTGAGGCCATCGTTGTGCCATGCACGGCTCGCTAAAGGGTGTCCAAAGATAAATAACCAACTGTATATCAGCAGACAGTAGAGAAACGACTGCTAAAGAGCTACGGCGTTGCTGCCAGTGCGAGCCGTGCTCCACAGACACCATCATGGGAGGTAAACAAAGCAGGGAGATAAATCACAGGTGAAATCTCAGTCTCTATGCTATGGGCCATGGGCACAGCTAGTTCGGCATGCAAACAATCACAATGCACATGCAGTCAGATCCAACTGTTGTTCTGCTTTATTAATAAGTCTTCTTCGGTGGTGTTTGACTTGTTAATAGGCCAGATCATCGCTGAACCACTGGCCGGGCAGGCCCATAGAGCGTATTTGGTTGTTTTAATGTTCTCCTGTGGAGGGAAAATCTTTCCAAAGCTTGTGTGTGGTGATGTGGACAGGATTCTATATCACGGAAGGGGATGAAAACCTGTGTACCCGTAAGGGCACGGTGTAGGCAGGGCCCTACCTGTGATACAGCAGCATCGAGCTGCTTGGTGAGCTCTGCCATCCGTCTCTCTGCCCCCTCCGCCTTCTCCCGCTCCTTATCCAGTTGCTCCGTCAGCCTATCGTGATCAATCTGCACGTTCTAGACACACACACACACACACACACACACACACACACACACACACACGTACACCATTGATTTGAAGGCTGGCTGAGCAGCAGTGTAGGAAAACACTATACGTCACAGTAGATTTGACAGCCGCTCCATTTAGGCTGCGAGCAAAATGCACATTTGATACAAGAGAGTGGTTTCATCCTAAATGGAGGCCAACAGTGTTGTCTCGGGGACACTGATTAAGAGTCCAATAGTACATGGAACATCAATACAATGTGTTATAGCCCATTTACTTTTTGAAGAACTAGGGTCGCTCCTACACAAAGACATATGTTATTGATATGGTCGTTAGGGTTACAGAGTATGTAATTGTTACTTGAATAAAACCTTAATCATTATAAATATTAAATCGAAAAAGATGAACATGTTAACAGACAGTAGGAATTTAATAGTAGTAGTTATGACATTTCTGCACGTAAATCACAGAAAGATGTTTGGCTCGAGAGAGGGTTTTGTTGAACATACGTTTATTGTATATTGTGCAAAGATAAACCAAAGGATACATGGTCAGAAATGGACACTTTGCCTTACATTGTAGCTCTCAGCGGTGTGGATGACATCCTTCATGGAGCTGCTCACTTTATCTCGCTCAGCCTTCAGCAACTCCACTTCCTCCTTAAGGGTGCTGACCTAGAAAGACCATTAAAAAAGGGAGAGCCCATGGATTTTAGATGGCAAAACAATTTGCAGATTCTGTGGAAATCGCGAGTACTTTTGTGACAACCGTACCTCTTTCTTACTAGTGTCCAGTTCCTTTTTTGCTTTGATGGCCACTGCCTTTATCTTGTTCATTTTCTCATTCTTCTCTTTGGCCTCAGTTTCCAGGAGGGCTGAGTGTCGATGTGTGGCAGGGTGTAGAAAACAAAACGTAAAGCAGACTTAATGCATTACTCAGATTAGGCTAGTAGGAGTCACACCAGCATTTCTTGCTGGGTGAGGGGACCAAGATTAAGTGATACACAGTGATTACACTCCATACCTATTTTCTCAGCAAAGTGACTGGCTACATTTTCTTCACAAGAAGTTGATTGGGCAGCAGATTCCTAGCGTAGTGAATAGGAGAAATGTTAAAAAGCAAAAACATCAGTAAACGTCTCTCTGCACATCAGGCTGGGAATTATAAATGGAATACATTCCTGAAATTAGGAAGCTAATTATGTAATACAATTATTAGAATGTGCCAATTGAAACCTGTTATACTAATTCTTAAATGATCCACTCACGCACCTTCAAGGCAGCCATATCCTCGCACAGCTTAGTGACGAGGCAATTCTTTTCTTCAAGTTGTTCTTCCAGTTTTCTTCTCTGTGTATTCATGTCCTCTATGGCTTCGTCTGAGATATGGGCATACAGTTTCTGGTTCTCTTCGCTCATCTTCTCATTGGCATACTTCATCTCCTCTAGATCCTTCTGGAGTCCCTCGGTGTCCCTCACCACCTCCACCAGGTTGCTCTTCAACATGTCCCTCTCCTTCTCCAGGTCCTCAATGCGAATCTGGAGCCCCTCCCGAGATTCCTTCAACCCGTCTTCTCCCCTGGCTTCATCGGTCTTCATCGCCATGCTTTGTTCCCGCTCTAGTTCTTCGATGCGGTTCTGGAGCTCTTGTTCCCGTTCAGCAGAGTGTCTGGACGCCTCTGCATGGCTCTCCTGCAGAACCGTCATTGCTGCCCGGCTTTGTTCCGCCTCCTCAGCCAGTGACTGCAGCCTGGCCTGCAGATCGGCTTCCTTCTGCTCCAGCTCTGACTTGAGCGCAGTCAGTTCTGAGTCCAAAAGGTTCCGCTCGTCTTGAGCACAGGAAAGGGCAGAGGATGCTTTCTCAAGTTTGCATTTGAGATTGTCCCTTTCTGCGGAGAAGCCTCGGACAGCCAGCTCAAGGGAGGACAACATCTCTTGTCTCTCCATGAGCTCTGCTTTCAGGTTCACCTCTATCTTGGCTTTTTCCTCCGTCAGATGTTCAATCTCAGCATCCTTAGCCTTCCCAAGGCTCTCCTTCTCCACACTCAAACTCTCTAGCTTATTCTCCTTCTCCTCTTGAATCCACTGGATCTCCTTTGTCCGCTCCGTGACAAACATGTCTAGCTGCTCCTCGAGCATCTGGACTTGGGACTGCAACCCGTCGCGCTTTGCCGTCAGGTCCCCGACGATCTTTCGGAGCTCATGGACCTCATTGTCCTTTGCCTGAAGCTGAACAACGATAACCTCATTCTGTTTGGTCAGCTCCTCAAGCGACTCCTTAAGCTCCAAGGCTAGCCTTGTCTCTTCTAAAACAGAGTCCTGGGGTGGGACCACACAGTCCTCCATGGGCTGCTTGGTAACTAGCTGTTCTTCAAGCCGTATCTGCAATTCATTCAGACTTTTCTTGAGGCTCTCGTTGTCTTCTGTAGCTTCTCTGGACGACACCACCAGGATGGTCTTTTCTTGCTGGAGTTCTTCGATCTGACATTGGAGATCCTGTACTGCCTTGGCACCCTGTTCTTTCATGGTCTCATACTGGGCAACAAAATTAGCCGTCCTCTGACCCAACTTATTTTCCAATCCTTGCAGAATGTCCTTGATTTGGACATATTCATCAATGGCTGTGTTTCTTTCATGACTCAAGGCTTCCAACTTAGCCTCAAGTTCTTCAATTCTGTTGTGTTGTTTTTCTTGTGCTTCCTGGTTAAGATCTTCTAAACTCAACGACTTTTGGTCTTCTGGTCTAGCAAGGCTAGCGTATAATTGCACTTCAGAGGCAGAAGGGAGGCTGTGACCATCAAGTACTTCGGTTGTGTTATTGGTCTCCAATCCCTTCACTGTTTCATGAATGCCAGAGCCAGGAACTACTTCCGAGTTCAAGTCTTCTGAGGTTGTGTTTTGTTCAATGTGCACACTCTCTCTTGTCATTTGGAGCTCGTCGATTTTGAACTCCAACTCCTCCTTCTCTGCCTGAAATTCCTCCCTAACCCTCTCCAGCTCCATTTCAAGCTCGCCCTTCAAGTTTGTCAACAATGTCAGCTCATCATGCAGCATTGTGTTCTGGGCCTGGACATCTTCGAGGACACCTTTCAATCTGCAGACGTCTGTTGCCTCCCCCTCTGCGACATCGGATTCCGCCTGACTGCAGCCAGACAGTTCCAGCATCCTGGCGATCCCTGAACCTCGTATCGGCTCCTCATCTTCCTCTTGGACATCCTGCAGGTATGTGTCTAAAACAAATGTTTTCTGTGTCAACAAACAACCTGGTAGGTGTAACTGAGAGGCTATGTCAACATCATACAATGACGACAAAGTATCTGGTCGATGAAAACGAGAGGCTGTGTCCACGTATTACAACATGTTTACACTCCTGAACAATGCACACAGTGTGAAGTGCCGGCTTACCTTTTAAAGCCAGCTGCTCGGTCAGCTCGTCATGGAGCAGAAGGAGCCGCTCCCTCTCCATCTCGCAGTCCTCCTCCAGAGCCTTCATCTCCTCCTGATGTCGTGCACCTTGCTGGGTCAGCTCCTCTCTGAGGTTCTCCACGTCCTGATGTGCCAGTGATAGCTCCTTTTGGAAATGTTTCTGTGAATGGTGGGCGGCCTCCATTTCGGCCACAAGGGTCTTTAGTTGATCTTGTAGACAAGGCTGCACTACCTCCGAGGGACATGAGGAGTCGGAACAGTTTGGTTTGTAGTAGTCTGTGAGCAGGTTCTGAAGCTGTGCTACTTCCTTCTGATGGTTTTCGTTGAGTTCCTCGATGCTTCCCTGTAAGGTCTCGATTTGTCTCTGATGGTCTTCTTTTTGAGAGTCAAGTTGTCCTTGAAGTTGGTCCAAATCATCCTGAACATAATATCAAAATATTTGATGCAGAGGTAGATATCAGATATATGTTTTTAAGATGTATGCTTTATATGAATATATACACTCAGTGGTTACTATTTTAGGTACAAATGTATAAGTGCTTTTATAGAGATTTTCCAAGTACTCCCGGCCCTAGGGGTACAGAAATGAGCCTTCCCATATTGACAGCTTAACCAAAGGCTTGCTTGGTTGATCATCTAAGCAGCTCAGTCAACAAAGTAAATATTGTAGGAAAAAGGTGTTGGCACCCCTGGTCTAGGTTTAGTTGTTTTTCAGCCATTAGCCATTAGAACGTGAAATAAACCTTTGTATGTTTACTTAATCGTCACCAACAGAAGGACAAAGTAACTTCCTGTTCGTGTCATTTTAACATTAGGTCGGTTTTATTTCTGTCTGTCTTCGTACCAGCAGGGTAAATATATAATTCTATACTGTTGCCCTATATAACCTAAACAAACGGACCCCTAATGTTATGAGCTACACCTGTGTTTTTCCCTATTGTGAAACTTGTCTATAAAGTGGCCATTGAGTGTAGCTTGTAGGCTACAATGACATTCTAAAAAAATGCGTACATTGTTTTCTTCTAAGGAATCTGCCTCAATATTTGGGTTTCTTCTCACCTTTGTCTGCTTTTTTGTCCTTTCAAGATCCTTGCAAGACAACACCAGTCTTTGTTGACACTCTGCCTTTTCCAACAGTAATGCCTCCATTCTCTCTGTCAGCTCCTGGTACACATAAAACATGCATGTCAGTGTGTACGGCCACACAAATACATTTGCACAAACACAAAAGTCAGTAGGGATGTTGTATTAATGTCAACTGAAGAGAAGCAATAATAATTTAGCAGAAACCTGCAATAAATTGGGGTCGACTGCATTGCTGCTGCTGGCTTTTGATTGTTTGAATGTTTCAACTTCTTTCTCCAAATCTTAATATAAAAGAGGAGAGAGGGAGTGTTATATTAACTTGTAATCTGTCTGCCAAATTACTGAGCACATTTACATATAATCCAAATATATGGCTACAAACCTGTACATTTGGTCTTCATTTTCTGCATGGCTGCGATTTGCTTTTTGGCAAACTTGATAAGGTCATCTTTGGACAGTGTGTCCAACTAGGGGTTTTAAATAATGGTAGACATAAACAGATGAACATCAATGAAAGGAAACATATTTGAAACATCTTTATTGAACAAGGAAGAAACGCAGAGGTATGTTATGCACAGCACCTTTGACTTCGATGCACCTGCTGGAGGCGAAGCCACAGACTGGGACCCAGTGCCACCGGGTTCCTGTTGCAGCACATTAATATTGAAGGGTTTATAGGCAGTACTGGACGTGAGAAATTAGCCACATGAGCCATGTCTTTTCATTATCTCCATGGAATGAATTGATATTGCATGAAGATGGCGAAAATAATAGAATACCACACACAAGCAAGTGATGTTACACATTCATCATTTAAATTGTCAAACCTAGAACTAAATTAATCGACGACATCGTACCTCCATCTCGACGGATCAAGTGTTGACCTTCTGTGTATGGACCCTCCTAGAAGTTAAAGGGGTGTTGCGTTGAAATAATTTCGAATATCATTAAAATGTCGTGCTCTTTTTTGGAATTAATGGTATATCGTCTCCACTGTTTTGATTCCGGTACCGAGCGATGGATTTCCGCAATCGTCAGACCAGATGACGTCAGCTATG
Source organism: Pollachius pollachius (assembly GCF_949987615.1). Classification (NCBI taxonomy): domain Eukaryota; kingdom Metazoa; phylum Chordata; class Actinopteri; order Gadiformes; family Gadidae; genus Pollachius; species Pollachius pollachius. Next base: position 40,130,145 of record NC_136936.1, read on the forward strand.
TCGTACGTCGTCCCATGCTTTCTTGAGACACTCTCATTGGCTGTGCTCCGCTGGCCCTATAGGCTGTTGCACTTCTTTAGAAATATATATATATTAGATAAAAAAATCGGAAAACACAAACGTTCACTTATCAATACATCGTTCATTCAGCATCAGCAGAAAATAAAATCAATACAAATAAGTTTCCCCCAAATATAATTAATTACAATAGTTAGAAGAGACACATTGCTCTTATCCCACGATTATGTGGACATACAATCAGAATTTACCCCTTGCAAATGGCTGTGCTTCATGTTAAATCTGCCATATACTGTGTATATGAAAGTGTCTGTATTGAGCCTGAAGCATAAGGCCCTTCAGTAAACTGCCTCTCATTTTGACACTTGTGTTTTATTTGGTTCCACTTCACTCTGTATCCACCTTCCGTGGTTTTCGGATCAGACGGGTTGCTCCGATGACACCCTTTTCTGGAGGAGATTCATGTCTATTCCATCATGCTCTCTAGCATCAAACTGTTGACCCTGCCTCAATAAAACACAGTCATCCATCAAAGCCTCTCCCATGTGTACATTTGTTGAGCCCCTAGTGGGTTTGATGCTGTTTCTCTCCCCCTCATGGCTGCCACTCAGGGGCAGTGACTGGCACAAGTGACATGTGAGAGTAACCAGGGAATAATGAATGGGATGGCCGAGTCTATCAAAATGAAATGTATTCCTACTTTCCTTCTTCCTTTCACTCGCTCTGAATCATCAGAAAGCACATTCAGTGCGCATATATTTCCATCTGTGTCAATGAAGTCATGGGATAGGTTTTAGATTTCCTCCCTCCCTCCCCATCTTTCTCTCTATCTCTCATACCCTCCCTCACACTTTCTTTCTTAAAGTAATTCGGTGAGCCAGATGGGCCCATTGAAAATCTCAGCTATTAAAGGTCCTTGCCATTGGTTATATTTATATGTCATTCTGTATTTACTAAAATACTATTCAAAGCATCCCCATAAGCCTCAGAGCACAATATACACCCTCTAGATTTATTAATATCAACGTTTTCTCTCATCGAAAAATTGCAAAATTAAATGCCGGGTCGGTGCACTGAAATAAAAATAAGGTTGGGCGTGTTCGTTTGACAGTGCAGCTGATATTGGCAGTTAAACTCACCTCTGGTTTTCTGAATATTACAAGACCAAACGTATCACATTCTTGTCCATGTATTTTTCCTATAGTAGCTATTTCATATCAATGTTCCAGAAATCACTCCTGGCAAGTGTTGAAGACCTCAAAAGCACAACAAACAAACAACAACAAAAACAACATCAATATTGTGTTGTTTTTGTTGTTGTTTGTTTGTTTTGTTCTGTTGAGATATCCTTTCTGCTGTCATTCTTACTCTGCATTTTTTTCCAACTTCTTTCTTCCTTTTTTACCCTCTTCCCAATCAGTGATGTGTATGTGTTGTTCTCCAGCGTGTGATTGAAGCAGGTCCTCTCGGTGGGGTACTTCCAGACCCCTTGTAGTGTATAGGAAGGTTGTGAGGCACTGATTGACTGTAAACAACAGGATGACGCTTGATTGTGCTTTTGACTTTGGGTCAAGGGGATAATGGGACCAACCTGTTGCCTCTGTTAGCTTTCTTGAGCATGGGAAACCTGTTCAAGATGACTGTAGAAAAACATGCTGGAATGTATTTGTAGGCTCTCTTTTGCTTTTGCTTGTGATGGCAAGGTCAACAATTCCTACAAATGTGGCAGCATAATTCACACATGATTAAGTGACCAAATCCATTGAAATGATTAGCCTTCGTTTTAAGACTGACATTAATTGTGTGGATGTGCAGTGATATTAACATGTGAATGGCATAACGACACTATGGCAACATGACACACTGGTTCCTCAAGGTAATCCTTTTTTGTGCCTTCATTTGTTCTGTCCCTGACATTTTGCCTTCTTAGTCTGGCGATGGCAGCCCATTAATAGCCCATGTGCCTTGACATTTTCCTTTATTTCTTAATCAATTGAGTCTCCCGGCGGTCTTCACTCATAAAGAGTCTTTTCTAAATAAATTACCTCTTATTATAGTTAGTAGACCCTATAAAATATAAACATTTTAATATTTAGTAGAGGTATGCAGCTAAATGACCTAATAGACAGAGGTTTCTGTTAAAGTGACACTGACTATTGCTCTTTTAGGTCAACTGGTTCGCCAGGTCGCTTCATGCCCTAAAATATTGATGGCATCAGACTCACATCCTCCCAGCTGGAGACTGGACAGTGCTTCACACCAAAGTGAAAATTCGAGACAAATATGCAGTTTGACCTTTTATTGTGGATGAATTGATAGTAGCCCTAGGATGGAAGACGGTCATTTGAATTAGAAAATAAGTGTTTCAAAATGTTACTTGTAAATAATTACAAGTAAATACTGACTCTATGAACCTGCTAAATTATTGATTTTTTGCCATTTCTGTTATTAGATATATGTTTATATTGTAGAAACAAACCTCATTTGCCAGGATTACATTTATAGTGAACCTGACCTACAGTCTGTTGTGAATGCACCCTATTTCTCTGCCTAGCACACCCCTCAGTTCAATTTGTCACAAATGTTTTTCAGTAGAATAAAACTTAAGGAATAATCCAATCCTAACAATATATTATTCTAAAATATGTGTATAATACTCTGAAACATTTCAAAAATCTTTCACAACTTAGACAAGGTGGAATTGGCTTTGGGATTAGATGAGCCTACACGGGGAACCGTTCACCCTCTTATTCAGACAGACTATATGTTATACGCATTCTTTATACAGAACATTTCTTATTTTGGGAAGCTAATGGTGTCTCAGCATGCATTTTATATAGCATATACACTTCCTTTCATTCTTCTTTCACTATAGGGTTAGCTTATAGCAATAACCATGTAATCCTTAAACAATTAAGGGTCCTTGCTCTGGAGAAACAAGCTCCAATGCTAAGCACCACATTAGAGGACTTAAAATGATTCACAGAGTACTCTCTGCAGAAGAACTAGAGGAAGAAGAAATAGAAGTTAATGAATGACATCAAATCGGTAATCCATCAGGTGACATGTTGTACAAAGTCACTTTACTGAAATCGTCAGCCAGTGTGGGATTCAATGACCTTTTCAAGTGTACAATGATGATCATTTTATTTGTAGACCTCAAAAAATTGTATGGTTAAAAGATATATATTTGCTGAGTAGGATTGCTGTTTTGCAAAAACAAGCCAAGGAAGTGGTTAATTCCTATGAATTATGCTGAAATAAGCTATGAATATAAAAAAAAATAAGCAATGTTTTTTTTAGCAATGGCACTGCTTAATTCATTAAAATGTCAGCCACCGAAATAAATTAAAATAAAAAAATGCTAAGAAATTCTAACCTGAAATGACTAACTGAGACAATAAAAAGACAACAAAAACTGAGGATTAAACTGGGAGACCAGTTGAGTCTCAATATGAGTCTGCTTCGTCTCCTGATAGTCATCACTGACACCACCAAAGCCCCAGCTTGAATCAGTTCTCAACGGCTCATAAAACCTGAATCCACAATCTCCTATACTCGGGTATAGTCAAAATCACAGAGTGACTTTTGAGTGGTGCGGTGGCTTACAGGATTTGCCGGGAGAAGGCCAACAGTTGATCTCCTTAAATCAGCCATGTTGGTCTTCAGTGTAACAACCCAGTTGTTACGCTCTGCAAAGCCCATTTCGCCACCACCCAACGCCTCCAGGAACACCTGGGGGTCATCCTCGCTGACATCTTTGTCCACAAACCAGCTGGAACCTAACAGGAATAGCACCAAGAAGTGCCGGCAGTTTATCATCCCTTCATACTCCTGTGCCACTGAACTGGGCCCCAGCTAGTCAAGATCTGCAATTTGTCTGATTTTCCCCCAATTACTTACAGATTATCTCAATTTATCACCTTACCACTCTTACTGATTGGGTAATTACGAGAGATCCCTGAAGAGTGGCATCCCCCGAAGGTTGGGTTCTCCAGTGCATTCAGTCAGGTCAACTGGTTACTGCGGTCAAAGGTCAACTGGTCCTAAAGAGACTAATAGCCTCTCTTAGCGCATGGTCTGGAGGTTAATAGCAACATCAAAATATAAAACTGGAATTGTAGGTTCTTATTCAGCCTCATCGATTAGAATACTCCCTTACTAAGGCAGTTTAATCAACAATGATCTTAAATGTCCCCTGTTACCTGCCCAATGCTGATTTTCTGATTTGATTTATTTTAATTCAATTTTATTGATCTGTAAAACTCCCATAATGGGCCTTATCAGTAGAAAGTGCTTCACACGGTCAAAATGTAACATCAATAACATATTTAGGGCCTAAAGTATCAGTATTGATTTACGACTCAGCTCAGCTTGTTTGGACTGGGAGATGGATAGCCTCTCTGGTTCTCTCTCAAATAATCAATTTCATTTCCCACCCCCAAAAATTGTAGTGAAGTGACAGCATTTACGTTGCTTCAGAACAGCCTGGGGTGATTTGATCTGATAACCCTAACCCCATCATAGTGGCAAAATGATCTATTTTATTCAATTAAATTCGAGTTCAAGATATTTTATCCATGGCTTCTCATAGGTTTACATTCTCCTGAAAAAATAATTTTCAGACCTTCATTAAGTTCATTAAGTTCAGACCTTCATTATTACCCAAATATTCATATCATAGGAAATAAAAGAAAATAAAGTTATAAAGGGACTAAATGAGCTGCTGCTCTGGCATGGATTTGTCCAGTTTCATGAGTGAGTGACTGTGCAGGCCTAGATATATTCCCAACTTTCATCAATGGTGTGGTGAAGGCAGGACAAAGAGGCTACAATTCTTTGTAAAAGGTTGAACAAGTCAAGTGGGGGGTCCTAAATCATTTTCTGATAATACTGAATTACTCAGAGTTTCTGGAGAAATGGGTTCCGTTGTCAAAGACTGAGAAATGTGACAAAAAATGCATCAACAAGTAAATGTAGGAATCTCTCCTCAGCAGTGAATATGACACATAAACACGTAAACACCTAAAAAACAACAAAAGAATAGAGCGGAAAAGGGGGCTTAGAATTTTTTTTAACAACATTTACTCCAAAAAATGTCTCTCTCTTGCTCTCCAAACAAAGAAACCTGGAAACAACACTATTAGTGTAAGATAGTATGCAGAAAAGATCATTGTGCCATAAACCATTCTAGTCCGAAATCGATTATATTATTTCAGAGGAACATTTACAGTGAGAGCTGTAACAGTAACATTAAGCCAACACAATAGACAATGGAACGACAAGTTGAAGTTTAGGGGGTCTTGTTTTGGATTGGCAAATTGTGTCACCCTCTGTGATATGGGTCAATTAATGGCTTGGCTCATGTAGATTTAATTATCTTTCCCCATTCAGAACTGGTAATGAGATTATACTTACCCACTTCCTCTTGGAACCTAGAACAGCAATGAAGATGAATCAAAATTGGTGAACAGGAGCATGTAATGACTGCTTGTCTCTCACTGTTGAGAGACTATCTATCTATCTATCCATCTATATAATCATCTGTCTATCCATCTATCTATCTATCTATCTATCTATCTATCTATCTGTCAATCTGTCTATCTGTCTATCGGTCTATCGGTCTATCGGTCTATCTGTCTATCTGTCTATCTATCTATCTATCTATCTATCTATCTATCTATCTATCTATCTATCTATCTATCTATCTATCTATCTATATTTCAATCGATCTATCTAGTGTCTATAGTATCTAGATCTATCATAGAGGGTTTGTGGAGCTCTCTAGGGACCTAACCTACAGATATAATTAGGACTTGTTGTGCCATTTTACTCTCTTTCTTCCTCTTTCTAATTAATTGATTGGTTTATTACTTATGCAGTTGTTCAATTAGTATATTTTGGCACCATGGGCATTACACAAGCCTTCTATTATGTCCCATTGGACTATATCATGAAGTATTCATGCTGAGGGTTTTCAAATACACACATGTGCATAATATGCGCATACAGATTCCCATCTATGCACCGAGGCCGTTTACAAGAGTGAACACGCCGTTCTGCTTTCTGAGCAGCGGAGAGGAGAGCTAGGGCTATTCCCGCAGCCCTCTCCCAGAATCAATCCAAAAGACACCCTTGCAAGGCAGGCCCAACCAACAATTTACCCCATGGTTAGATGGTGTCGTGACCAATGACAATCAATTAAATCATTTCAGTTTGGTTTTATGAAGCACTGCTGTGTGTCTTTCTGCTGTCCATAGATGTTGTTTATATTCTGTGATGAAAATAAGCTTTGGCGAGGAAGGCAAGACAAATCATGTTGCAGGACATTTTAATACAAATGCTTTCTATTTGTCTACCAAGCCTTGGTTTGACCTTACTGTCTCTCATGCGTCTGCATTGTTCAATTCAGTAAATATACACTCCTATGTTTATTTCTCTCTTATTCTCTCACTGACACACACACACACACACACACGCACGCACGCACGCACGCACGCACGCACGCACGCACGCACGCACGCACGCACGCACGCACGCACGCACGCACGCACGCACACACACACACACACACACACACACACACAACCACAGACGCACGCATGCACACTAAGATAAATGCAATATTCTTTAGGGTGCTCCCAAGAAAGGGGATCTTTGGTCAAGAATATGCTGGACCAGTGGGCTGTCATTCTGTTTAATAGACAGGGTCAAACTCATCTGTCAAGGCAGACACACACATACACACACACACACACACACACACACACACACACACACACACACACACACACACACAAAAACAATGTGCACACAAACTCGCCGAACAGAATGAAACACAGCGTGCTCACACACACACACATGGATAAACAGTGACACACACACACACGCACACACACACGCACACATAAATCAGTTGCCTGTTAAAACAGTTGGCCTCTGTGCACTGACGTAGTTGAGTGTATGTTGTTGGGGCCAAATCCTGGACTCTATCATGTGTCATCGCAAAATGACAGCGTCGTAAAGCATCAGCGGTGGGCAGAGTGGAGGAGAGCGGCTGCTGGTTAGCTAGACAAATGGCACCTGTCTGGGATATGTTACTCCCCTGTTAGCCTGCCTGGAGCAAACGGGAAGCAGCCAATATCACTTAGAGCTGCAGGTACACACACACACACACACACACACACACACACACACACACACACACAGTCATGCGCATGCACGCACGCAAGCACATGCACATAGGAACGCACACAACAACACAAACACACACACACACACACACAAACACACACACACACACACAAACACACACGCAATGCACATACACACACACACACACACACACACACACACACACACACACACACACACACACACACACACACACACACACACAAATCAATTGCCTGTTAAAACAGGTGGCCTCCCTATGGATCAGCAGTCAGGAGAAAAGAGGGAGGAGGAGACAACAAAACTGTGCTTTCAGATTAAATATGAACTGTAAAACTGAAACCAAAATGAATGTCGCCAAAATTATTTGTAGGGTTTCGTTAAGAATTCCATTTTCTTTAACTTATCTTATTTTTTAAATTTAGGGTGGGATACACACTAGTATAATAGAGTAAAATAGTTTCAAAGCAATTCAATATTATTATTGTACCAACATGCTTCTCTTTTATTTTAGAACCTATTTACACCTCTTCCAATGTGTTCTCATTGTGCAGGAATCACTGTGTTAGGCAATAAGCTGCCCAGGGAAAAGATCCACGTGCAATCATGAATAATGCTGTATGTTGATTCTTGTGATAATCCCTTATCCCCTTTATCAGCTTCACTGATGACGCAGTTCTCCGTAGTTTCCAAACCGTGCTTCAACTACCAGTTATTTTCAAACCCCATTTAAACTCAAATCATATCATTTCCTTTCATCTCCTCCCCTCTCCTCCTCCCCTGCCTTGCTCAAGTTTAATTGGAGAGAAGCTACTTACCACAGATGAGATCAATGTGATGACTAATAGAAGACACATATGGTTTTCATTAGTTACCATAGCTCAATACTTACCGAGCCGCGATATAAATTAATGGTTCCAAAAGGGTACGATTGTGGATTTATGTGCAGTATTGGATATATGTTAAAAGTGTGATGACGACACACTTATGACACACATCCAGTAATGCACTTGCTTCTCTCACAAATGCTTTTGTTGGGTATGGAGGCTGTCACTGGACAGGAAATCCTAGGATCTGCAATCGAGTCAGCTGCCATCTATCATGCCTGTTCAAATCAAAAACATTGCCCTACAACTCTTTTTTCATACGGAAAGCTCAGATCGTTCTTTATGAGTTTGGAGAATGGGGGTCAGGTTGGTCAACTGTAATAGCTGTGATAAAAATATGTTCATAGAAAGTGAATGCCCTTTTACAAAAAAAAGTAATCAACATGTGCCAGCAGCCGAGATCTTACAAATGTTGAAGCCTGCCTCATTCAGAAACAAATAGCAGAAAGAATGTTATTATGCAGACTTTAGCATATTCTCACATGCTATGGCTCAACATTAGACTTAGAAAATCGTCCAGATGATCTGCCAGATAGGAAGTGTGTTGAACTGTATTCCTTTTTGTGGCTCGCATGATGCAGTGGCCAGCAACTGCTGCACAAAGGCTCAAATATGTTAAACACTTTCTCTGTGGACAATAAGAGTAAGGGTGCCCTGCTTGGGGTTATCTGCACATAATGTGTCTTTCGCTCTGTCCATCCTGCAGAGAGCTCCACCACAGATCCCTGGTAGAGGATGCAGTCAACTTCTTCTGCTGGAGAAGCTATAGCCATATTTTGTCCCCTTCATAAGTGTATCCCTGAAATCAGCACGAGAAGCGGATGGAAGATGAAAGCAATAATGTAGAACTTCCTAGGAAGTTAGTCCTTTAACAACAGCTGGTGGTGAGCATTCAGGCTCTACCAACAGTTCAGTACGACAGGGGAACTCTTGAGTCCAGATGCAGGAGGACATCAGAATCAGCCACGCCTGGCTAGAGCCAGGCTGTGCCTCCCCGGGGATGGCTTTGGAACGGTCCCCCTGCCTCCAAGTCTGTGAAGATTGGTCTGCCGGCACGCCTCCACAGCCCAAAAAGTTAGCAACAGCCCAACTCAGTTCAGAGTTTAAACGGTGTCTGTGAGCCTTGAGAGTGTCAGAATCCTGGTTATCCTAAAACTTTGAATCCATACCCATAGGAACATCCACCCCACTGGTACGTGTCACACTGGTGGAGAATTGGACGTAGAGGAGGTCTGTGGCGGCTGAAGACATGTCCTTGTATGCCTGGGAGACTGACCCCTCAGGGCCCCATAAGGTCCCCGTGGATGACTGTGGTTGACGGTCTTCAAGTGGCCCACTTGAGGTCGGGCACGGTTGTCCAGGGTTTCCCAGCTTCCTAAGCGTGTCAGTTAAGAATAGCTTGGATTAGTGGTTTGCAAAGTATTTACAGTCCTTAGACTTTCAATCTGCTACAGCTGCGTATTCTCTAGCACGAGTGCTTCTCACTCTCACCTGTTAAGTAATTTTAAGTAAATGTCAAACAACCTAGTCAAGGATTTTTGACAGTGAGGCATCAATTACTGATATGTTAAGATTTTTGAAAATAGTTCAATGTAAATCAAATCTATTTTTAGTTTTGTTGTACTCCCCAACATTGAATCAACAATTTATAAAATAATATTATCCTGCTTTTGTAATTTTCATCACAATCATCAAGTCTTCATGGTTCAAATCCCTTTGCTTATATGTTTTATCTCTTGCTAACAACCTGTTTAATATCTGTTTAATATCGACATATACATCACATTGTTTTTAAGCAAGCTGGTTCCCCTTCCAGTACATTAGTTCTGAATATTCCCTTGTGGACAATGGTTTTGATTTCTGTGATACAGAGAGACAGGGTTTAATTACTGTATGTCGTCCTTTGTTTGTCGAGCCCTCTGTCAACTTTGACTCTAAATCTAAATCTATGACATTATATAACCACCTACAATATGTTTCCACTTTAATAGCATGGCATTTAAAGGTCTGTATCGTCCACATGTTGTATATTTCCCTCCGCCTGAATCTTAAACAGTTGAGCTGTGGTTGCTGATACACTGTAATGTGGCTGCAGCTATAATAGCTTTATCGTAATTTATGTTCCTGTCTTCAACTGCCAGCATTAATAAACTGGTGCCTTGGGGTCTGGGAGAGCTTGTGTGTGTGTGTGTGCTTTTGTGTTTGTGTGCACATGTGTGTGTTTGCGTATGCGTGTGTGTGTATAGTGTGTGTTTGTGTGTGTGTGTGTGTGTGTGTGTGTGTGTGTGTGTGTGTGCACATTTGAGTGACAAACACATGCACACACATATTCACACGCTTGAGTGTTATTTTGTGGTTCTATAATCGGTATGTGCTTGTAATTGTGTCAAATATCTGTTATAAATACAATCTTATGCAATTTGTGAAAGAATGTAATGTAACTCACACTTTTTTGGGTCTTATTGAGGTGTACAAATTGCTAAGACATATATGAATGTATATCTCAGCAAACCCCAAATCACCTCACATATGAGCTAACCGAGAATCAATACATACTCTCTCTATCCTCTCCTTCCCCTTTTCCAAGCACCACACCCTGCCTTAGCCCTCTGCTGTTAATTTTCAATCTTGAGGATCCAGGCACTTAGCCTAATGTACCTAACTGGGGCTATGTCCAGGCCTCTCTTGCTCCACCACTACCGCGATTAGAAAAGCAGTAAATGGCTGCTTATGCAATGCTCTAAAGTACATCCTCTGTTCCTTTCTCTTAATTTTGGTTAGAAAATATGCTGCTGCTATTTTTTTTGGTACTTAAAGTAATGATGATTGATTATTGGCCTCTTTCTTTCTCTCTCTTACTCCCTTTCAGAATATATATAAGAATACCTAGCTCCAGTTATGCAGCTATAACTCCAAGCTAGGCTTTTATGCACTGTTGGAGATCACACAGTAGAATACTGTGGTATAATAGTACCACAATAGTACCGAGCATCAAGAGATGCTTTTTTTGCATTTGTTTTACTAGTCCGATTCTTCTTTTTGTTCCTCTCATGATCCTAGTGTGATAGTTAACCACTCGGTTTACTCACTTGGTGGCAGATATATTTGAAATTAAGCTAATAGTTATTGAGGTTAAATGTCATTTTTTTTGATTTGAGCTTATCTGACGGATATATCATGAAGTATTCATGCTGAGGGTTATCAAATACACACATGGCAATTCATGATAAAAGTCACTAATTATAATTATCATTAATAATTTGTTAATGATGAACAAATCATTACCAAAACATTGATATACATTGTAGATGAAAAAGGGCTCAGCCTAACAGTAGACTGTACCAACTGGTATGCTTATCTATCCATTATACTTCTGGGTGGATGCTCCCATTGCCAAGCTTCCTCCACTCGAGGGTTGATTTTGACATGGCTTCTAACGGCTAATCAACATCACACCTGGTGATAAAATAGAGGCCCTTAACATATGATTGTTATACAGTTTGTATGTTAATCTTTTGTTAATGATAGTTCATATTTTTTGTTATTATTGGTTATTTTTTAGCTTGGTTAATTTTTAGCAATTTAAAAATATTGATGATAATTAAGAGATTGGAATTATTGCACTGATTTTGAGTTATAAACTTATCAATTGAGATAAACTGACGCAAAAGAGCTATTTTTGCTTACACCCAGCCTGAGATCTTTAGTCCAAAATATGCTGTGATGCCTCAGGAGCCAATGGGCTGTCATTCTGTAATAGACAGGGTCAAACTTAGCTGTCAACGCTGACACACAAACACATACACACACACTTACACAAACACACACACACACACACACACACACACACACACACACACACACACACACAAAAACAAACACACTCAAACAAACAAATAAGCATGCACACACACACAAAAGCACACGGACAGGTACACACACACACACACACACAAATAAACACACTCAAACAAACAAATAAGCATGCACACACACACACAAAAGCACACGGACAGACACACACACACACACACACCTACACACACACACACACACACACACACACACACACACACACACACACACACACACACACACACACACACACACACATAAAAACACACACTGAAAATGGATGCACTAAAAATTGGAAAACAAAATGTTCTGATCCATAAAGAAAGAAAAAAAAAAAAAAAAAAAGAGGAGAGAAAAAAAAAAAAAGAGGTTAAACTAAGCAACACATTTTTAGGTTATATATATCGTATATATTTTTTTTTGGAAAGTTAGGTTGAATCTTGGATGTTTCCTCTACATTAAAGGGGACATTTTTTATATTTTGATAATGGATAAATATGTATATAAAGCGAGCAGTTAAGTGATGCATTTTGTTTTACAGATTGTTTACAGGTGTAAAAAAACGCTTTGCAAAGATCTAACAAACAGCGACTTCTCAACTTCCACACGACAACATCACTCCTAAACACTCAACTCTCGTTCAACTCTCATACCCAGATTCCCCGAAGCCTCAGGACCAGAAGATTCATATTCAATTAGCCTGAGCATAATTATATCACATTAATAAGCAACATAATATTCTCTTTGTTATAAATAAACGGAAACTCAAAGCAAAATACAAGTTATTCAACCAAATTCAATCAAATGCAGACGAACACACCCAAACACACCCACACACACACCCCCAAACACACAAACACACACACACGCGCGCACACACACACACACACACACACACATACACACACACACACACACACACACACACACACACACACACACACACACACACACGCAAACACACACACAAACAAAGTCTGCACGTTGAATTATACATTATTTATTATTTACCTCAACAATAATACCGTACTCATAAGCATTAATCATCAAATAGATTTAATTTCCCTGTCACCAAAAATTCATTTTGATGCATTAAAATAAATAAACTTTGTCCATATATCGTTTAGTTTATACATCACAGAAAAATACAATGCTATTTTTTACATAGAGCCACAAATATTGGTCAACAGTTAACATTGTTATTTTTTTTCATTTTCAATTCAGTTTGTCAATTCGTCTAATTCCATCACACACATAATGTCCTCTTACGGACAAAGTAAAAGGTTTACATTCACATTTAAGTCCAACGAGTGAACTTGATCTTTTTTCTTTATGTGGAAACAACACAGATACCTTGCATTCCATCATAACCAGCCGGGCTGGTCCAGCCCCCTCCCAAACATAGGTAGACAGCAATGGAGGTGGTCTGAAGTGGACAGTGTAACAGAAAAAGACTGGCCAATCATTTTCCAGTGTAACCCCGAACATGCTTTGTCTCTCAATCCGTGTTGAGTGAATATTGTGGTGAGGATAAATTGCTGAGCTGACGATTCAGGTCACGAAGTCCCAGGTCCCACCCAAAATGAATGCCCAAAAGTATTCATGAATACAAAGATATGTATTAAAAGAAAAGTAAATGACACATCAAATGTATTTACTGAATTGACACAAGTTATTTGGTAATGCAAAGCTTGAGTGAATTGCTTTGTTCAATTGAAGCAGATGTTTTTGCAACGAGAGGCATAAAAACACTGTCTTAGGTTCGCTCTGATTTAAGGATCTAGCTTTATGCAAATGATGAGGAAATATTTCCTGGTTGATCAGCCTATGGAAAGCACTGTAGGTTGGCAGGTGAGCTCGCTCATTACAAGCTCATCCTACCCAACTCACGTCCAGATCCAGATGACTTAACACATTGGTAAACTAGTTTTGCAATGTTGGTTTAGTATGCACTACTTAGTGTCAACAAACAACTGACAAATGGAATGCTATTTAACAAGACAATCACAAAGAAATTAACATAAAGATAACCACACTAATACTTGCATGCACAAAGATTATATCTGGGAGACGATTTTCAAGTCTTATTTTAGTATTCATTTTTCAGTTGTTATCCATTTCCAATTCAATATTAATACATGTGTATATTGCTGCATAATTGAATAGGGCCTATCATGTTGAACCCAAGCCAATTCTGAAGCCGACAAACTGTGCCTATCCTGTAGCAAACTTCTCGCAACATAACCAAAAAGTCCTGTTACATTAACAATGATGCCACAAATGATCATTTGCATGGTGTCGTTTTGACCATATAGGCTAGGGATGACTTTATTGTGCTTTCAATACACTACCCAATTGTCGCTAGAATAAGAAGAGCGCAAACTATTTCCTTGTCACATAAAAACGAATCGTTACATTTGTATGCTTGGCGGGCATCCAAGTTTGAGTGAAAATAACACTTACGACGCGAACATGTTCATCATTATTGGATAACATTGACCTGGGTCATTAAAGCGAGTAAGTTATTAGCGCTTGTGTCATTGATATAACTTTGCATATTAAAACCAAGCTTGAATAAAAAAATAAAAATAAATAAAGAGTGTGATAAGAAAGAAAACAACTTTTGCTGAATAAATACCTGTTCTTTTCTTTAAATTTGTCAGTACAACACAAAAACGGTCAGACATTCATCAATCTGGAAATGGAACTAACACTGATAATTCAACACGATATATCAATTTACAAAGATAGAAGAAACATTATTGCTCTATTAAAGGTGCTGTAGGTAAGATATAAGAGATATTATTTGAGTGTCATTAAAAAAAAAGATATTCAGCAATCAAAATTCACTGTGACAATATCTGTTCCGAGTTGACTTTAACTGCCTCTGTATCATCCAATTCAGAAATATAGCCATTTCTGACCAATCAAGGCATCTCTTTCCTGATTAGATCGGGGAATCTGTCTTGCCTGTCAATCACAGGTGCATGAAATCCAACACATTTCAATGACAAAGAAATGAAGGGAACGAGGGAGCTTAGGAAGGAGGAAGGGACGTTATTTTTGTTCGGCTCACACTCTTTACATCTCCAGAGTCGTACCTACAGCGGCTTTAGAAAATAACATTCTATGTAAACAAGGATCAAGTGAACATACCATACTATCCTCCATCTATCATCAGTGTATCATCAGAGGCAGATGCTTATCCATTACTTCGCAAAACAACTACACCTTAACCTAAAGACATGTTTTGATATTGCACTTTGTTTGTCTTCTTTATATCTGTTCCTGCCTGCATTCACTGTAGAAGCACTTTAAAATAATTTGTGGCAGTAGTATATTTAAGAGATGAATTTGATTGAATTCACATGGGTGCATGGACTTGTACGATTTTCATGATCTAAAAGTCTGGGTCCTAGTGACACCAGCTCTCCCCAGCAGAGCAAGAACAGAAGGAACAGGGAAGCACCACATACTCGGCATGATACACACTTGTAGAGTTGGTTTGAAGACGAAGCAGAACCTTCTCAGCGTGCCTACCCTAAGTGACCTTTGTGAGTTTTGAAAATGGATGCTTATGCCTCCAACCATGTTTCCACTCGTTTTCTTCTATTCTTCGTTGTGCAATGATTCCGCACTGGACTCTCCGTCATCGCTTAGTACGTCAGCGTTGGTGAAAGTCCCCGCAAGAGCGCCTCCAAGTCTGACCGGCGCCAACTCTGAAAGGATAATGTTGTCCTGGTTCCCAACCAGCGTTGTCTTGTCCATGACCTCTTTGCTGTGTACAGCGTCCAGAAAGTCATACTTATGCGAGACCGTTCCGCTCTCAAAGAGATACTTGGTCAGGTAGGAGAATGCTACGTTGGCCAAGAAAGATGCCAACATGGATATGGACTTGAACGGGAATCTCTGCTGGACATAGTGTTCTACATCACCGGTGAGGTGGTGGATCTTCTCCTGGGCCACCCAGCCGGGGTAGTAGATGAACGGTGGGAGTTTGAGGTAGGGTTCCCCACCCCCAATGCGTAGCAACAGGCCAAAGACATAGCCGGCCACAGAGCCGTACGTATTGGTACCTTTGATGAAGAGCACACAGATGAGCTGTGGGAATATGATTACGTACACCAGGTCCGAGCTCAGGTACCACAAGCCGTACACTGTTCCGGTCAGCAGTGCCATAGCAGTTGCTAAACTTCCAAAAACAAAGATAGTGATGCGCATCACCCAAACAATCTCCAGATCTGATGCCTGGGGAAAGGGAATGACGGGCAAAGAGTCACAGAGAAGCAATCACAGTGCAATCACAATTCTAGATTTATATTGTCATGACCTCACACGGATCAACAAACATAGTGTATACTAACCGCTAATCAACAAAAAAACTAAAACCCATCTCTATGATTGACAGAATATAATTTGATTTGTTCACTGATGTTCACCACAATCTGGTGTCGTTTAACTATGAACCAGCAGTTGCTTGCGTGTGCTCTTACCGACTGTCGGAAAGCCAGGTGATAGATGTTCCTCGCAAACATAGAGCTGGCCGAGAGAATCGATGAGTCGGCAGAGGACATTACAGCCGCAGACACCGCACCCAGCCCGAAGAAGGAAATGTAGGATGGGCAGAGGTGCTGGAGCACGATTGGAAGGATCATGTCTGACTGATCCTTATCTTTTGGAGGGATGGCCCCATATGAGGTCTGGTTCCAATCTGGCACAAGAAGCAGAAAGACTAGTGTGATAATCGTTAAAAAAGGGAGATCATAACATAATTATAAAATGAGTATACCTAAATGATATGCATTTTATTCATTGGATATACATTCAAGCATTTCCAGAAACTATATAAATCCTGATTTCCGTATCGTTTCCATGTATTCTGCACTGCAGAACATTCTGTCCCTAGTTCTTTCCTTAGTTTTCTCTCTTGTTACCCCCTAACTATCCCAACTCAAGCAGATGTTTTTCCACTTGGACTGAGATGAAGCAGCCACATTAATGAGTATCTTTAGATGTAATATTCAACTCAGTAATCCAACTGCCAAAGCAAGTCAGCTCTTTAGCTTAAGCTCATAAAAAGACAGGAGTATTGCTGTCTGAAAATGGAAAGACTTAAGCTTAGATTGTATGCAATTTTGATATAAGCATCAACCAAATGGCATGGATTCCTTTTGATTCATATGGTATGACATATATAACTTTTTTCATTTAAACATGTTATAAACTATTTTACCATTATTAAGTCATTAAGCAGACGCTTTTCAGTAAAAATGCTTCCTGTACAGCTCATAAGAAGCAGGTAGGGGTAAGGGGGTATCTTGCTCAAGGAGGACCGCAGGTTAGACTGCAGACATTTCAGTTGAACCCAGTTATTTTGGGGTGGGGGGCGGGCAAAAATCCTGATCACCAGACCGCCCTGTCGCTACGATAGACCGCGCTCCACACTTGACTTAACATGAATTCATTTCTTTACCTGTGGAGGCGCCAATTGCTCCTATCAGGACAGATGGCACAGCCATGACCAGGCATCCGAAGGCGGCAAGGAACGACAGCACCTGTGCATAGGTAGCTGAAGAGGCAGACAGAACCCGTTGAAAATACACCTGCCAGGGAATCCCCCCCAACATCTAGAAATAAAAACAAAAACAGTTGTGCATCGGCAGCATAGAAATACTCTCTGAAAAATTGCAATGCTTGGTTTTGTTTGGCAATATACATAGGGACGGTTACAGTGCATGACATAGTCCAGCGGAAGCATGAGCTCACCAGCAGAAAGAAGTTGTCCGCCCACAGCCATGCGTCATCTGGATCAATTTTGCCAAGCCAAGCTGTCTGGTAAATCGCCTTTTTGGCTGATACACCAATATCTGCTACGGCAGGATTTGCCAGGGCAAAAGGCACACTGATCCACTGAAGGGGAGAGGGGGAGACAATTGACACAATTGATCGACAATCGATCCTCCACATGTGTGACGCATGTCCTTCAGATTCCACTGGTGTTGTTGACGTGGAACCAACACTCAAAACTCACCAGTCCCAAAAAGATACAGAAGAGCTGAACCACGTCTGTGTAGGCCACTGAGTAGAGACCTCCCACCAAGGTGTAGAAGATGGCGATCATGGCGGAGATGATGACGGACATGTTGATGTCAATGTCCACGATGACACTCAAGGTAGCCCCTGGTTGCAACAAGAGACGGTACAAGTCTGTCCATTGTTTCATGTGATATGTAGGCCCGTTTATTTGAACATTGTCTTAATACATTTTTTCTAATAATTGTATTGGACTAAATAACCTACATTATTGTGATCATATATAGATATTAATAACATCCAAACTCTAGAACTAAGTTAACTTAGCATGTTTTATTGTCGATTTTATTCAGGCTGGTGGCACATATTTATGTTGAGCCTAGTCTACAAGAGGTAACAATGTATGGATATCATGTTGGGGGACAATATGCTTGTATTACCTACCCAGTGCAGACAAAATGGCAGCAGACCAAAATATTTCCCCCATCAACGCAGGAATAAAGAGCAAGCCTCCCATTCTTTTGCCGTATATTTGCTGGAAGGGGTCGAGCATGGTGACGTATCCACGGGAGCGCATTGGTTTGGCGAAGAACAGGCCACCTATAAGGATGCGTACGGAGCTATGAGAACCACGCATCTCACCACGATTCTACATTTTTTTCGAAGTGAATGTTTACACACAATGTTTGTGTGCAATCATGAAGTTAACGGGTACAGCTTCCTTACCCACAACCAAGCTCATCGCGTAACCAAACGGAGCCTGCGCCCAAGCCAGACCGAAGTCTGGCAGGTACACGTACTCCGCCGTGCCGTTGATGTATCCTCCGCCAACCCAAGTGGCTGTAGCACAAGGACACAATCAACATATCCTAAAGGTATCGCTTGAAGGAAAGATACGTGGTGTTTCATAGGGGACACCGTTTGCCCTGACGCGAACGTCTTCATTGGAACCGCTTGTAATGCGTAAAATTGGATATGCCTGGAAGTATGATTGTGAAGCCCTTGATTTTAAAGTTATAAATAATACATTAATTGGGCTGGAAATGAGAATCCACCTCAGGGCTTTCAAATTAAGAAATAAGCATAACTCTTTTCTGGATCCAACCTTTAGTAGCCTTCAGAATTAGATTAGGGAAATTCAACTATAGTCTGTGGGTCTATGTGACAGCAGCAAAACATAAATGATGCTCGGTCACTATAGAGCAGTCCATGTCACAATAAACTGCCAGAATATGTCGAATAAGTAGTGAATAAGTAAAACATGGTTCACACCAGTCATGGTGAAACCTCCCACGAAAAGACCAATGTCTCTCCCGCCGACCATGATGATCTCACTGCGGTCCGAGCCTTCTCCAACCCCGGAGTCTTTGTTCTTCCAGGCTGCCCAGATGCCCACGCAGAGAATGAGCAGATAGAAGATTACGATGGCCACGATGCCCTCTGCGTGGATGGCCATAACGCAACCCAAAAACTAAGTTCTGCGCGCAGGAGAATCCAAACCTGAGGGAAAGAGAGTACGATTTTTACCTCATCGCTCAGATCTTTGCACAAAGTATGAATCATGTTATATTTTAGAAGACATTTTTACTACTTGAACTCTTTTGGAACCCTAGGCCTACATATTGGAGGTGTTGCATCGATCTTATACGACAGGTTGGGATATTTTATTACATTATCTAAATGCTCGATTGCGACTCTTCACAGTATTGTTTGCTTCTTTTCGGAGGGTGCTTTACTTCATTGACTACTCGTCATTTAAATTCTTACGACATTTAATTAGTGTACAACTGTGAGCGTCTCTAATGTGTGGAGATAATGTTCCGAGCGCATCCACGTTTAGTCACGGAGTCAGAAGATGGAAAGACATAAGGAAAGGTTGGACCACCTCATCCACAACTGGTTTATTCCCAGTGTTACATTTATACACTGGCTCCAGGTTCCAATGTACTTGCTTTTGCCTTCTGCTCTTATCGACAGGCGTAACGCCAATACAACAGAACTACTAACCCAAATAAGCGGCAGTTACGATTAATATTTTTCACATTTACATCAAGCCACATAATAAAAATAAATTTAAAGCTATTATTCCTTACCTTTGTAGAAATGAACCTTCAAACAGTATAGGCTTGGGGTTTGATATCCAAAAAAGGAACTATATATTTATAGTTCTATGTTTATTTTAAATACTATAATATTAAGGAAGATAACCGAGGTTCGAAACACTCGTTAAGTCTCTTTTCTTGTTTAGAAGTGATCACCGTCACCAGAATCAACCAGAGCGGTTACAGCGCTGGAGCAGCGAGAGGAGCCGGTATGGGGGGGGGGGGAAGTGGTCGCGTTGTGTGTGTGTGTGTGTGTGTGTGTGTGTGTGTGTGTGTGTGTGTGTGTGTGTGTGTGTGTGTGTGTGTGTGTTGTGTGTGTGTGTGTGTGTGTGTGTGTGTGTGTGTGTGTGTGGGGGGGGGGTGTTGGTGGGGGAGAAGGGTGGAGGGAGGTGAGTGGTGGCTGCGTGGAAAACGCCTGACGTGTGGATTCCGTGGTGAAGGCAGAGAACAGCGAATGTACCGTGCATGCCAGAGAAAGCATCCCAAACACAGACGTCCTGCCAGCTATGGGGTTATTTTTTGTCTTTCAACGGTGTACCCTCTTAAGTGGCCTACATCGGAATGTCTTTTTGCATCCGCCAAACGCGGACGAGTTTATATTTTTGTTCTACCCGTAGGTGGGCTGATTGCGAATCTAACTATTTCTACATTTGTTCTATGAGGCGATCTAAAATGGTAGGGGTGATGTTTAAACTTTATTCTGAAATAGCCTACGATCGCCTCCCGTTAACAATAATAAAAAAAAAAACAATTTGAATGATCAATTGCTTAATCCCATCACATATCACCAATTATGTACTAGAGAAATTAGAACTGAACGAAGAATACATTCAGTGTGTTAACAGTGTGTTAAATGGAGATTGAAAGGACTTAAAAAAAATACATTCCGATGCCGACATTTTAACATTATGTGGTCGAGAAAACCAACATAAACATCGCACTTCATATGGGCAAATTACGCGTTTTCTTAGAAAAAAGGGCAAAAAAGTGAGTCACACATTGGGTCCAATTCATGAACAGACTCCGTTGGCTTCATTCCCAGGATAAATTTTAAAAATAGTTGTATTTATCTATTACTATTGAAGTGGATTTAGATACTGTGGAGGAATTAGGCTGCCAGAAACCCTAACATAGGCGAGAGACTTCAGCACCTAGGACAGCGACCGTTTCCCCACAGAGGACAACGCTGAGATCCTCAATGACCAATATTACTCAACACAGCTTCTGCAGGTTTGGCAATAAGCCTCACTTACAACCACTACTTATCTTTATACCAGAACCATGAACCAGACAGTCTCACTTCAGCCAGAGCAAGAGGTTACATTACACACCAGTTAACAGACCAGAGCCTGGATGGGGTAAGCAGCCACAACGGCCACACCAAATGTATGTTTTGGATTACTTGGGCGGAGACACATCCAGACCCTTGGACTACCAGAGGCCCAAGGGCAAAGGACCTTTACCCTACCCCAGTGGAAATCCCTAAATTGTCTGGTGGCACCCCAACCCAAATCAGGACAGCCATTGTGGGTACCTCTGTTGTCAGGAAGGCCAGCTATCCTCAAGCTGCGCTAATTAGGATTTTCCCAGGCAGTCAGTGAACTCCTCCTCACCAGTAAGCCAGGAGAAGACTCAGGTCAAATCCTCTCTCAATTGCAACAGGCTGATGAGGTGGAAGCCCAGATTCCAGGGTGATTTGCCCCTGACCAGCCGAATGAGTCCAGCCTGTGACTTGCATGGAGGAGTGGGTCGGTGATCGAGGAAGAGCTCTAGGGAGGGGTGAGTGCAGCCACCTTCCCACATTTTGCATTTAAACATGGGTTGCTTTATTGGATTGTTAAAACTACAGCAGGGATTTTGTGGAACAAATACTGGTGCCATAGACTTGTGTATCCATAGTTCTCTACCTAGTCCATACTCACCAATCCGGGGCATGGCCAAAGAAAAATCCTATGAGAGAGACCTGGCCTGCCTTAATTGGTCTGGGCAGTTGCAGCTTCTGCGCTGCAGAAGCTGCAGAAGACATTTCTTCTGCGCTGCCATCTGCGCCGCGAAGGGGTTTTCTATTATCTATCATATCACTGTGTGGGGAAATGGCATATTGGCGCCCTCTGCAGCTGCAGTGCAGGCACCCCTGCTTGCTGAGAAGGTGCACAGAAGCTGTGTGAGAAGGGGAAAGGGGAGGGGGGCGCGGCCCGAGGGACAGTTCACCTCTGGGTCTCCCAAATGGAACGGACAGGCTTGGAGGGGGTTTCATCATTCAAACCGGGGTGTAATTCAATGTAGAACCACCACTGGGTCCAGGGTGTAGCGGGTATTTCAAGACGACTGTTGCCATTGTGCCAAAAGACCTACGGGAACCCTCTCATCCGATTGCCTATCATCGAGACTCCCTTCAGTCAGCTCACGATAGACATTGTTGGCTCCCTCCCTAGGTCAGGCAGTGCAGAGAACATGGAATACCCTGGTAACCAGGCAGCTGTTTCATCTATTGGGAATAGCAAGTTTCTAGTCCAAGTTACTCTCCCAAATGTTCCAGGTAATGAAGCTAAGGCAAATGCACACCTTTGTATACCATACTCAGACAGACAGAGTAGTTAAGAGAATCAACCGCACCCCGAGACAGATGTTTAAACATTAGTTTATCTAGATCAGGGGCCAGCAACCTTTACAACATGCAGAGCCAGTTTGACATTTTCTCGTTAATGAGTGTGCCTTAAGTCACAATATATTTAATATTAAGCTGAATTATGACTCAGCGACCAAAAACATTTCCAGAAGACCTGGAATTGTATTATTTCCATATAGTCCACAATCATGCATCAACATTTTAAATGTTTTTTTTGTTGTTATATTTGCAACATTGGCTTACAAATTATAATTACATATGTCCCATCTTAAAACACCACTTTCAGAAACTCCTTCAAAAACATATCTGCACTGTGAGAAATGTAAAAAACAAGAATATATGAGAATGTTGGAACCATCCACATCAATATCTTTAAGACACGTACAGCTTTGCGAAACCATGTGAAGGCGATGCATACAGGCCACTTGCAACAATATTTTAAATATCTTCTTCTCTATTACCCACAACATAGGTTTAAAAACTATTAATTGATCCCATTTCAGAACACTGCTTTCAGTAACTCATTTAAACATACTTGCACTGGGAGGAAATGCACAAAACAGAATAAAGTGCAAAATAAATCTGTAGTAATGATTATGCTGCCACGTGCCACTGGTGGCACGTGTGCCTAGGGTTGCCGACCCCGGATCTAGATGGTAAAATTGGGGAAGTTTTTTTTGCCATCAGAGTAGTGACCAAAAGCTTCAAATGGCTCGAGTCTGGCTCTTGGTCAGCACATTCAGAAAGCCCATGAGGAACAGGCACAGAAAACGAACCCGGATGCCACAGTCTCAGAGTTCCAGACTGGTGAGAAGGTGAGGGTCCCAATGAATGACAGCAAGTTCCTTAAGTGACATAGCCTCTAGGAGGTGGCGGAAAACATTAGCCAAGCAAACTACTGGCTAAGACAGCCGGGCTGGCAGAAAGGCCAGCAAATATAATTTAAATTAGAAACAAATAGCATGAATCTGACCACCAGCCAGACGAATCTTGAATGATTTCAGGAAAATGAATGAGGAATCACACTTCAATGCCTACCTGATGCATTGAAAAGATGAACTACTAGAATGATTGTGACAGGCTCGCCTCGTCAGGACCCTAGGTCTAAAAAAGTTGTACTAGCAGGTCACCCTTACCTGGCAGGCAAAAGAAAAGATGGCATTCTCAACCCCGGATGGCCTCTACACACACAGAACGACCCTCCAGTATCCATTGAGCACCCAAAAACTTCCAAAGAGAAATTGATCTAATCCTGAGACCCCTTTAGTATGCATCCGCCAATTTGGATGACATGGTAATCCATAGTGCGGACTGCATGGGTCACTCCCTTGAAGCGGCCAAAATCGGTCCTGCCCAGTTTTGGATGCATTAACAATTGGATATGGGACTGGGTAGTGGTCATGTCTTGTATGTTCATCGAGGCCACTCTGACCGCCACACGGGGGCGCCATATGCACTTCAAATTCAAAACATATTACTAATGATTTGCCTATTTTGAGAAGGACACTGTGGAGAGATCATCTTGACTTGATTATTTTTTTAATTGAAATCAATACAACAAAACAACTTAAAATAATATTTAGGCTTGAATAGAACAGACTATTTGTGGTGCTTATCAGGTATAACTCAATTCTTGAAATACGGAGGCAGACAAAAGAGGAAGAATATAACAATTTTAAACAGTAAAACCAAAGGCATGGAGTCAGGGTTTAAAATGTGTTAATCAAAGTTTATATTGCAGCTGCTGTCCAAAAATACTACATTTCATGACATTACATCACTTCAGACATTTCTTTGGTCGGCGTCACGTGGCCTGAATAACATTAGATTTCTTTAGTTTGCATCAAAGGTTATTATTATTCCAATTAAGACAATGCTGTCTGATAAACTCTCTGCTCCAATTAAAATGTTCCCTAACTTAGGTATAACGTATATGTTATTGAATCCTTTTGGAAAAAATTGCTACTCCAGCCATTCTTCAATTCAGCATTGCAAATATGCTTCTGAAAATCTGTATTTGTGTTGAGGAAGAGCCATCATCTGGTAATTTGTTTACACATACTTTTATTTCTTCATCATGCAAATCCAACAAGGTTGACTTCTGACATAAATCAAAGATAAGTTGAAAGTGATGAAGAGCCTTAATGAAATAATATTAGTATGTATTACTATGTATATTAGCAAAGGTCATTGAGCCTGTAGCCACCTTTGGAGACAGAGAGAACTGAGGGGACACAATTGCCCCTCAGTGCTTCTGGGGGCCTGTAGGACGGAGCAGCGGCCGGTACAGCAGAGGGTGGAGAAGGTGCCGAGGGAAATCCAACCATTTGGTGGGGAGGCGGGTATCTCGTTGGCTGCTGCTGCTCATTGGTGCTCCAGAAGAGAGTAAAGGCCCCAATTAGACTCAGGCAGGATGAGGCGTAGCCCACATAAATAGCCAGGCCGATCTCATACTTCAACGCACTAGGCAGGAAGGGGTTATAGAATTCCTGAATAATGCTATGGGTTGTCCATGACACTGGGATCAGGCAGAGTAAACCTGCGCTGAGGAAGCAAACACCTCCTCCCAACAGCAGGGCATTCTTGGTGGATAAAGCATGGGCACACTGAGTACACTTCATCCCCATGACAGCTAGAAGGACAGCTAAGGTACTGGTGACACAAGAGAGCACCATTAGTGCTCGGGCGGCCTAGAATGAAACAAGAAATATAATTAAAACACAGAAACAAAATGCGGGGGAAAATATTTGATGGTATTCCCAGGTTAGGGTATCATATGGTGCTGTAATGGTCACAGCTAA
Source organism: Pollachius pollachius (assembly GCF_949987615.1). Lineage (NCBI taxonomy): Eukaryota > Metazoa > Chordata > Actinopteri > Gadiformes > Gadidae > Pollachius > Pollachius pollachius. Next base: position 40,155,643 of record NC_136936.1, read on the forward strand.
TAATAAAACACTACCTGAAGATCTGACGGAAGAGCCAGGAGGGATCGGTGCAGCTCACACTGGTAAATGCCTGTGCTATGTGATACACATTCCATCCACAGGCCCTTCATATAGGAGATGGCGGTTATAATGTTGGAGTCCACGTAGGCAGAGCTGCGCCAATGGGGAAGCACTGTTGCTGCTACTGTACCAAGAAAACCCAGCATACCCAGGAAGATCCCAAGCAGCTGAAGAGCCATGGTGGCCACAAAGGCCTCTGTTCTTGCTTGCTGGTCAGCCACACAAATGTAAGAAGATATAAAAAGATTAAGTGTAAATGATCCCAGAATCCATTGTTATTGTAGCCATTGACCGATTTGGAGTGGTTCTTTAGCTGTCTCTGATATGTCCGTGACAATATCTCTGAAAGTGTTCAGTTCTTTAGCTTCTTTCTCCTATACGGTCGACTGTACCTGTGAGTAATAAAAGCTGTTTTGAGCCTCGCCTGCTCTCTTGGTTCCTCAATGACAATCTGTTACCCGGTCCACTGCTCTTCAGAAATGGAGGTGTTGCGACGTAGAGGAATTAAACATTCACAGAAACCATGCATGCATGCTATTCCAGATTATGGTTAACCAACACTAACTATTTAAGCATTTACAAGAGAGAGAAAGGCCTCAAACAACACATTGGTAAAGCATGTCTAGCTAAGCTTTTCTACAATAATACTTAATACAAATATTGGGCTCGGTTTGTATTAGCACATATTGGTGTTCATTTTGCTGGGAACTTACTTAAAATATCCTTAGGATACACAAAAGGTAGTTAGGCATTTATCAATATTAACCATTAAATTTCCTTCCTCCTGACTCTATCAAGAGTGGATACAAAAGGAAAAAACGCAAACAGAATCTACTCCTAATATAGCTAATTTCTGTGATAAATAAATAGGCTACTCATATTTATTTGTATGTATTTATTTGTATGACAATGCAACACACCTTTATGTGCATAGGCATTACTAAAATGTGCATATTAAATATATAAATATCGATCTATATCTATATCTAAATCGATATAGATATATAGATATGAGAGCAACATAAATGGCTTGCGGAGTGATCTGAACTCTCACACTTTGTTGAGCCGAGGCGGTACCGTCCGCCGGGGTCAGCCGGCGCGAGATACTTCCTGTAGGACTTGTACTGCTGTTTCGCGCCGCTGTAATACAATAATACGCACGTGAATAATTTTGACCAGTCCAGAACCACAGTTAGCTAAACATATTAAAACAAACCAACTAACGTTAATAATTGTATTATTAAAAACTTTTAATTGAAATGACTAGCTTGCTAAATCCCAATTTAACATACTTTAGCTACCTAGTTGTACCTTGCTAGGAGAAGCCGTCGTTATTAATCTGGGTGAACGTCGGCTACTGAAAAGGTTTGGTATTGTCTTCTAGTGAGATACTTTATGGCACAAATAAGAATTTCCCCTAAACAGATATCTTATTCATTCTATATACATTATGGTGTATCAATGACAACTTTCTACCAACATGTTTACCATCCCTACCTTGTAGGTCAGGACCATGATAACTCGTAGTCATTGCAGAAGCGGAGTCAGTTTCTTTGAGAGGCTGCCATCCGAGGTGTTCGACATGATTCTGCGCAGACTCACTGGTGAGCGATAAGGCACAAACACAATAACACGTATTTTTTATTTAGTGGTATTTATATTTGAGCGACATATTTGTTCAAACGTGTGTTTGGAAGTCCTGGAAGTGAGCGTTTTCAGCATGGTGTCGAAGGCAATGAGTTGCCAAATTGTAGACCACGTCTCCACCATGGCCTGGACCAAAAGAATGATCCCTCAAAACTTTCACCACTCAAGATTTCCTGATGACAAGCAATCTACCTATCGACACTACAAAGCTCTAGGTAAGCATTGCCAGTTTGAAAATATCATTGATGTGAACGCCTACATTTTGTATTTAAATGCACAATGAATTTGACTATCAATGGTATTCTTCAAAGTGACCTTCTGTCTCGTACACTTTATGTGAAAGAGTTGACATTACTTGAATTATATCTACAGATGTGATAATTATATTTCCCCAATTCACCTTTGTGCCTAGGCTTGTTGTTCAAGAGATGCACCTTGTTATTACCAACCAAGGACAGATTGAAATTTATCCACACAAAGTTCTCAAAGGTAACAATACGTTGGTATTATGGGGTTGTTATCTGTAATATAATTAGTTTACGATGAACAATTTACTTAACAATATATATACAACTTTTCCACTGGAGAAATTATGCAACATAGACTTAAACATTGTCAAATAAATTTCTTTGTAGATCCCATGTTTCATGATGCAGTGTAAGCCTACTGCAGCTAGCTGTCTTGGCTTCTCCAGCTATGGTGTCTTCCTTCAGGTCAAAACCCCCAAAAACATGCCGAAAACCAATCCCATTTCATTTAAAATTGTAATAACAACACTTGCATCATTGCATGTTTGCATTATATGTATTAAGTATTTATCTAACTTTTACATTATTGCTTTTAAGACCCTAATTGCAGGATGGAATGAGCTGGAATGCCACAGAGTGTTCATCTTCCTGTGCGACTTCACAAACCTTCCAAGGAAAATGGAGATTGTAGTCAATGGAAAACCAGGTGTGAACAGGTTTAGCAGGTGTCTATAGTTACGCCGCAATAATGTGTTTATTGTGGGTTTAAATTGAACTTTCCATGGTAATGTCGGGGGTGGAAACAGATAGTAATATTGTCATATGCAATATGACATTTTGAACATTATAAAATATACAAAATAATCAACATAAATAAATGCTGTAGGTAAGATTCAAGAGCTTTAATTTGATTGTAATTTGTTGCCATAGCCACCGGTCATTAGTGAGTTAAATGCTGTTTGGATATTGGTTCTAGTTGACCTCGCAAAATTTAGATTTTAGTCCGGACCAGGCTCAGACCAATCAAACCAATGGGGGCATCTCTTCCAGTATTATGAGGAACTTGCCTGCAAATCACAAGTGCGAGAAATGTAAAACTTTGCGATGAGGGAGAAATGTAGGGAGGGAGTGTACTTAGTTTGGGTTGTTTCTTTTCCAAGTCTCGTTCTCTTCTGCTCTCTTTTCATTCTCTCTTTACAACTCTCAAATCTTACATACAGCATCTTGTACGTAAGATTTGAGAGTTGTCTTCTGAAACAAACCAGATATTAAACTTTGCACTTCACAATGAATATCAGCTGGGCAGCAATTGACTTACACAATTGGGCACAGCCTTATATTATAAAAAATAAAAACATTAAATACACAAGTGACACTCTTGCTCTCTTCGCGCTTGTTGAATATGGTTGATAAAAGTAAAGCAAAAACGTCTCTCCTCTAAGAAATGTCTCAAGCTAATTTAGATCCTTATTTGGTCTATTTTGGATACAACGGATTCATTTAATATGTTTAAATAAGTATGGATATTGAGTGCCAGCAAATTGACCTATCCAAAGCAATCAGATGGGGCATTCTTCTTACAGTTTTTCCCTAACCCTCTCTTTGCAGGAGCGAGTCGATACCTAGAGCTGCAAATTAGACAGTTCTGTCGTCAGGTTCTACTTGACCCATGGTCAAGCCGCAAAGAATGTGGGTTTTGGCTGACACGAATCCTGAAGCCCTGGCCCATGGTTAGCCAGGCCCGTTTGCTCTTCATCCTGTACGGGCCCTTGCTACCAGATGGTGAGTCAGCTAAAGGCAAGACATTTTCCCTTAAAATGTTAGTTGTAAACTTAAAAGATCAACTTCATCATCTCATAATTATAGAGTCATCATTGTAGGTGACCATTTATTAAGCTTGCCATTTTCTTGCCCAGAGGCTAATATGTCCTACAGAACAAGTCATTAAACCTCTGCCCTTCCTCCAGGTTCCCTTGGCTGGCAGCAGCTGACAAGTACTGTGCTGTCAAGCAGTGCCCTTTCGGACTTGGCCAAGGCTGTTCTCCTGCTTCATACCGACTTGGAACTCAAAGACTGGAACACTAGCACCATCTTGGCCATCCTTGAAGAGATAAGGGGTACCCATAGTGCAGACAAAGACACAAAACAAATAAAAACAAAATACTTTGAATTGTATTTAAAAGTGCTACTGAGGATCCATTGTACACTGCAACAGCCCTTTTATAGGGTATTATAATACTTTAATTTGTATTTTTAAATAATATTGAGTGCAGAGTCTGACTGCTTTTAATTTAAATGGAATATTTATACCATTTTGAATATTTCTTAAAATGTCAGAACCTTCAAGAAACAAGTGACCTGTTAAACACAATATGCTGAAGAGTGTTTGTGTGTGTGTGTTTCTCTGTCCACATTGCTTTAGTCCTGCCACAGGTTTGGCATGTGGAGAACGTAGCTCGACTGCTGGTCCTGAGTGGCACCACTCTGTGCTACAGTGTCCTGGCTAACAAGGCCCACAATGGAAGGCTCTTTGAGATTTCAAGACTCCTTGTTTATCTTATCCTGGTAAGAATGTCCTCCCTAATACAGATCAAAACAGATATGTTTCAAGCCTCATACCTACCCTAATCCCTCAATATTATCCTCCTTTTGTGTTTATCCAACCATTCTATGTATACTTATATTAAGATGTAAAATATTTTACGTTTATCTTTTCACCGTGGCAATTTTCTGGGCTGATTACTTCAGTGTTTGTGTGGTCCCTAACTTAGGTGTGTGAAAAGGATGGCTACTGCATGAGCTGGGTGGTGACGCTGGTTCAGCAGGTATGCAAGGTCTTCACCGCTGCTGCTGACAAGTGGTCCTTCATCCAAAGCCTAGAAAACATGTTTTCTGAGGTGACCATGGAGATATACGAGGCCTCCCTTGCAGGTGAGTTGCCACAATCTATTAGCTATCATGCTTTCAGGTTTTTTATTCTGGGTCAGCTCTCCTTAATGTAATGTAATTGGCCCTTAAATTCAGTTTAAATAAGGGGAAGACAGGTGCGTCACATAAACCCTTAATCAGCAGGTGACTGGGTAACGCTAATCATCAATCACAGGTTTGTTTGCAAGCATAGCATGTGTTTAACCAGCCATCATCGTCGTCATCTAATAAAGTGGCGAAGTCAAGCCCCTTCCGGTAGAGCCCATGGGACCTATGAGATTGAAAAATATGAATGGGTTTCAATGGAGAGAAAGTAATTATTTTCTGGTCCCAGTCTTTATATGCCCTGGATTACACATATGTTGTTTGTGGATTTAAATGATAATTTTCCATGGAAAGAAAGCTAAAAATCTTTGCGAAGAAGTTTGGTAATGTTAGGTTTTGTGTGAGGCCGCTTTGTGAACTACAGCTCTTCGCTGCTCTCGACGCGAATGATATACGTCACCACCCGCAATTGGAACTCATGTCGATCTCTCTGCTCCACTTCACGGCTTTTTTCCAAGGGGAGGATGAAAGCATCGAAAGAGGTGAAAACCATTATAAGTTGGGGCATGTGGAGAGTTTCAGTTATGCCGATGGGGAGATTGTCGGTCTTGTCAACGCCAGTCGCAGGGAGCGTGACGTCACATACGAGACGTGTAGTCTTTCTCATTGTGTTTTCTCTACAGCCTTTAACTGAACAATTGCACAATAAACGGTCAAACTCTTGACATGAAAAATTATCATTTAAATCCACAAACAACATATATGTAATCCGGGACATATAAAGACTGTGACCAGAAAATAATTACTTTCTCTCCATTGAAACCCATCCATATTTTTCGATCTCAAAGGTCCCATGGGCTCTACCGGAAGGGGCGTGACTTTGCCACTCTATGCAAACCATTCTACAAGTGGTGGTGGGGTTAGGGTCTACCGGGGTCTCCTTAAGGATGTATACAAGTTAGACATATATAACTGGGGACACAACTAAACTGTAACCATACAATTTAATTTTAATATTAGACTAACCTTGCTACTCTTGAAACCAAAGCCAGTCAAAATAAATGTATCGAAGCTGATTCTGATAACTTCTGTCTGCCTATATAACATAACGTTTTTTTTTTACTGTTATTTGTCCCACCAGGGGTAGTGGTAGACCATTATTTTATTACTATAATAGCAGGACTGTGGCACCAGTTACTCAAGTTACTCATGTGCGCATGTGCCAAGCAGCCTGCAGCTTACACACACACACAGCACGCGCAAACGCATACATACACCGCAAGCACGCACATACCCACCGGATACACACACTAAACCCAAATGCACATGCGCACAAACATACATGGAAACGCACACACACACACACACACACACGCACACACCGCACAACGGCAAGACAAAGGCAGCGACACATACACGGAAGTGCACACATGCGCATGCGCACACACCGTATGTCAAGACAAAGGCAGCGACACACTCGCCGAGTTAAGACGTTATGTTTTTAAATTGATTCTTGATTCTTTCCGCGCTGGCAATTGACTTGGATGCCACAGCCTGTGTCATAGTGATCTGCCTCGTCGACTGACGTCCTGCCTGCAGTTCTGCAGTTCTGTAGTTATGTTTCGCGGTGGCAAAATGCTTATCAATGGAAGATTTCCGCTTATGTTACACCACAATGTTGCATGCAGTGCAAAATAATTTCCCCCCGCTTTCATGTAGAATACCAGGATACTGCTTTTCGCGATCATTCGCAGTTATTTTGGTCGGCAAGTGTGAAACGTTGGACGCGCACATGCTGCATTAATGCTTGAATCGCTTGAAGTAGTAAACACAGAAGTAAGGCGGAAGTTAGTTTGTCAGTCAGTTCAAGAAGATGCCACTGATTGATCAAATTCGCGGTGATTGGTTGATGTTGCGTTGAAGTTGCAAATCGCAACATCGCGAAATTCTTGAGGGTCAGCCTGATATTCTCCTGATGGGCCGTATGTGTGAACAACATTTCCTGACATTTGATCCCTGAAAATCTCCTGAATAATACTACCCCTGAGGTAGTATTTTCTCTGTAGGAAATGTAAATTAGCTTATATGTGAATGAGGAGTAGAAAGTCTGTATTTCTCACACCATTTCAGTTGGCGTGTTGATGATGCTTCTGCAGTGTGGCCCCCTCAATGATAATCAGCCTGTTGCCTTTTGTCCGCTGAATGGTTAAAATATATTAAATTGTTGGCAGTGCTTTTAAGAGTCATTTGTGGTGAAGGAATTTTATACGTTGTAAAATTATAGTCAAAATGTTATTATATTATGCGCTCAGGAATTTGTTACATTATCGACTGGGGTTTCCACATTACTGCTATGGATTTAATTACAGCTAGAGGTTGAGCACGCGCAATGTGCGCGCGAAAACTCTAGTTGTTATAAAGACTATTATAAGACTACTATAATTCAATTCTGTAGTTTTCCGGGTTGTTTTAATTACATGGTATTATTGAACCTTAACAAATGAAGGTTCTCATGGAACAGAAGGTTGCTGTTTTAGCGCTTCTGGATTGTGTTAAGAGAAAAATGGATTATGAACATGGATCAACGCCTTATATTACATATGTATTGATGGGGAAAACTGATCTGTTTCCTAGGAAACCCACAGGAGGACTTGGCGAGCTTCCAATCGCTGTGTACCGTCCTCGGCTCCAGCGCACACTTTCACACAGAGATACTTCGCATGCTCCTCAAAGAGTCACTCTAGGGGTTCAGAGGTGTGCTCATTCATTCAGGAGGAAATGTCAGCAGGAAGTCATGCTTAGGGGGGTGAATGAACCATGCAAATTAGATTGATTGCATTCAATAATATGTTGAGAACCTTAGCCATGGACAAAGTTTATAATATTGCCTGATTTCTTAGACAGCATATAATTATTACATATTTATTCAGTGTGTGTGTGTATATATACATTTATTTATTTAAACATATATGGAGAGATTTTTAAATCTTGTGTTGAAAAAACGATTGTATATATTTTTTAACAATTCATTATTATTTATTGAGCCTTTTTTACACCCATTTTTGTGTAACACATTACATGTTTTAGTGTTTGCCCTCGTTCTTGTCATTTAATTAAAACAATAAAAGGTCAAGAAAATGTTGAAACATCCCTATATAAAATAATCTTGGACATTTTAAAGAAACACCTCTTTACCATTGCATTTATTATGTGACGTACATACGATTCACGTAATTCTACTTTACCAAACATTGAATCAATGTACATTTGACCTGCATTAACGACATATAAAATATTTCTTAAAACATAAACACTAATTAAATATCTTTACCTTCCCTTCCCTAATATATAACTCGGTAAGTAAATACCTATATTTAAAAGTGGCTGATCCACTGGCTGGTCGATGAATAGTTTATTTGGTTGAATGCCATGGCCATCTTAGGTATTCACTTCTTCATTGCTTTGATATGATCTAGAGGAGGGAAAAGTAATGAAGACAAATGCATTTGATTCATATTTAATATTAAGTTGGACTTTTTTCATAAGCTCTAGAAAAGTTGTATCACCACGACACAGTCCACCACAATAATCATGTATCAACGTTATACTTACTGTGTTATTTGTTCTTGAGGTTTTGTAGAAAAAAAAATGTATGTTTTACTTTAAATAGTGACAAAGCACATATGACATTTTCATGATCAGTTCATGTAGCACAATGGTTTTTCTCTTGGCCTATATACATTAAAGTAGAGTAAGTACGCCCTCACATGCACAAAACAAAAAATGCATACTCAGTACCTTGTAACCACTCCACTCCTTCCTGTAGGCCTTCTCCTTTCACAGCATCACTGGCACTGAAAGATACATTTCAATGAGTTAGCCATGTTGATGACAATTACTCTCTTCCTAGTTTTTCTCTGGTTTTTGGAGTATGTAATCTCTAGCTCCAAATCTATTCCTGCTCCTATTTGTTAAATGTGTAAAGAGGATATAAATCAACATTAGTTATTACATTCATTCATTTGTTATTTGTAAATATTTCCACTGTAATCGAGGGCATGCTGGTTAAAGCGGCAAAAATAATACAAAAGGAGAACGTGGTAAAAGAAATGCTGACTGAAAAGCAGATACATTCGATCAAGTGTCTTGGATCTAAAATATAATCAGCATATTGTTTGATTAACTACAAACATAAAGAAATATTGTTGCTTGTTGGTGGTAAAAACATACAGTTGCAGTTTCCAACTCCAAGTTTAAAATAACACGTGAGAGGATGCAACGGGGTAAGTAAACAACATTGAGTTTATCTTGCAAAAAAAAAAAGTTTGTTCTTAATGTTAATTAGTTGTCGATTAACCAAAAAAAAAAATCGCCATTGGAACAGGGCAGTCATGTTTAAAGAACATCCTGGTTGTACAGAAAAAGGTAACTAGGGCTCCCTGGTTTGATGGAGTTGGACTGATACGTGATTAAAAGTAGCATTGGTTAGGCTGAAACAGAATTTATTAATTAATTCTGAACAGCTATAGAAATGATTATCTATGCATGTATGCATTTGTGTGTGTGTGTGTGAGTATGAGTGTGTGTGGGTTCGGGTGTGTGTGTGGTCGTGTGTGTATATCCTGATCCCGCATTACCATATCATTCTACATTATATTCACTATCAATTACTGAACTAACTAAACTGATGTACTTCTTTCCGTATGAGAATAAATCTAATGTCGCATGAACCTGGCTCAGCATTATCTTATGAGTATCGGCTTCAAACCTTATAATTCCTTGACTAATTTAATTCTTATTATTATTATAATTCCTAGACAAATTGGGCATGATCAGTTCTCTATTTGGGTACAAATGATTGTCTCATCTCTGAGGGGACTGAATAAGCTGTCTTCTTGTCTTGCATCCATCCATCTACTGGCGGCTATTGCAACGATGACTGACAATCTAAATCTTAAATAGTGCATATTCTTCTAATTGAAAGAGTGCAAGATACTCACCTGCATGTGTGTATATGTATGTTTTTGTGTGTATGTACCTACATGTACATATTTACGTTTGTACGTATGTACGTATGTACATGTCTATGTAGGTAGGTAGGTGGGTAAGTAGGTATGTGTGTACGTATGTTTGTATGTACATACGTGTGTATGTATGCATGCGTGCATATCTGTCTATGTATTTCAACACATGACAATACAAACAAGAGAACACAAAAGCCCTACCAGATGTGCCACGGTTTGTCTTTGATGCTCTCTAAACACAGCAGCTGGGACACCTTGACAGAGGACATGGCATCTCGTAGGTCTATCTTATTAGCAAAAAACAATACAGGCATTCTGCGGCTCCGGATGTCTGAAAAACACAGTGGAGAGAGGGGGGCAGGTTAGGAATCAACCATGAATTCCTGAAGGGAAATTCAGTAAACTCAACACAAACACCCTGTCAGTCATCAAATACCCAGCTGACACACACACACGCATGGATCACCCACACATGCAGGCGTGCACGCTCACACACACACACACACACACACACACACACACAAGCACACGCATGGATCACACAGATACACATGCAGGCGTATACACAGACACACATGCGCACAAACACTCACTCATTCCCCCCGACACTCACACACACATACACACACGTGCACACACACGCACACACACACACACACACACACACACACACACACACACACACACACACACACACACACACACACACACACACACACACACACTTTCTCGTACCTTGGTGGTTAAGAAGAGTGTCGAGTTCTTCTTTGGCTACAACCATTCGCAATTTGTCTCCACTGTCCACAACGAATATGATGGCTTGGCTCTCTCTAGTTGTAAAATACAATAACACATAATATAAAGCCCAGTTGTCTCCCTAACTGTCTGTTATCATGCGTGTATTGTGTCTGGATCATACTTGTAGTAGTGTTCCCATAAGTTTCGGTATCTGGTTTGACCAGACATATCGAAGACTGTGAAAGACAAGCTGGGAGAGAGACACACAGAAACGCACAAACAAATACAAAAACAGACAGATGAAACAAACTGCTGAAGCGATATAGTTGAATATGTATTATACATTGAAAGAAAAATAGAAATAATTACGTTGAAGTCTTGAACTTTTCAATGTTGAAACCAATCGTTGGAACTACATCTTGTGCCTGTGTCTGTACATGTGCACACGCACACACACAAACACACAACGCACGCACATGCACGCATATGACAGACGTAACGTTGTGACGACATATAACATGGTTTTACTCGACAAAGGGCTTAATTGACTCAAATGCTGATAGTTAGCAATCGCTGCACGCTTGCAGTTAAAACACAGTGGGAAACCCCATAGCGTTCATTGTATGGGTCACTCTGATACAAGAATATTCAATTGTGAAAAATGATTTGCAGGCCTACTTACATTAGTGGGTTTGAGGTGGTTTATGATCGTAGTCTTGCCGCTGTTGTCTAGTCCCAAACATAGGACATTCACCTCTTTCTTCCTTATGCCCAGCCACAACGACAGTTTATCCAACAGTCCCATTAGAATCGATGAACAATCTAGTATAGCTACAAATATCCTACACCCTTTTGCCACAGCATGCAACTCTTTAACCTGTACATGCACACCGAGCTGGCGATACGTGTTGCTGAGCAGACTACTATGTTGTCTTGAGGCGAAACACTTTAATCCTATTTGGAAGAATTAAGTGCTTTGAAACCCTCGGCATCTGGTCGAAGAATAGGGAACCGTCATTATCAAAAGTAAAGAATAATTAATGTCTGTTTCACCAATCAACTACAACGATCACATGAACAATTAAAACATGTTACAAATGGTGTGTATAAGTTTACGTCCTAGCCTACAGCGGTTGTCCCACTAAATTTAATCGGAGCCGGTAGGAGCTATTTAGTTGCCCAACAGCGTCCCCATGAGGCAAATATAATATAGGCCTAAATTAATGCAAAAATATAAGTAGGACAAAATCAGTGAGAGCACAATTATCTTTGGGAAATATTATGTAAGTAATACCTAAAGATTATAGTTAGTTATTTTAGCGATATAGGCTATATTATACAGCATCCTTCTGCAGTACAGAATAAGCTTATAATACCACGACTTGTACTATAAATTACAATGATAAGAAAGCACAATGTAACCTTGATTGATACCTTTATCTCGTCTGGTCTAGCGATGTCTGCTTGATTTTGATTTGGAGTACAACAAAAAGCACATTAACTGTTCAACCACCATAAATGTTCACCTTTATTCGCAAATACATATCTGCTTTAACAGATTAAGTGTGCAAGATCTACAACATTTCTTTGGAAATCATAGAAAAATAAAAAATACAAGAATTATAAGTATACTTGTACTTCGTACAAAAGAGCAGCCTACCATTGCTCAGCAGAAAGACATGCTAAACAAACAGCATTTCATATTTGTTATAATCTGCAGAGGGACAGGGTACATTTGTCGTTTTGTGTGTGTGTGTGTGTGTGTGTGTGTGTATGTGTTTATGTGTGTCTTTTTGTGCGAAAATGTCTTCCTTTTTTAATTGCATTCTCTAGCCCTGAATAGCTAAGCCTTCCTGTGACTCTATACATATAGAGACAGCTTTTTGTCCGACATCGACAGTAAAAATATCTCCAATATATCTGACTGTATAAATTCAGCTTATAACTAATGGCATTGGCCCATGATAATCGTAAAACATTCTTTAACTCTAAGGTGTTTCTACGTAGGATTATTGTATTGTAAGGCAATCTGGGTTTGTGAGACTATTCGGTTTTACATTAGCATGATGAATTATGTCTTTAGATATTATAATACTTTTTCTCATTACTTGGTCTTTAGTTTGGGTTGTCATTCATATCTCTGCTAAATCTGTAATACACTATCAGTGCTATGACCTTTCCCCAATGTCTCCAGGAACCTTCACTGCAGCCAATGCCACCAACGTTTCATAGTATTATTTTCCCGGTGTCTCTTCACCCTCCATTTCATATATATACGTCATTTTACACATTTAACACATCTGCTATCATGAAAACAGCATTACTGTAAGCAAAACCCATTTCAGCTCAAACTACAATTCCATTGGATCCAGTGGTCACAATAGCGTAAATCCTGTATATCATTATATGTCATAGAATTTTATATCATACAATATGATCCTTTTATGACTTAAACTGCTTTTGAAGATCCCATTCACTTATCCTCTTAGACGGGTTTGTGTACTCATGTCATGATGCAAAAGAAAACACTGAACCAGAATGCTACAATCGTTTCCATCTCTCCTGCTGAATATGATAACAATGGGGAAACAATTCTCACAGACCCTTCTTAAATGAAGGAGATTCCAATGAGATTAAGTCAACAATATTATCTTAAAACCCCTAGGTTTTATGAGCACTTAAGAGGTTGGGTTCTATCGTTGAGGCTGAACTGAGGCTGAACCAAATTCGACTTTAGTACTGTCCACTACTATACTTGTAGTCATAGTGATAGCAGTGATAGTAGTAATAATGCTAGAAGAGTGGTAGGATGTACCATCCCTTGGATGTACTGCTGCAACTACCAAATGTAGGATATCAGAAGGGTTCAGTTGATCTGAGTGGGAAGGTTTCCCATGTGAAATCAGCATTCAGACCGTAACTAGTCAAACTTTACAGTTTGACTCTGTACCGTTTACTGACTGGAAGGAGCTGGCATGTTCATCCTCACTGTTTGTCCTGACTGTTTTTCCTCCAGGATGGCAAACAAGATCAACCAGAAAATAAGAACAATCGGACGGATGATTAAATGAAGACAGTGGATGGATAGTGCTTTGATCTCAATTTCTATTATAGCAAAGTTTAACTCGATGAGTCATGTGTCTGTATTGCTTTTTTCGTTATAATTAATATATAAATCAAACTAAATTTCATACAATCCAGATTCACAAGGTCTTTCACATACAGTACTCCACAACAACATATAATAGATTATGATAATAATACTACTAATTTATAAATTGTCTATACACTTTCATTGTTCTTCCTTCAAGTATTAGCACACCAGATTCGCTGGAGATAAATAAAGCAAAATAAATAATTATATTCATAATAGGATACTAAATCATTCAATCAAGGATTTTCAATCGTCCATCCAATAGCAGCTACATGACCCAAAATGTGTAATAAAAAAAGCAGATTACATTCGCAAATTCACATCTCTAAGTATCTTTGCTTCACATATAAAGTACTGCTGCAACAAGGCATTACATTCCCCTAAGTTTTGGCCAGGCTAGCTTCCACAGAGTCCGTCTCTCTTAACTGCTTGGCCCAAGGAAGTTCATGGAGGTGTTTCAAAAAATAAAAAGCTTTTCTTTATATTATTGTGGGAAGGAGATGTGTGTTCAGTCCAGTAAGGTAGTTGATCTGCTATCTGGTAAGACTCAACGTTCTGTCCCACTGTTTCGTGGCCCGCTGAGGCACAGTCTGCAAGTGTTCATCTGGCCTTCTAGATATCCCATCCCTCTAGTCCACTGAGCTGTACTTCCCAAGGTGTGTATGCAGGGGGCCTCACACGTGGAAGCCCTGGTCGTGTTCGTGTAAAAGCTGGAGACGCAAGGTCTGTATGCTGCTGACGATCCGTCTCTGGTGGCCGATCAGCTCCACTCCTATGTGCCTGACGTCTCTAGGGCGAGGGGGGAGGGGGAAGCACAGACAGACATGACACAACGTTGGTGTAGGCCAATCAAATCGGAGAGGAGCACAATGCACGGAAATACGTTAGCATAGGTGGCGCACCTGCACAGGAACGCACATGCACAAACACAGGTAAACGCATTACTTCCCTACAAATAAATCAAAGGGGAAGCATTGCAGCAACGTTTTGTTTATTGTGTCATTCGTGCTTTTGCTTCTCTACTCACTCGATGCTCATACTAGCAACAGAATCCAGTGTGCAGACGCCCGCTGTCATGAAATTGCTCTTGTACTGGCTCATCTTTATGGAGTCGAGCCAATCCCCGATGGAGATGAACATGGGATAATCCATGACCTCACCTGGAGACTCTGGGGGACTGACACAAACAAAAGCAAAGGAATTAATTAAGGATCTAACCCAACAATGACCCCATAGGTTACAAACTATTGTTGCTCTGCTAGATCATTTACAGACAATGGGTTAAAATATATATATATATATATATATATATATATATAGAGAGAGAGAGAGAGAGAATGGGATTAGCATACATTGAACTATTTGATTTATTAAATCGATTACATTTCTAAAAACAAACTAAAGCCTACATGCTGTTTAAAAAACAGCAATCTGTTCTGTGCGCCTCAGCTAAGTCCACATTACTCGCCAAACTTTACCTTTCAATGTCCTCTACTAGTGGCAGCAGGCTGCTAGGGTTGCGGATGAGTTTGTCCAGGAAGGACACCACGTCCTCAAACTTAGGTCTGTGGCTCCTTTCCTTCTGCCAGCAGTGCAACATTAGCTGGTGAAGGGCCACTGGGCAGCCCATCGGAGCCGGAAGTCGGTAGCCCTCCTCAATGGAGAGAATGACCTGGAGTGGGACAGAGCCATGCGTGTTATTGGAATATGCTATTATTGCACTCGGCCAAAAAAGTTTCCTTAAAGCCATTCCTAGCTACAAGCCTTTCTCAAATCCCTGTAGGCCCAGTGCAAAGGGTGTCTTGCATTGTATGATACGTTGACAAGACCCCCTGCTGAACCCCAAGTAACATTTGGGTTATACTTTTTTTAGTGGTTTATTCCTAGGCTAATTGTCTTTCTATAATAAACCTCTTGGTAGCCATGGTTAAATCAGTTCAGTCCACACTGTGAAGACGACAGGGATGACCTTCAAAAGGGCTACTCAGGGGTATTAAGGAGCATGACTCTTTAATACTTGTGGTGCATTTACAAGTCAGCCTGCTCACATCCTGATTGGACATCTCCCAGTAGGGCCGCTCCCCGTATGACATCACTTCCCACATGACGATGCCGTAACTCCACGCGTCACTGGCAGAGGAGAACTTTCTGTAGGAGATGGCCTCCGGAGCGGTCCATCTTATAGGGATTTTACCGCCCTAAAAACAGACACAACATGTCAGAGATCTGGTGTATTACACCTGGTGTATTTGAGAATTTAGCCACCAGAGGCTGGCGTTTACAGTCATTATATAACAGCAAGGGGGCGCTGATAAGCACAACTCAAATGCGATCATTTATCGAAAACAAACCATCATTCTTAAGCATGATGATCTGTAGTGGTCATAGTTCCTCAAGACAACAAAATGGCTGGCAAAACAGGCTAGCATACAGGCTTATCTTTGTTTTAAAGATTTGGGTGATTGTTATCGTTCATCTGGACGTTGCCATAAATTGTACAGTTTGAGATTGGCTGCGCGTTAAAACTAAAAATGAATTGTTATTGCATTCACAGGTGATTTTAAAACAGCTTAAATTCAATCAGAATCAAGAACTGGAACTTTCTGTAATTCACCATTTTCAATGGATTTAAATTGTCTGTTAGTATAACTGAATTTAATCGAGTTGACAGCAATTTATCTTTAATATTGTGACAATATAGCAAAACAAATTAATAAAACGCTTTAAATTCTATTCAGCAAATTAGGATATAGTACTTTCTCCTGGCATCTCCACATCAATACATGCTGATAATACAAGTGGCAATGATCTTATGTTGAAACCAGAACAAGAAACCACGCAAGAATTAAAACACAACATAATCCAGGGTAGGCAAAAACATACAGCGTTGACGAGTGCTTTTGGCGACTGGGTTGTGAGACGGAGCAGCAAACATGAAACGTCTGGACAAACGTGTCTCCCTCATGCTTTAACGTGTCACTGAGTTGAACATGATGAAACTTGATGAATTCATAGGTGCATGGTTGTGGGTATGTAAGGGTTTGAGGAGCGGGAGCCGTACCGCGGTGGTGTAGGCAGCCTCCGGGTCGTCCTCCAGGACTCGGGACAGGCCGAAGTCGGACACCTTGCACACCAGGTTGCTGTTGACCACGATGTTCCGAGCCGCCAGGTCCCGATGGACGTATCCCATGTCGGACAGGTACTTCATGCCCGAGGCGATGCCACGCAGCATGCCCACCAGCTGGATCACCGTGAAATGACTGTCGTGTTGCTAAGAGGGAATGCATTGGGAAATGGCAGAAATGTATGTTATTATTATTGTTGTTATTTAGCAAAGGTTGATTTTGGACTAATTGAAGTGTATATTACATTGAAATGTGTGTTTGCCTTGCGACTCAACAGGTTTGAATGTGTGTACGATTTAGACACACACTGTCACACACACAGAGATTGTATATATCGTGTTTCACGATGTAGAGTGTAATATGTGTAACCATTTTGTAGGGATATGTGTTGGTTGACTTCAACCTGTCTTTCTAACCTACTACTTGTCGGTCAAAAATGCCTTTTCCTCTTGAAAGGAGCTATGAAAATTATTATATGATATATATAAAAGATAAATATTAATGTTCAACAGTTATTAGAGACACACTCACAACATATAACATCGGTAAGTTGTATGTTTTCGGCTTGTCATCCTCCAAACCAGTGTATTCTACTTAGTTGAGATAAATGTGCCTGAGCTGTTTGGATATAGAAATATACACACATATTACATCAATGTTTCTGTGCCCGCTTACTCTCAAGAAGGAGTCCAGGGAGCCGTTCTCCATGTATTCCACCACGATCATCACTGGCCGGCCTGCATCCACACAGACACACAATACGCTTGAGAAATTGCTCGAGATGCAATGCTTAAAGGCAATCCCAAAGAGTGGGGAACAAAGCAAAGTGCCTTATCAAAACAGACTCAAGTACCAAGGACATTGTTCGCTGTTCACTGTTGTGGACTGTGGGGTCAATGAACAGGGTCCCAAGGTGCACGGACATATGGTGCTATCACAGTGCTCCTAACATTGTCCTCGTCTTGAGAGTGCAAACTTACATTTGCACATTTTAAGCATGTTACTTATTCCAGAAACGATTTGCAGAAAAAAACCTTCATATAGTCATACAAAGGTTTATTTTGGGCTAAACCTTTCCTACGCACATATCATCCTGAGATCCCGGCATGCTGTTCTGTGACATGCTCATAGAATAAATACACGGTACATATTTAACAAGGATAATGTTTGTCCTTCCTGAACTAATAATTCAGCTGTGGGAACAGTGTAGTGGGAGCTGTATTGCGGTGCATGAAGGAAAGCAAGCACACCTGTTTACTTCCACCTAAAGCCAACAATGTTTTGGTGCGCAGGTAAATGACAGCCTAGTCACAGCACAGTGCCTCGCCTTAATTAGTCTCAGAAGAGCAACAACAGATGGAGGCTGTGGGAAAAGGAAGTGGAAAAGAAACTAAAATGATACAAATATACAGACTGATGAATAAAAGAAGATGAAGTGTTATGCTGCATCTGTAAATGTGTGTGTGCATACAAAAATGGTCTGTGTGTGATGGGTATACGTCTGGGAAATTGAAAACTTGGTTCATCTTCAACTTGTAATAAGCCACGCAAATATGATAGAGTACCATCAACATCTTTGTGATTTGTTTTTTAATATGCCCATGATATACAGATATACTTTATATCATATATATATATCAAATAATTGTGTCATAAGAACAAAGAAAGAAGGGAATTTGTTTTCTGAAGAAACGCTTTGGTTTCCGAAACGACATATTGCAACGAAGATTATTATTATTGTTAGTTGTCTTCAGTTGCACTAGCCTGGCTCTGAATTTCAATTCAGTACTACGTCTGGGTCTGCGGTATATTCCTGTGTTTTCTCCGTCCAAATTTTCTGCGTCCAATCAGCGAACAGAGGGAGTAGCTGAGAACAATGACGTTAAAGTCAGCTCTCGTTGACGGACATCTTCACGCACGGTGTTTGGTTTGTTTACAGCCTGCGAGCAACGTGATTCCCGGCCAAACGTTAGTGGTTGGTTATGGCAGATCCAGAGTGGCACTGGGCAGATCCAATAGTTTTAAACTTCAACAGACACCCGCCTTCAAGTGAATTAACGTTTGTCAATTGAGTAGGTCCAGACTCGCTGTGCAAATGAAATGAAGTACGAGAGTCTGGTAGGACCAGGCTACAGTTGCACTACAATTAAAGCCAAAAATACTGTCCCGATTGATTGTAAATTATTGACAGAATACAGAAAATATGACAGAAAATATTAGTTTTAACAATGTGGTGGTGAGAACGCAACAATGACCTTCAATGTGTGTACTGCTGGCCAAAGCACCCTCCTTCTGCATGATCGGCATGCCTAGGATTTATTATCCATTTACAAATACATTGCTACTACTCATATTGCTGATATAGATATATTTCCCATATTTATTGTTTTTAATTTAATTGTTTTTTTTTTCATAATTACATTTCTCTTCATTTCTTCTGCTGTCCTGTCCTTTCTGCTGTGACACTCAACATTTCCAGTCAGGGATTAATAAAATACCTTCTAATCGTATCACTATCTGGCAATGCATATCTCATCAATAGGCCTTCAGTATTAAAGCAGCCTTCTTCATCTAGTCCCTGTGTGCTGTTGGTGAGGGGCAAGGAGGTGGTAAGCCTTTCAGGGCCTGCATTAACATTCACACCGCTGACTCACTTTATGAACCCCCTGTAAAAACAACCATATGTTGCGCTGGGTGTGCTCCATAAAACAGAGATGGTTGACAACTCACCAAGCACACACACACACACACACACACACGTGTGCGTGCCCAGGCGTGCACCCGCTCACATACTCACCACACACACACACACACACACTTCGAATTTAGTTCAAACCAGGGGCACCGCTAGAAATGGCCACCTGTGATGTGACCACTAAAACATTCAGAGAAAAGTCGATGAGTAGTAAGTAATGCACTTTTACAATGTATCACCCTCATTCACACACGATTTTATCTAGCCTTTATTCCAAAAAATTACATTTGATGTGCATGATTATTTATTATAATATTACGGTAAATATGTCCTTAAATTGATTTCCACCAACTCACAGCCAGCCAGCCCAGCAATACTTCCTTACTTTTAGTGACCACACCCTCCAGCCGAATGATGTTAGGGTGGTCAAACTGTCCCATGATGGATGCCTCTCGCAGGAAGTCCCGCCTCTGGCTCTCCATGTAACCGCCCTTGAGTGTCTTTATGGCCACAGGTATCTCCTTCTTTCCCGCCGTCGTTCGCAGGTGGCCGCCGCACACCTCACCAAATTCACCTTTGACCCCATAACAAAGACACAGAGACACAAATAGGTGTGAACATACATCTCACCCAGAGGCCTGTACATACATACATTACATATGTACACGCACGCACACACACACCCACACACACACACGCAAAAACAGAGAGACAGATAGACAGACGGATGCACGCACCCAAAAACATTATTGAGAAATAACCGACCCAGAGTAGCCTGTGAGCAGATCAGCACTGACCTAAGGGACCACATGATACCACCAGGTGGCAGTGTTGGAGTAAATAACCTCTTTCCTCCACGCATTCCACCACTTCGATTAATTCAGGGTAACACAACCATCTTGAAAAAAAATGTGTTCAGAGTGTTTTGTTCTCTAAATAACTTCAAGATGTTCAGATAAACAAAGGATGCCGGTTACACACTGTATGTTTGTTCTTGTGCACTCAAATGGAACAACGGCATTTCATAATAAGTGTGGAGAATGGAAACAGATTGCTTCTTATTGAAGAAATTATTTGATTTATTGTGACAACAGAAACAAAAGGGATGCATCTATTTAATCTATGTTTCAATTTCAAGTTTAAGTAATAGTGAAATGCTTGTCAGTTCCATCTATTGACTCTGCGTAAACACTAAATAAAATAAACAATAAAGTTACAATAGTCAATCAGAAGGAAAATTAAGTAGTAACAAAGAAATGACGTATACGTATAAGTGATATAAGGGGTCTAATACAGAATGATATAAACATTGTTTGAGCAGAAGCTGTGAACATGTACACACACCTGCTCCGATCACCCTTTCTATGTGGATCCGACAGGGGTCAATCTCCTTTGTGAAGTCATGGACAGCCTGTGTGGGGTCTTCGTACGTGTCAGGGTCCACATAAGTCTTAATCCCAGGGAACGGCACTGTGGAACAGGAGAGACAGACACTAAGAATAAGCCAACACTGTTCATGAGAGGACCGTCTGAAAGGATACTTAATACAATGGTAAAAAATACTATAAACTATGTGGCAGGTATAAGATCACATACAAGTGTGTGTGTGTGTGTGTGTGTGTGTGTGTGTGTGTGTGTGTGTGTGTGTGTGTGTGTGTGTGGCTGGGGAGGGTGGTCTCTGTGTTGTGTTTGTGTCTTCTGTGTGTGGGAGTGTGTAGGTGTGTGTTTGTGTGTGTGTGTTTCTGTTGTGTATGCAGTGTACGGTTAATCTTAGGTTAGCTTAAGAAATAACAACTAGATTGATATTCCCATCCAGTGCAAGCATGATATAATTTGAGATTAAAAATTATCAAAACAAAGAGTCTTGGTGAATATTTAAACCTTTTGAGTATGGAATCTTAATTCACTCCATACTGATTAGTAATACAACTATTACCTACTGCTACTGCTTCACACAAGACAAATTTGCCTTAGTTGGTAGGCTTAAAAGGGTTGTATGTGAAAGTGTTGATTGTTTCAGCTTATAATACAATACGCTTTGGACAAGCTTGTTTTGTTCATACAATTGATCAGGTCTTTCCTCCTTCAAAGTGATACTGTCGACTGAAGGGCAGTTAACTGGGTTTCAAAGGATTCACAATCCACCAGCTCACATTCATTCTTCATGGATTCATTCTTCATCTCTCTAACTGGACCAAGGGGCCATCGTAGCAGAGACTATGTTACCGAGAAGCCCCACTAAAAAGGCTGCGGCCAAGGCTTCGGAACACAGCTTGGGTTCTGTCTCAAAGACGATAACTTCTGTCTCCCTTCACTCCCGTGAAAAACCTCCAAAATCACCACAGAAGAGATGAAGGGAGAGAAAGAAAGGAAGACAATGGAAAGGGAGTAAAAGACTGAGAAAATGGGACTGAATAAGACAAGGTGTGAGGAATTTCCTAGAGCTTACTGTAAGAGGTGTAGAACCCTTCCTGTCTGCATTTCTTTCACTTCAAATCAACAAAACACGTTGTTTTTTTTTACGGGCAGGGAGTTTGTTGTTGAAAATAAATTCCAACTTACCACTCAGAACCTGTCAAAAAGCAAGTGAGCTGATGTGAGTGAGTTATGCTGAAAAAGAGAAGAAAAGACAAAATTGATGGGCAAAAAAAAAGTGATGAGAAAAAAAAAAAAGTAAAAGTGCCAAAGATCTGCATGGATGAAGTGGAAAAAGTAAAGGAAAGCTCCAGAGACGCGGGATTAGGAACATTACCATGTTCGTTCTGGTAGTTACTTCGCCTCTTCTTTTCTGAGCTCATCTTGGCCTTCATATACCACTGGCACCTTGGAGACAAAGAAAGATTATTAAAGGCATCTTTCCAGTAAAGGGCTTTTTATGGT
Organism: Pollachius pollachius; assembly: GCF_949987615.1. NCBI lineage: Eukaryota > Metazoa > Chordata > Actinopteri > Gadiformes > Gadidae > Pollachius > Pollachius pollachius. Next base: position 40,178,187 of record NC_136936.1, read on the forward strand.
TCCACCTTCCCGCAACGCAAGGGGGTTACGGACCCCTTACGTCCTTACGGACCCTCCTTGCGTCCACAGCAAGGGCCGGACGTTTGCCTCCCAAAAATCGTAACCTTCCGTCGAGGCGCAGCAGCAGCCAAGGGCTGTGATTGGTCCGCTAACTAAAACCCAACGCAGAACCATAAACATTCACGACTGCGTTGAAGCGTCTGTGTGGTCATTGCGTAGTGGGAACGTGGGATCATAAAAAGGCCTTAAGGGTCTAGATAATACACTCCCCCCCTCTCCCAGGCCTCTTCTCTCCCAGTGAACCCCCGGTGAGTGACAGAGTATTATCAGGTGCTGAACGGCTGGCAGACACCTTACAACCTGATGCCGGGTGGGCGGCGCTGGACAAAATGGACGCCATGCTCTGCGACGCACCATAGGGGAACTTTATCATGCTGGAAATCTAGTTTCACAAATCAGACTTTAGATGAACATCTAAATTCTTATGGGAGAAAAGCTTGAATCTGGTCGAACGGGCGTTTCTGTCACTGTCTTTGTTTTTGTACTTGCTTAGACCAATGATGTTGCTGAAGTCCTGGATCTGTAAGCATGTTATTGGCGAAACATTGTTTTTACACATTTAAAACTTATTTTAGCAGTAGCATACTGTCAGAATGTGTCTGCAGGGCTTTCAAATCAATTCTTTGTAGACTGGCTACTGTAGAAATACACTTATTATAATCCTCTTCTGAAAGCCTGAAAGCTTCTGAGTTATTCCTCGGTTGAATGTCTCTCTACCGAAACAGGAAACAAGGCGTAACAGTTTTTGGTTCCAGGTTCTTTGCCGTTTTCCCCCAGAAATTCTGATATAACATGGTGGGACTGCTGTAATCCCAGATTAGTGGGTCTCCAACCTCAATAATATAAATAAATAAGGGACGAAATCTGAAAAGCAGCATTAAGGGAATGAGATCTTGATTTTCATTGGTTCCCCCCCGACACACACACATTTCAAAAGGTTAACTGTTATGCCAAATGGAAAATTCATTGAATATTCAGCAGCATCTTATTGGCCATTTTGACAATTGAGTTTCTTCTTTTCCCACCATTATGAAACATTTTGAGTACTTGAGAGTAGTGTAGATATATTCATAGAATCAAAATAACTCCAATAACATCAAAATCCTCAACACTAACAGCATTTTATAAAACTATAAAAAGCTAATTGTTCTTATTCAGACAAATTATAAAAAGTGGGCCGGTAATCCGTCAATTACATTCATAGTGTAGCGAGGGTCATGTCTGGCCATGGGCTGGAATAACTATTTTTCCCAACTGTCACATAATCTGGGTTAGCAGGTTAGAGCTAATGTCAAAGAGCAGCGAAGCCGGGGGTTGCCAGGTTGTGCTCCCGCTGAGTGAAGCTTTTGTGTCGGCCTGGGGTTCCGATGGACAGAGCCGATAACAGGCCTAGGTAACGTTGCATGTGGACCACAGGAATGGATGAAAAGAGAAGGCAGGGAAAGGGGTGAGGGGGATTTGGCAAGCTGCTGTTGACCTTGGAGGATGGGGCTGATGGGTTTATTAAAGAAAAAGTGGTATGTGTCTTTATCTGCCTTCCCCAGCCTGAACCACTGATCCCCTTCATCCATATGTCCTTCTGTGGGGTGAGGCCTGAAAGGCCTCTCACACACTGTGAGCCTCTTTGTGATCAGGAGTTATAAAATTTTCTTTAAAGAAGGATAAACATTTAATGGCACAAACACACACATTCACAGACATATTTACAGATGCGCGCCACACACAGACACAGACACACACACACATACGTACGCATGCATTCAAGTACATGCACAAACACACACACACACACACACCCAGACCGGAACACCCACGTTCATTAAATGTAATCATAGATTTGCTTAACCATAGCTAGATCACAGGTAACTTGGAACAATGCCAATTTAAGGCTAACATGTAGCCTAAAGCATAGCTATAAAGAGGAACCGGGAGTGATGTCCTTTTCTGTGAACCAAATCACCCATATCTCTGCCTCTCACTCAAAGCTTGAGTACCTACACTGCTATTTTTAAAATTGACAGAGAGCAAAAATCCCTCCTACATGGGGCAAGACTCATCTATGAAAAATTGTGTTGTTATAATTTTTAGTGGGCAAGGTGAAAGCTTGTTCAAACATGGAAGATTTGAAGCCTGAAGCGTTGCATTTATACACTTGTTAACGTTTTATCTAGAGGTAGGCCCCTCTAAAAATAAAATACCACATTATGTAATAAATAAAAAAAAGGTAGATAGTTTTCCATTCTAAATGTCCAAATATCCTAATAAAGTTTAACAGCCGACAGCAGCTGTTTGTGGTGCTGACTTCCTTAAAGGCGCTGAAACATTACTACATCCACAGTTATTCCTAAAAGGGAAGGTAAACCCCAAAATCATTTGGTAGAATTTATATTTCACCATGCTGTTTGAGTCACAATGAATTGGAAAACTTTGGATTTCTTGAAAATTATTATTTTTTTAAAATTTTTTTATAAAGTATTTTAATGGGGGTAATTCTCTGTACAATTTAAGAGGTTTGCTACTTCCGGCAGAGACATTTTTCCCAGAGTGATACAGCGCATTAGCACTGAAGCGAGTGTGATGTGTCTCGTGACATTGCTTGACACCGCCCCAGACCCCGCTCCTGTTCCTGCATGAACCCGGTGTGTCCGTTTTTTTCTCATACAGTAATTACATTTTCTTTGCCACGGAACGAATGTTCTAATTTCTTAGGTCGACTTTCTTCTAAAATAGACTTTTAACCAATTGTAAGACAACTTGAACTTTATAAAAAAGAACCTGGGTGATTTTACAAATTGGAAACATCAATTTTTTATTAAGCTATATAAAGTACATCTCCAAAATACATCTTAGTACCTGCCTTTGAAAGAGCCCATTGGGCTTGTGCCTTTCCTTGAAGGACCCTAACGGTGTGGTTCATTAAGGGGCGTGACAAAAGCAGAATTTGGTCAACGTTATGCTAATTAATGCATAGTGTGGCGTATATTCGGCCCTGTGATTCAATAATCAACACAACAGCAATTCAATAGGCTGTGTTGTCCGTTGGGGCTGTAGCACACAATGACTCAACTTGTTCATAACTACGGTGTCCCTTACTTATCCATCCTATTTTTCACCTTCTCGAACACATTTTTCGCTTCATAACCGTACAATTTTTTATAAACAATATCAACAAAACAAAAGAAATACCGAATGCACCACATATTGAAAGATTGAACAACACAATAGTAGTTGTGGTGACAAAGGTTACTAAAGTAAAATACACATTTGAATCAAAGGCAAAGCGATACAGAGATATTTTCAGATTAGCCAACCAACCCCCACACATGATGGCACCGATCATAGGAAAGGCCTAGGACAGAAGTTCTTTTGGTCTTACCGGCCGGTGATGAGGAAGAAAAGGGTGAGGATGACGAGCAGAGCGAAGCCCCCCACTGCCGCTGTCACGATGACCAGGACCTGCCTCTGGTCAGACACGATCTTAGAGGCTAGTGGAGAGCAGAGAGAGGGGATGAGGGGAGTGAGTGGGGATTATGAGGGGTGTTGATGAAAATAATGGAGATATGTTAATTATTTTCGATCCTGTTTGATGGACTGCTCACTTTTTTTAATAGGAAGAGAGTACGGATAAATAGATGTTCGATATAGCCCTGGTGTGTGTGAAAAACCCTATTAGGCCCTTCATGACAATGATTTGTATGCCTTGTGCCATTTAATTAATATTATTCATTCATGAAATTGTGATTCATTTCATGAGCATTGGGCTCAATTGGTCCTGTTTGATATTCATGATTTTTCATTTGCTCTGTCTCTTCAATAGGCTAACGAATCCCAGATAATTGAAAGATGATTGCTATTACCAAGCTTATTTCTATAATATTTCACACTAAAGGAATATTAATTGGATATCGGGAGTAGTGCAACAAGCCTGGTGAGCAGGAACTCATGATGGTTTTAATGCAAGTGTGACGCTTTGGTGTGTGTGTGTGTGTGTGTGTGTGTGTGTGTGTGTGTGTGTGTGTGTGTGTGTGTGTGTGTGTGTGCATAGAGCCACTTAAAGACAGAGAGAGAGAGAGAGAGAGAGAGAGAGAGAGAGAGCGACTGGTAGAGACTTAGCGAGAGATAGAGAGGCTGGTAGAGACTGAGAGAGGTTGAGACAGAGAGAAACAGAGAGAGAGAGAGAGAGAGAGAGAGAGAGAGAGAGAGAGAGAGCGACTGGTAGAGACTTAGCGAGAGATAGAGAGGCTGGTACAGACTGAGAGAGGTTGAGACTGAGAGAGAAACAGAGAGAGAGAGAGAGAGAGAGAGAGAGAGAGAGAGAGAGAGATATTAATGGGTTTGAAGGGGTCTAAACAGCCATGACTTGTTACATGATTTATAGAGGTTCAAAAAGATCCCAATGGCCAATTTGGACACAGATATAACATGGCATAAACATAAGCATGCTTTATTAATTTAATCCACGAATAGATCAAAAAAACACGTTGCATGAACAGATCCATATGCATTAATCCTCCTTCTTGCTTCTTGCTGTGCAATTTTCTTTGCTGCTCAATAAGAATGTCCCAACTCAAGTGCTGTTATGGGAACAGACACATTTTCTAAACCATATATCGTTCAAACTCTCTCGCAGGGAAGCTGAGTAATTGAAGATAAAATGCCTCCACAACAGAAATTGACTTTGATTAAGCACCAACAAGGAGTGACATGATGCCTCAGATTCATAAATTCGGCAACCTAAACATGTCATAGAAATCTAATTAAGGACATACAATACAATTCTTGCGACAGCAGTCAGAATGCAGTGTGTTCATGCGATAGGCATGCAAAATTTTAGCAAAGTAGCAAAAAAGAAAAAATATATATATTCAACTGCTGCTTGCTCAAATTTATTTGAAGTGAATGTGCTGAAGGACAGAAGGTGAATTAAACGTAACAAAATATAGAAACATGGAGTAGAAAAAGAGTGACATTCAATATTTTTGGCAAGGAATGAGAGAGAGAAATATACACAGATCACAGACAAAAATTAGCATCAACACAGACACAGACGTGCACGCTAACGCACATACACAGACACACAAACACACACACACACACACACACACACTGACACTGACAGCCACACACAAACACATAGACATACACACACATCCATACACACTGACACCGACACACACATACATACACTACTTCTCACACAATAGCAAAGAGGATTAAAGCAAAATCAATTCAGGAAAATCAGTACAGTCATTGTCTGACGGAAACAGCTAGAGATAAAGAGGGATAGAGTGATGATGAGAGAGAAAGACAGAAAGTGAAACACAAAGAGAGAATGGGGGAATAAATTTCTTATTTTTCTCCTCGATAAAAGTATTGCTGTCAAAAGGCTTGGCCAAGATCAATCTGATTGAGCAGAAGAATACCAAACATTTGGAAAATAAGGAGTCAAGGCAAGGCAAATTCATCTGATTGATGAGACTGGTGCAGATGTGTCAACACAGCCTTAGTTAGAACTAAAATATTTGAAAAATGAAAGAAAAAAACATCATAATGAAAGATGCTTTCAAACAAAATTTAAACTACTAAACATTATCAACCATACTGTAGCTCTCTATGGCCCTATGCAGGCTCAGGCTGAAGCATCCATCTTTAACAAAAGTACACCGGTGTAGTAAGGGGGTCATCAGAAGAAACCCATGGGAAGTAAAGAATGCACATAACCAAACGTAAATAAACGGACTCAATGTCTCAAATGGAAGAGAATTTGCCGTGCAAAAGATAACGTCAAGCAGGTAATACCAATCTACAGTGTTATGGAGTTACGTTAACTTAATTCAATGAATGAACGGTGCATGACTTAATAATGTCAAACAAAAGCCTATAAGCTCTTTTTCAATATGATGAAGAATATCATCAATAATTGGAAACAAAACCCTACCTGCTTTTTAAAGATGTGTATCAGATAATAATATTAAAGGAATATCTCACTTTAAAAGTTAATTTCTATAAATATTGGCTTAAACATGAGAAGAAGTTGTGGTACCTTTGCGCAGGGTGTACACACTGTGTGCATCATATTTCCTGACACTTTTTGATGGTTTCTGTGTGCAGTAATTAACAATGCATAGTCTTAACACTTTTTGTGTTTATATTATCAGACTTAGCACAAATAAAAAAAGAAAAGGGCAAACACAATTAACACAATTACTCACAGTCTGAAGTGGTTTCGTAATCATATTTCGGAGAGTAGGAGCTGTATCCAAATGCCGTGCGCGTACGCAGGCTGAAGACATAGCAGGTTGCCGGTTTCAAACCGCTGATGATAACGCTGGGGGCCTTGGTACGAGTAGACGAGTAGCTTAACTGCTCGTGCTCCTGGATGGGGATAGGCAAGAGGGTCACATCAAGAAACACACAATATCGACTACAAAAACATTGTTCTTTGGAGTGGGTAAGTCAACATCAGTTGTTTTATATCTACTTTAAGTAGCTATTAATCTAGCATATGTCAGCAGTTGTATCTCTTGAAGCATTGTTTTCATTTTATCGCCTCAGTGTTATGGCTGTTACTTTCTTTTTGTTGTAATCGTTTGTATTTACATTGAGGACCAGATTGGTAACAATTGCACTGTTGCTTTAATATGTTATCCTCTAGGCTTTTGTACTGCTCAAGCTGTTCAATCACTTTTTCCCCTTAAAAAAAGACACAAATCAAAAAAAGGAATCAATAAGCAGAGCACGGTCTACCTTTTCATAATACTTGATCTCATAATCGAGGATGGGCAGAGCCCCGTCGTCGGGTTCGTGCCAGGAGAGGGCAATGCTGTAGGGAGATGCCCAGTCCTTCTTCAGAGCTGCTACCAGAGTTGGACCTAGTAGGGGACAAACAAACACAAACATTCATGTTTCCAGAATTTTCCAAGAAGTGTTTTAATGCTTCTAGATGCTTAGCTTATCAAAGATTTGGTGAAAGATAAAATGAAAGCAACAAAGGAGGAAAACACCTTGTGTAAGTGATCAGAAAAAAGAGAAAACACTAAATGTGCTAAATGCACCTAATCTAGATGAAGCAAATTAGAAGTGTGTAGGGTTACTGGTATCAGCTGTTGAGCAGATGCATGCATGTGTGCATTATTGCATTATTACATGGTTTTATGTACATTAAACTAGATCAATCCCTACAGAATGTACAGCTCTCACGTAGGAATGTGTGTTCAGTTCTTAGCTCCCCAGGGTTTTGTAAGGGGGTTTTGCTCTATATCAGTTACCTGTATGCAGCAAATATTTTTTTGTTTCAATGAAATTGATTTCAATGCTTGGCTTCTTTTGTATAATTAGCACAACAACACCCTTTATGCAGTAAATAGGCCTATCAATATGCGACTGTAATAGAACATGAGCTCATGTGCGACTGAAAATAGATTAATCTGTGAGTCTAAAGGGCTGTGTTAGGGCTGTGTATGAATCAAAGTATATTTATTTTGTGGGCTTGTATACTTTGAATATTGTGTAATATCATCACTGATCTGATTACACTGACCTCACGCAGGAGATTAAGACCCAAGTGGCATGGATTCCCATTCATTACACTATTCCTGCATGCGACAAAGTGTAACCTGTGACCCAAGGTTCTGACAGGTCAAACAAGACAGATTTAACTTTGCCTTATAACACAGAATGCAAAGCACTCAAGGACGAGAGATATAGTATGTTCATAAAGAAGAACTGCCTAAACCCATTGATGCAAATGTGTTAAACACAAAAATGCTCAACATAGTGACTTCTTCTGTAATGCAGCTTTCAAAGGCCACCATCATGAATGTGACTTTTAAATGTTTTGTAAGGAGAGAGCTGAACCAAAGCAACACAATAGCAATCATCCATTTCAGTCGGGTAGACATACCTTTTTAACTTCTTAACATTTTAAACTCGATGGACGTGAATTAACAAGTAGACTGACAGATGTCAACCCCATCACATGACACTTTCCAAACAATACGTTGAGGTCAACTATAGCTAATGCTTCTCTAAGGTGTGTCACAGCTCATAAATTACACTGAAGGAGACGTCAATCTTGCTTCTCTAGGAACACTGAAAAGCCATTAGCTCCATCAGTCAATTATGATGCCAAATGGATAGATTTTCCAGTCAAGTGTGGTTAAGCTCAACATAAACTAATGTAGAGTCATTAAATGAGCTTGACCTGCATATGATTTTAATTAGCTTTGCTGCCCTGCGGTTCTTCCATTAACTGTTTAAAAAATCAATACAGCCAGTATTGAAGCCAAGCCAAAGCTTAAACGATGTCCTAACACCTGATTCCCTGAGATAGATATAGAGGGAGGGATGAGGAGAAAACAGAGGACACAGCGAAAGCACCCACCCACCCACCCATCCACCCACCCACACACACACACACACATACACACGCACACACACTACTTATTGTGGGATTTAGCAAATGTTGGCAAAAAGACACCTGCTTAAGTTTAATGAACTGCTAGCCTGTCTAGTACCTAAACTACAACTCAGTGTTGATGAATGAATATACTGGGAAAATGCCCAATTCCTTTTTTATGAATATATACAACTTCAACAAAAAAATAGGTAAATAGGTAACATTAACAGTAACGCCCCAGCTCCATTTATCTATTTATCTTGTCCACTGTAAAAAATAATGAAAGAGAGTAATAATCCCCAAGTAATAAGTAAGTACGTTTTGTCACAGGCCACGTGCTACTAAATGGCTGTCAAACAGTATAGGAACAGAGTCCCCCTCCCCTCCTCCACACACACACACTCACACTCACACTCACACACACACACACACACACACACACACACACACACACACACACACAGAGTGTGGTAGTGGGGAGGAAGAAGCTACTTAGTCTCCCTTGGCCCTGAGCAGATGTTGGTTAGCATTGTCCCCTGGACCATCTATCATGTGTATCTGCTAAGCACAGAGAGTTAACAGGTAATTAAAAACCATCCGTCATGCAACAAAAGGACATGGACAGAGAGCGATGATGTATGGGGCAAGAAGAGAAAAAGTAAGTAAGAAGAGAGATGAGAAGAAGAAAATGTGGAAATAAAAACCTATATTCGGTACACTGGTCTGCAGGGGTGGGAAAGACACAGAGATGAGCTATAGAGAGAGTGATATGTAGTCTCACAAATCAGACCTGGCTCGTATCAGGGTGAACGGGGCATTTCACTTTCTTTTGCTTCACATTTATTTTTTTCGACCAATTGTCTGGCTGGAGGTGGAGATGTTGAGTGTCTAATCGGCTCACAGCGAACGGAAACTCCGGTAGCTGGTAGGTTAGCAAAGGTTTCCAATCTACACGTTGTAGACTCCACCCGTTTCAGGTTTTGGCACAGAGCCCAGGCTCTGTGCCGTCTCCTTCCAGAATTCTGCTATAGCATAGCAGAGTAGCTGAAAGCATAGTAGGACTGCCAGATCTGAGATTAGATATATGTAGTTGGACAAATTGTACACGTCTCTACGCAGCAGGGAGCTCGGACCCCCGACCCAAGGGTTGGAAGACGGACGCTGCACTCACACGGTGGCGGTTCTAGCGATCTGAAGGCGTTTGGAGTGAGCTTAACCCTGGAGGATGACACTTTTCATTACGCAAAGCCTCATGTCCATGACACGCTTCAGCACCAGCTCCAGCACTATGTTGACCACCGGAGACCCCCTGTGTGGGGCGCTAGGCTGGGCGGGACCGGCGCTGTCGCAGCCGATCGCCATGTAGAGAGAACCTGACGCAATCAGAAGTCAATTTTGTCAGATATTTCGAATTTCTAACTATTCGTTTTTTTTAAGCGGCCTGGCAGTATAATGGTATATTTATGAAATATGTATCAGTAAAACCGTGTATTCCTTATTTTATTTTCCGCGGAAACAATACAGGATTTTGATGTGATTGGTCATTGGAGAGTGTCGCTGAAAAATCAGTGCGATATTTGCACTTATTTGAACTCTGTGCGATGTTGGAGCATCCCAGCCCCTAGTGGCGATGCTGATGAGTGGTGGAGCTCCGACGTTTTTCCCCTGAGGGAATGCATAACAATGCTGACGCTGGGTTGTACTTTAGCTTTCTCATGGACATTTACACCTGCACAGGGAATGAAACCCCAGAGATTATTTTAAGAGCGAACACAAAGCGGCTGTAGGGGGACAGCAGATGATCAAGGTGCAGCATGCTAGTCACTGGGCTTTTGTGTCCTGAAACCACATCTCTGATTGCAGAGGCAATGAGGGCCATCGCTAGAAGGAGGGGTCCTGTGTTCATACAAGGTTGGTGCAACAGTGAAGGAACCCATTATTTCAGTCTTTGGGTACCATTAGTAACATAACCACCTCAACAATCATCGCCATCACTCCCTGCGCCCAAGAGAATGGAAGTGTGTGTGAAACTGGCTATGGTTCTTGTACAATGGAATCGTTCACGTTGATATCCGTCCCTCTTGGGTTTATTGCCACGCTGAGAATGTAGTTTTTCAGTTTTTGTAGATTTAATATCTGGATTTTTTTTAATGTTTAGGGGTGGTTGATATTGTAACCTTTGACCTTCTGTTGCTTCTGTTTTGTGCATCTTTTTTTTGTACGTTGTAATCAGATGAATTGATGGAAGGACATCAGTCTGCTCCAAATTTCTTTCAAAATCTCCTAGTCTGTACAATACGGCTTTATTAGTTTGAATTGGACCATGATCTGTCCTGTCGATGTCCATCTTTCTCTCCTCATGCTGGGATCATACTAAATTCGGGCCCATTCCAACGATTCTGCCATTGCAGACATTGTTGCGGGCGATAATGAACATAGGGCTATCAGATCAGGCTTTCTCCCCGTTTAATGAGACATGGTCAAAACGCCCCGACGTAAATACTACCCTGCATTCTAGTGGATGTTTAATGGTGCGAAACAAAAAATAAGGAGCAGACAGAAAATTAGATTAAAAGAAAAATGTTCTGGCTAAAAAAAGATATATTATATATATCCCAAAAAATCCATTGACCTCAAGTTGCTTTTTTATTTATTTGCGCCCTTTTATTAACACGTCATTGCTGAAGTGTGTAGCTAGCACTAGCAGCAATTACACCTGATAGGGTGCTACCTGACGGATGGCAGATCACAACACGCAGGCGTCTCGTCTAGTTGCCTTACGATTGGATTAGTAACTTTATCGAACATTAGCATACAGACAACAATCCCCATCGCATTGCATTGCGTAACGTTTGGATAGTAACTGTGTATCAAACTATATATATTTTTTATTGATAAAATAAGATAAAATGAAAATCTATATTTTCCTTAATAAGGAGAGCCAGGGGAAGGTGTTGTTTCCGGCTGACTATCGGGGAGAGGAATGTGACCATCGGGACACTCCCGCGAAAAATCCCGGGAGGGTTGGCAATTATGCTCATACTACGTGCACAGCGATATTGATGAATCCAATGCGGACCTCTTCCTCCCTGTCCCACTGTGAAAACCTGACGCCAAGTCTTAAAGGCAGAATGCATCGCAGTCAACCAAGAAGTGTCCCCTCTCTAGCCCAAGTCGCTTCCCTTGATTGACTCTACCTGTGATAATTAGATGATTAGGTTCACCTGTGTTCCCTTGTACATCTAAGGCGTTTTTGGGGCTTAAAAACGCAAAAATCTGAAACCACCCTCCAGAGTGGAAAACTTAAATACGCTCTGCCGTAGCGTTTCCGTCTACACTGCCAAGACGCAAAACTCTGCTCAGATCTGCTCACGTCGCGTACGCGTTTACGTCACATACAGCGCCAGTACAGGGAAATAAACAAACATGTTGGATTATTTCCATGCGTCGGACCGTCAAGCTGCTCTGGCAGCTCTAATAAACTTACAGGAGTCTTTCCACGAAATGTACAGGATATGTACAGATATTATTACTGAACAGAGAAGGATCTGTAATTATGTTTTGGTTTTCGCAGCGCAGATAAGAGAAGGAAGATTCTGCGCATGCGCTAAGACATGGCGATGTTGTGTGATAGTGTATCACAGCACCATCTAGCCGCCTGACATGCATACCCAATCGAATTCCACACATTTTTCCGTCACCGTATGTACGCAGATTTCCTCCCGAAAACGCTTGTTTAAACGCGGAATAAAAAGTGAAGACGCGACGCCACTTTTGCGTCTTCTGTTCAGACCGTTATCATGTAAACGTAGCCTTAGTCAGCCCCTTCCGTAGTTGTTCATTTTAAGAATGTATGCATCCAACCCTAACTCTAACCCTGACCATAACCCTAACCCTAATCCATAGTCTGAAGTTCTTATGCTACTGATCCTTTCTCTTTTTGTTTGTAGATTATTCTTTTTATTTGTTTTGTACTTTGATTCCCTTTTTCAGCATGCCAGTCCTTTACTTTGCATTCATGAAATACTCTTGAGTCTCCTGTTTGTGTCTGCAATTGGGTCCGCTACCAGAAACATTGCATTGGCCTTGAGAAGTCATTGTGAATCAAAAAACAATCTTAATACCATGTGAGGTAATCATTGTACTCCTTGATTCACCAACATAGCTCTGAAATTGATGCCAAGCCTCTGAGCTGAAATAATTTATATTTAATTTATTAAATTTGACTTTCAGTACTTTGACCTTATTAAGGTAATGGATGACGTGATTTAAAACACAAAAGCCAGATGGAAATACTTGAGAAACAATTGTTTTAAATATGAATGCACTCTGCCAAAGAAGCTGAGCAAAATTGATGACCATGAGTCATCTAATTTCGCTTTCTGGCCACTCAAGAAATGTCAAGAAACACGTTGACCTAGAGGCACTAAGTATCGAACCAGCAACCCTCAGAAATTAGACAGACAGAAAATAGAAATAAGGAAGAAATACATAAGGAAGCACAGAACAAAGAATATAGAAGTTAAGGAAGCGAGAAAGAAAGAACAAAATAAAGAATGAAAGGAAAGAAAGAATGAAAGAATAGAATAACGATTAGAAAAATAGAAAGAAGGAAAGAAGTAAACATACAGACAGAGAGAGAGCGAAAAAACAAAATGAAGAACAAAATGACTTATTATCTGAAGAAAAATATTATTAAATACATCCTCTGTGCAGCAGAAGATACGTCACATCGACTGAAAGTGGATGGGTGGCCCTACCGTTGTGCAAGTGTAACCGCCTGTGGTATGTCCCAATTGTATGCATACTATGAGCAACAACACATACTTTGTAAGGTTAGCTGCAGTACTGTACTGTACTACAAGTAAAAAGAAGCATTCGATTTGCAACGAAGCTTAAATGTCAAGTCCCTTGGCCACTTTGAAGCAGACTTGTGATTAATAGAATAATGGGCCTGATCATTTAACTTTTGATTGCGATTTATATCGCCCCCTGTAGTCAAAGTGATGCTTTAATTTTTAGAGACCTGCTTACGCATGGTTTCTTTGTGTGTACCAACTTTGACAACTTTGACTTGTTCACCTTCGGAGTGGTGAAGTCAGCGTTCTTTCCCCATTGACTTACATTATGAAAAATAGCTCACTGAGCACCTGCAACAGTGATCATTTTAAATTGACATTGTGATGACATTTTCTGAGCTATCGACACAAAACTTTCCATATTAACTAAGGGGGATGTCATTGATAGGCCTACAAAGTTCCTGGACTGGTCTGAAGTGGACTTGATAAAATGAAATAATCACAAGTGCTCCATTTGCATGATCATATTATCTCACTATCATTGCTACTCGCCTAACTGCCATTTTTAACAGAAGAAAAACATTTAATA
>NC_136936.1:40197032-40364532 GCF_949987615.1 Pollachius pollachius
GTCACTCCGCTGGGGGTCGCAGCGCTTGCAGAGCACGCTGTAGGTGACGTCGCGGCGGCCCCCCGGGTCGCTGGGCGGGGACCACTCCAGCATCAGGCAGGTGTCATTGAGGTTGTACATCAGGTTCCGGGGAGCGGACGGCGGGCCTGCCGAGAGAGGTATTCTTTCTTTATTTTTACGAGACGTGTGACATGTTAATGAAGAGGTATGAGAGATGCTGTGCTGAGTGACAGCCCGTCACGGCAGCTCTACTTTTGTTTAATTATGTGTTAGAATTTCCCGTCCAAAATTAGACATGAGACGAGACAAAAAAAAAAAACGCAGCCCTGCTGCTCGACAATATGATTTTATTAGCATGGCCCATTTTTTGGGCCACGCTAAAAATGGGACCCTCAATTCATGCTCTGCATGCTTTGTGTCTTTATGTGAATGTATAATGGTCGAAAATGTATCAATAATGTGCATGTGTATGTGTATGTATATGGGCCTCATTACTTAGGGACATTCCTTACATAATGCACTCCTCTCACCACTAGAAATTTCGCTGACCGTGGTATAGCAGAACAGAATATTGGTTTAATAATACTGTGAGGAAACAAATGGTCAGAGGAGAGCATTGAGTTGAGAATAGCTGGTAAAAATGTTTTCTGATGGCGCAACAAAGGAAATCATCTGGCACAAGAGAAAAAGTTTTGACAGCGCAGTGTTGACAAAGCAAGGTCATCCCTCGACTTTTGAGAGGGTCTATTCATACTTTCACTGTCCCTGCTGAATAAGAACAACATTTCCAACACATTGAACAGCAGAGTGGGGTGGATTTGACTCTCCCGTGCATCACATGACACTTAAAGTCACCTCAAACTAAAACTTAGACCTAAATCCTCTCATGCTCGTGCATTTAATGTAAGTATTGCGTGTATTCCCCCAGTAAGAATTATGCAACCCCATTGTTTCACTGAAGATGTCTGGTAAATGCGGGCCATGTGTCTACCCATGATCATATTCCATTAGACCAGAGACGTTTCATCCTATGAAATGCTTTTCATACCCCAGCCTTCGAATCGTATCACACTTCACTCTGATACCTTACATTGAGGACTTCATCCCTCTCAGTTATCCGTGTGCAATATGCTTGGATCATGCTGTAGCATCTGACATTTAAGTTCAAGGTGTTCCATATCAGCTGGGTGGGGGGGTTGGGAGGGGTGGAGGTACAGATGGTAGTGTGGCAGCGGGTCAAGTCATGTTTATTTACTTGATTCAAAGCTCATAACACCTATTTACATGAAGTTAAGTAGGCCTAACGGGTCACTGAATTTGTGCCCTGTAAAGTCAATGCGCCAGATACTGAAAGTGATTACGAATGCAACGTAACTTTCATAACTCTTTAGATATGTCCGCTCATGGCTAGAGTTAACTTCCTGCCTAGCTAGTTGGTATGTCTTGTTCCATAAATGTTTATCCTGCTGTTAACTGCACCACAACTAAACCTTACCGTCTTTTACAAATGCCTAAACATTTCCGTCTCTAACATAATACCGGAACATTGCTAAGCTTTCACCCAAAGTTAACTGTCTGTCCTCATACAGCTGAACCTAACACAAAGTAATGGTCTCCTGTCTCAGCCACAAGGAGACCACATCCCATTACACATTCCTAATTGATCATTCTCACTCACAGTCATCCCCAGCCCCTTCCTGTTCAGGCTGAGTAGTTTCGTCATTCCTATTCATTCATATTTCAGAAGTATTGCACGACAAATGGTGTGTCGACTACATACGACAAAACCAATGTCTTGTGTTTTAGTGTTTTATTATAGATGGAAGTATGTGTGAGATAGGGAGGGAGAGAGAGAGAGACGGAGAGAGAGAGAGAGAGAGAGAGAGAGAGAGAGAGACGGAGAGAAACAGAGAGAGAGATGGAGAGAGAGAGAGAGAGAGAGAGAGAGAGAGAGAGCGCCCCCCGGCTGTGTTTGGCACACGTGTGTTTGCGGCGTGTCAGAGAGAGTGTAGTGTTGTGGAAGGCAAGCAGCTGTCAGCAGGGTGGAGTTAAGAGGCCGTTGGGACTCAGCCGCTCCGTTGTTGCCAAGCTCACCGTCTGGACAATAGAATCTCTCTCTCGCCCCCCTCCCCTTATCAGGGAACACATCCCCTATGTGTCTCCCTCCCTTTCAACATCTCCTCGGAACAGACAGCCCCTCCTCTGAGCCCGTTAGCATCTGCCTATTTTCTCTCCCTCTCTCTCTTTTCACCCTCCTGTCATCCTTATCTCTCTTTCTCTTTTCTTCCATTCTTCAATGGAGAGATTCCCTAACCGCCTAAACCCTTTTTTTGTCCCCGCGGACATCGGTACAATCGCTCTCCCTCCCTTCCCTCCCCACGTCTTTGTCCGTCTCTGTCCGTGCCATCGATTCCACTTTTTATGTGGGGCCATTTCTGCAGCACTGCATGACATTTCATCTGCTGCCCTGCCTTTCTCTGGCAAACTATCAGTCTTATCATTGGGAACTCTCCTACATTCAAATATATAAATATATATTCATATATATATATATATATATAAATATATATATATAAATATATATATATATGTCCTCACACTAACTCTGCAGCATTAGGAGATGCCAGTATTCTCTTCCTATGCAGTGGCTAAAACACACACACACACACACACACACACACACACACACAGACACAGACACAGACACACACACACACACACACACACACACACACACACGCGCATACTAGCCCACTCCTGGGATGAACACACAACTTTTTTTTTGGGGCTGTGGGATAGATAACTGAAGCAGTGAAATGTCATAATGATAATTTAAACAAATGTGTCCTCCCAGTTAACAAATAAACACACATTCACCATTCGGAGGCACTTCCTGAAAACACCACAGGAATCCCAAAGAGGGGACCAAAGTGTCCTACCAATTCCCATTTCTCTTTCTTATAACGAAATGTGTCGTTAGATATATTGTCTAATTTAATAAATGTATTTATTAGAGAATCAGGTATTATCACAAAACTACCCATGCTTGTTTATTACATAGTGGGGAATAAAAACTGGCAAGTGGTTTACAACCAGATTCAGTAAATATTTTATAATGCTTTTCAACAGACACCAGATGGCAATAACATTCTAATCAAACATAGCAAATACAGACTTCAGTGACCTCTGTCTTAAAGACTTGGTGGGGTTTGAAATATTGTACAGGGCTTGGTTAAACAGCCTTTTTAGTCAGTAATATGATGTGAATTTGGACTGGGTCCTTATTGGGCCAGTTGCCTTTTGTTGATGGAAAGCATTATAGGCAGTTTTGTAATAGACAATGTCTTTGGAAAGATAAAAGCAGATTTCTGATAAAGTGGGTATACGCATGGGACTTCTGGAGCTCTGATAAGATCACATGTTTCAATTACTGTATGAGCGACACACACTCATACCATCAGACAATCAAGTGGTTGTTTTGGTCGGGTATAATCTCGACAAGGCAACCTGAATAGAGAGTAAAAAAAAATGTAGCAGGATTTGCAAAAGAGCCAGCTGACCTCATTTAAAACAGCTGTGTATATACCTGCTACCTGGACGAACAACTCGGTTCTCAACTAGCTAAGGGTGGCTTAAACCTTAGATCGTCCAAGAAATCCAGAAAAAGCAAATGGAATGACGGCGCTCTTCGGGGGACTCACGTGTGCATGCCATGGTGGGAGGGTCCTTCTCCGACCGGAAGAAGCCCTTCTCACAGTAGCAGATGGCTGTCCCCTGGCCGTAGCTGAAGCTGTGCAGAGGACACTTGGAGCACTTCAGGTTCCCGGCAAAAGCCTTGTAGAACCCCGACTGGCACGCTGGATGTGGAGAGAAACAGACAGAACGGCAGGGGGATATTGTTTAATGGGAACAGAAGGAGAAGGGAACATTGAATTGGGACCGGCCCGTATGAGCAAGGCAATCTCCATTCACACACCTGCACAATAGCCAATTCATGTAAAAACCTTTGTACATATATTGGTCACTCATTTATGTATGGCATCAACAGTGAGTATGCATAAATGTACCACAGACGCACGCGTGCTAACACTCACACAAAGACACACAGACAAAGGAATGTGCACACACACAGACACACACACACGCACACACACGCGAGCACACATACACACACACACACACACACACACATACACACACACGCACGGACGCACACACGCACACACATTCACAGTCAAATGCGCCTGCTTGTACACAGAGGCTCAAAGAAAATTAACAGAGGGAGGCAGAGACAGTTAAAAGAGACGAGTCTAGTGAGAATTCAACTTTCCTAGCAGTTGTCGAAGAGAACATGGATTTAACAAGGTGACAGAAACTAAGCCACTTAGAAAGGCTTCACCTTGAGGCACCCAGTCCCTTTGTGTCTTCTGTTGCCTTGAGTGATAAATGGTATGGTGCCCATGAGAAGAATAGGCTGGGGGGCAGTGCGTGTGTGTGTGTGTGTGTGTGTGTGTGTGTGTGTGTGTTTGATGTGAGGGAGTTGGGGGATTGCTGCTCTGATCAAATGGGGACAATTAGGAAAGGGGGGAAAAGGTTACTGCATGCATGCTGCTACTGTACGTGCCTGCCACAAACACACACACACACACACACACACAGCCACCCACCAGCACACTTTTACACAGCGACAGACACACATACGCAACAACAGACACACACTGACACACACATACACATACACACACAGCGACACACACACACACACACACACAGCGCAACACATACACACACAGAGCAACACACACACACACACACACACACACACACAGTGCAACACACACACCCACAAGCGCACACGGGGTGATGAAGAATGCCCGTCCGTCTCCAGCGGTGCACCAAGGCTTCCTCTGTCATTAACCTCTTCCTCACGCGTGTCCTTCAGTCAACAAAGCCTCACTCGGCTCCCCTGCCCCCTCCCCCCCTGCCCCCTACCCCCCTGCCCTCCTGACGAGCGCCTGCTGTAGACCATCAACCTCATGATGCCTCTGTGTCTCTGACCTCCGCCGCTAAAAAGCCGACATTTATTTCCTGACCTCGGACAGAACGCCGTGCAAGCCCGGGCCGCCGTGGCCGGCGTCCAAAGCCAAACCCCCCCCACCCCCGACACAAGCTCTAAGTTCGAGGGGGGATATTGTGTACCACTTGTGACCAGCAGCGTGCTGATGTTTTCCTGTAAAATACACACTTTTTGTTGTTGCCGAGAATGAAAGCTGTCACTCGAGGGACAATCCTCGGAAACTGCTTTTTTTATGGACTTGAAATTAGATAGGCTTACATCCGCTGCAAGAAAGAGGATAAATACGGTGAAATATGCTGAGTTGCAATAGCGGCATTACCATTCAGTGTATTCATATTAATCCCTAGAGTAGATTTAGCTTTTAAGACTATAAGGGGTTCAGAGGAGTTCTGTAAGCCTAGCATATCAGCCGAATCATTTGATCAAGAGAGACATTAGCCTTCATCCTACGCTGGTGCGCTTGTCCGTTTCACAATGGAACCAGGGATTGAAACAGGAATTATCATGTTTCACATGTGATTGGAAACACAACAAAGCACTCATTTCATCTTCTTTGTTTGGCTGAAACAGAAAGCAGTGGGTGAATCAGCCATCAGTCTGAGTTCCATCAACATCTCTGCGTTACAATTGTTGAGCCCACTTCACACTTTATTACTCTGGAGCACATTTTTAGTTGCAGAATTTTTTAATGCTTCAAATTGATTGTTTCGAAATGCCTGCATTAAAAATATATATTTCTGCAAAATGTGTGGATTTCTACCCTTGGTATGGTTTTATGTGTTATAAGTTTGTGACAATGACAAATGCAGAAGAAAAAAGAAAAACACTTTTCACAGTCTACCATTCCCATGGTATGTGAAGAACAGTGTTGATTAGTGCAACTTTAGAAATACATTTATACCATAACACATATGTTCACACACTCACTCATGCATGCACACACACTTACCCACACGCACTGACCCACACTCAATTAAATATAATGTGAGTCTAGAGAGAGTAGCAGTTGTCAAAGAGAACTTGGATTTACAAGGTAACAGAACCTAAGCTAAACTTCAAAGATCTTTACCTGGAAGCACCCAATTTGGTATTGGGGAGCTGAACAACTTTAAGTAGAGGTTGTACAAGATGCAATTCTTGTTTATTAAGTTAATGAATCCTAGTGTGTGCGCATGTGTGTGTTTTTGTATGTGGAACTGTGTAAAACACTAACTTGTTTTGCTTCATATTTAGCAAGCACAACTGGAAGGAAAGGACATTCCCACATGCATCTGTCTATGTGTTCCTAGAGATATCGCTCTCTCTTCCTCTCATTGTTCAGTGAAACGGCTCAATTCATCAAATCAACAAGATGTCAAACAGATCACTCAAATAATCATAGCTATGTCTATGGCACCAAAATGTGCATCATCTTCCCAAATTGCCCGGTTCTCCTTCTCGTGTTTGGCAGAGTGTAGGTATGTTCAGAAGCATGATGAAGGTGAAGTCCTCTTCCTCGTGTTGTTGAGGTGGTCGGCAGCAGCGGAGAAAAACAATCCCAAGAGGAGCACAATTCTGCAGCATTTACTTACAGGACCACATCAACAAATGTTGCAGAATAGTTCAGCTCTTGAAATTAAAGAGGTAGCGTGAAGCAGATGCGCGGGATGAGGGAGCCCGGCCATAGAATCTGGCCGAGCTGCGAGCTGGACAGAGGGACGGCAGATGCATGCTGCCTACCAATCACATGTGCACAAACACACACACAAGCACGCGCACATACACACACTCAACCTAAGTAGCAATTCACAAGAAGCTCACTGCGGTGTAAAAAATGATCACAAAACCACTTTGATATGTAGATTTTGTGTCAACCGCTAATTAACTATTTCCTGCCGTAATAATAGAAAGAAAACCATAGAATAGAACACACATGCATGCATGCGTGCAGCATTTCACGTAGAAGTAGTTCAAGTACATCACACTCTCAAATCCCCGGACCTTTAACCATCACTTCTGCAATTAGCAATGGTGTCGGTCTCCAATTGAAGAGCCCTCCTCACTGCATCTCTCTCCTTCTCTCTTGCTCCGTCACTCTCAATATTTCTCCTCTCCAACACACTCTTCTCATCTCTTCATTAGTCGATATTTGTGTTTGATTTACACTCTAGGATTAGTGTCAGAGATTGGTGTTGCCAGCCTAATGATGTCAGGGAGAGGTGGTGGAGAGAAATTAGCCTGTTTCTTGACAAGTGTGACATCCTCTGCGACAACTTTCCTTAACTTTCACTCTTCTCGTTTCGTATTTTTTCATTGAAACACCTATCTTCGTTTCCAGAGGCTTTAGGTCGGATCCTGTTACTCACTGGGAGGTTTTCTGAACTCCATGGCTTACCTGTAACTGATTGGTCAGCCTTCAGCCAATCAAAGTGGTCGTGAGGGCTTAATCTGATGTCAGTGCAACAATCAGACCAAAATTATATTCAACCTTTTAGTGGAAATATGTGGCTGCAAAAATGTAATG
Source organism: Pollachius pollachius (assembly GCF_949987615.1). NCBI lineage: Eukaryota > Metazoa > Chordata > Actinopteri > Gadiformes > Gadidae > Pollachius > Pollachius pollachius. The sequence continues at coordinate 40,204,613 of NC_136936.1, forward strand.
CTTTTGGAAACAATTTAATACATACTATTAATATAACATAGCTTGTCACCTTTCTATCTAGTGCAACAGTGGAAACAGATGTGTGAACAGCAATTCCATAGCACAATATATCAATCAGTCAAGCTGTAAAGGGTAAGTTATTATTATTAGCCCCCTGAAGAAGAACAATTCACATTGATTGGAACTGAGTAACAAACTGAGCAACAAAGAAATACAAAAGTTTAAAAAATATGAATAATTGCCCATAGCATAAAGACAAAATAAAGGCATTTAGGATATACAACGTAAATGCAGAGGAGATGTCGTAAAACACAGACACTGTTGGGTGTAGCCTATTCATTGGCAGCTAACTATCTATAGATCAGTGACATTATCAGATCAGGAGATCCACCCCACCCCTTTTTATGGTCCCTTCAGAGGTCAGCCTTTAGGAATTGTTAAGAGACATATTTTATGTGGCCCAGGTGAAACAACCGTAGTAAACCTCTCAAATACTACTACATATACTGCTACAAGCCTATCCAGAAATCAAGAGGGGACAAAATATAAAGGGAAAAGAGAGGGGAGGGCATAATTTGCTCACTAAATTGTGACTTCTACAATGCAGTGCCACATGGGGTACTGGGGATCTCCCATAAACATTTGCTTTAATGGTTGAACACGACCCGCCAAGACTATTCACTGGCTTCATTTTCTACAAGTCTGCATTCATTATTGAGCTTTTAAGATATTAGCCACTGATCCAGAGTATCAAGCAGCACTAGACTTTACAACGTAATGAGGGGCCATTTTGACTGGTGATATATTATATTCCTCAGGAATTAATGATTGTCACAGTAGAGAAATGTATATATTTTATTATTTATAATTACTTATTTTCCTGCTTTATTTGTTTTCTACTTCTACCTTTCAAGTTAAAGGGTGAACAGAACAGAACTTCTAGTTAAAGGCAGAATTCTGCTGTGAAAGTCACTGTGCTTTCATGCTTTTGTAGCATCTAGCAACTCACTCTGAAACACGTAAAATTAAGTATAACCAATCGAGTACTTGCTAAAAATACTGAGTTGCAAAATTTACTAAAATTCAAAGCAAAATGAATGTAAAGAAATGTATAGCATACTGTGCATCATCAAGTGGAAGCTGTTTTCAACTAAGAACTTGGGAGGTATTTCACGCTTCAAACTTTTCTTTCTCCTTCCGTTCTGCACTGAAGGTAAGTTATTGGTACGTCTCTTACAGACATATGGCCATTAGCAGGGATAAAGTGCCCTTGTTTACTGACATGAATATGGGAGGCATGGCTGAGTGAAAGTAAAAAGAAGTAAAGAAAGTATGTGTGCACATTTGAGTGTGTGTTTGTGATTGTGGGTGAGTGTGTTTGTGCGTGCGTGGGTGCGTGCGTGCGTGCGTGTGTGTGTGTGTGTGTGCGTGCGTATGCGCAGGTTCAAACACTTTCAAAGGTTGTTTAAGTATCTTCTGGTGCCTTCATAAGCAAAACCCCCAATCACAGACCGTCTCCCAACTATAAAATTACCAATATTTTGGACGTTGAATGCGCCTCTCCATTACAACCTGAAGGTATAACGCCTAGTCTGACGATAAGAGCAATGTGAGATGAGAGATGCCAACTAGGGAGTGGTGTAAGCGGACACATCTCGAAGCAGATGGCAGGGTGGCTGAATGTACGACAGTTTTGCAGGTGTGTGTCTGTGTGTGCATTTGTGTGGTTGTGTGTTCTACACCAGACTCGACAGGGCTGTCCTTCAGACTGCTAACATAGTGTTTCATGTCAGCTTACGGGAGGAAGCTAAAAACAGCATGCTGCGGCTGCTTGATTAGCTCAACAAATCTGCTCTGGAATTTCAACCTTAATTGTGGCATAGTGGGACGCCCAAGAAAGACGCGCTTAAAAAATGACTTCTAAAGTTTACAGTTCTTCCACATAAATCCAATATGACCACAGAAGGAAGGGAAAACCAAAAGCAAATTCCAAGAAGTAGGGACGTATTGGGCTTTCCAAAGGCATAATCATAGTAACAGGGATTTCTGAAATAAATTAAATGATGAATGAAAAACAAAGGCAAAAAGCGCAGATGACAAGTGTTTCAAATAACTTTTAAAAAAGTGGAAAGATAAGCACCACTTACCACCACAATCTTATGACTCACGATCTTCTAACTAAAGGTGGTAACACAATCTCAGAGAAACAGAGATTGTGATTATGAATCATGAGACTGTGGTGGTTAGTGGTGCTTATCTTACCACTTTATTAAGATTAGCACTTAAACACAAATTGGAAATCCGTACCTCTGTCTAGTATGGATGTTGATAGATGCTTACATTTTGTTTGTTTTCCAAATACGGTTCATAGAGGAAAGGGAAAAGAGGTTTCTAAGGTCTAAAGCTTCCCCCCCCCCCCAAGTAATTTATACGGTACATGTATTTACCAAACAACCTCCCACCCATCCACCCATCCATCGTGCAGGTCCGGGTCGGCAGGACTGACTTTGTCCAAATGCTTTTGAATCTGAAGGAGCAGCCATCAGAGACTCTGACAGCTAATGATAGCCAACGCTTGCACAATTGATAGGACCTCTCCGTCTTCCAAACACAGTTTGGCAGAGCAGGCAGAGTCAACTCTTTTATTACAGCCCGCTGTAATGTATTGCATTATGGGTAAAATGTGATAGTAGTGGTGGTAGTAGTTTGATAGTAAATCGGTAGTAAATATAATAGGTCATGATATTCTCAGACGGTCTATCTATTCTCCACTTGTAAAGCCGGAATAATACTGTAATGTACCACAGATGACATGAATGGTGGAGTATGACTAGCCCTCTTACATTAGACATGTAGAGTCACAGTGCAAAAAAATCTTACAATCTTAAAAAATACACCACAAACACACATACACACACACACACATACACGCAAACACACACAAGAACACGCACAAACACAGCCACACACACACACACACATACATAAACACACACACACACACACACACACACACACACACACAAACACGCACACGCACACAGATGAGTGAAGGTATAATATATTTCACTCAGCCAGTGTAGTAGTGTTCAATGTCCAACATTAGCTGCAATAATACCACTTCCTGATGCAGTGACACACACCAATCCCATTTCCAGCAGGATTTCTTTCTGCAATGCTCTGAAAGCTAATGTGAGGAACAAGAAAGCCAGGGCACATGAAAAACAATTGCCTTTAATATCAGTTACAGGTTGGGAGAGAAGCAAACGTAAGACAATCCATGCAATCCTAGAAAACAATACATTTTGTTCAATATATTGTAATCATGCATTGTGATCATGGATGTATAAGAACAACTAAATAATTAGGACAAAAAAACGAAGAGGTTTAAATATGAATAATTGTATCCGCAGGTGGGCATCTGTATAATCGGACACACAGACCCCATCTGGACGGATGAAGGGACGTTGACATTTGGTACTGTTTGTATTTTGGGCAAATTGATCTAGACTTGAAAGGGTGCAGGATGACACAGGTGTAGAATCAGAAACTCATAAAATCACAGCCGTTCTCTAACATCTCCCGAGCTTCTCTGGGGGGACAGCGCTTGGGTCACGGTGAGGCACTAGGAATCCAAATATTGCTCTCAAAAATTGCATAATCAACTTGGAGCTATTGTATTATCTCCAGAGTGGGGGTGTTCTTTGTTCCGGTGCGACTAGTGTTAACGGAACACAGTGGGTTAGCTAATGTGCTCGCCCCGATCAATACATCATACTTGAATACATCAGCTCCCTGTGAGGGGGAAAATGAAACCAGCGCTCTCCCTATGTGCTCGTGGGAGAGAGAGTGTGCGTGTGCACACCTGTGCACTCAAGCGTGTCCGTGTACGTGTTTAGTTTTGTGTGTACCCCATCGATCCGTTGTTAATTCCAGCAATGTAAGTACAGTATGCAAGGGTTCACCTTATGCATATCATTTGAAATCGATTACGGTCTCTGTATTACTATGGTTATCCTTGTGTTTATGTGTTTTGCTGCCGGCCTTCCTACGCGCCTGCTAGCGACGGATCTATTCCATGCCAGCCTCCTTTGCAGCTCGCTAATCATGTCGACTGCCAGCTCCCAAATTAAGGCTGTCACCACCGCAGCTGGACAATCGCGCCTGGTGCAATTTATCTCCCGATACGTTAAGTGGATCCACGGTGAAAGGCCTGCCGATCATAGTTTGTCATGTGAAACCTGTCAGGTGGCAAAGTGGTGGCTGTGTGGGTGGACAAGGGGTTGACTGGTAGTGTGGGGGGGGGGGGGGGGGGGGTGTGTCTTCAAACACAGGCTTGTCGAACACAGGCTTGGGAAAATGCAGGCGCTATAATGGTGGTCACACAATGGTGTCGCGGCTAGGAGTTAGTTACGCACTTATTTGCCACTCAAATGGTTCCGAAATATACCACGGCGATATTGGCTGTGTTTACACAACAGAAGGATCTGCAGATACTACAGCCATTCGGGATGAAGCAAAACACATCTGTTTACACCAACGGCAGAACGCACTCCCAGCCCACCCTTCAACTTTTGTCTGAAAGAGACCAATGGTAAGGAGGGATACCAGTAAAATGAGAAACACTCATTGCAGACCTTATTGCCTGAATCTTGTGAAAAAGGTCCTTCCCTCTGACATCAAATCACACTGACAAAGCGATCCAACAATGCTCCTGGATTGTGTTTATGTATGTATGTATGTATGTATGTATGTACGTGTGTGTGTGTGTGTGTCTGTCAGTGTGTATGTGTGTCTGTGTGTGCATGTGCGATTGTGTGTGTCTGCATATGTGTGCGCTTCTGTGTCCGTGTGTGGCTGTATATCTGTGTGCTTCTGTGTACATGTGTGTCTGTATATGTGTGTACCTGTATATGTGTGTGCAGCTGTGTCCGTGTGTGTGCCTGTATGCATTGTTTGTGTGTGGTGCATGCATTTGAATGTCCATGTGTATGCATGTGTATGTGTCTGTCTTTAGGGTAGCAGGCATCCTGAATGACCAGACATCTGTGTGATTGCGAGGAGACAGCGGATTGGGTTTTCAGAACGTTTGAGCTTCCTGCCGCTATGCTGGAGATGAGGAACAAATGGCCCTTGATTGCATATGATCCCCACAACTACAAGGTGTGCTGGGGTGGAATGTGAAAGCAGAACTGTAAAATGTCTGCAACGAAATGAAAGCTATGTGTTGAGGAAATTGCCGCCAGGTTCAGTTTTGCCAGCACAAGTGAAAAAAAAAGTCGCCAAAAAGTCTAACTTTAAATTTTACTTTATATTAACACATACTAATGTCCGTCTGTAAATTAATTAACCTATTTTATTCTATATTTAATATTCATGTTGCATTATATTTCCTAGGTTTTACAAAACAACAAGTACAACACGATCTACATTTAGCGCCAAGTGTTAACCAGAGCATTTCCCTCTAAATGGTGTTAATGACTGAATATCATGTGGTAGATATATGCCGTAATTTTCACGACATGTGTTTGACTCATTTACAAACCTTATTAAAAAGTACAAAATTTCTACAATTCGGCTCTTGTATTTCACATCCAGGTCCTTCTGTAAGAACATTCTGTGCAATAGTAAACTCCCACCTTCCACATAATGTAGACACAGAGACTGTCACACACACACACACACACACACACACACACACACACACACACACACACACACACACACACGTATTCCCAGTAAAACCAGTAATCCTTAGGGAGGGCCGATGCGGCATTCATGTGATAACGAGACATCTGTAACCAGTTGTTAAAAAACGAAATGCCTCATACAAAAGCATCGGCTCGGAGCACTAAAACACATACATCAAGGTTAGCCCTGCGCACGGCAACCCACGTTTAATTGTATCCCGGTTCACTTCAGTGGGGGCTATAGTAAACGTCCCTGTTTGTACACGGCCCAGGTGAGCAGACAGATGGAAGTGATGGAGGAGGAGGAGGAGGAGGAGGAGGACGATGTTCTACTGCAGACGGAGGCTGCTTTGAAATGCTAATGCCGAGCTACAAGGGGGAGGGAGAGCCGCGCCGGACTCGACCGCCTTGACCCAGAGTCCCAGAGCAGAAACACGCAGGCCCCCGCACGCCCACACATGTACCCTCGCACCAGCACACACACACACACACACACATACATGCGCACACACACACACACGCAATCATGCATTTACAACCAATGCAAACACACAAGCGTGGAGTTGGGAACGCACTCCCAAATGTGCATTGGTCTCCTATTCCCCTGGTCGTCACAGTCACACACTCTACCCAAGCAGCGGGGTCAGGGAGGGGCAGGGGGGCGTGGAGGTCTCCCAAAGGCTCAGAGGCAAGCTGAGAGGGACACAGACAACTGAGAAAACTTCCTCCCTTAATATCGACGGTGGAAGATAATTTACTGATGGCAGGGGGTGGCGTCATATCCACTAGAACAGTGGTTCTCAAGCGTCTTATACCGCGTACCGCCACAGAAAGTATTTGTCTCCCGAAGTACCACCATTATGGCATGTTATAAAATACAACACAGAGTAGCGTAGGCCTGCGGCCCTATTCAGCTACGCACATCTCATGCAGGAGGCACATTTATTCTTAAAAATAATATTATTTATTGTTAGCTGTTGTCAGCTGTACAAAGTGGTAGCACTAGAACAGAGACACGAAACACATGCACATACACACACAGCAAGTGAGAACATGTTCTCATGGTAAATGTATTTCCATTCGTACTAGTATTTTGATAGCATTGCTTTTAATCTAACAATTTCTTCTTTTTTCTAATTCCTCTGTGTACCACTTGATAGCGCATCGCGTACCACCAGTGGTACGCGTACCATTGTTTGAGAACCACTGCACTAGGGGCATGAATTCTATGCACGTGGATGTTTGTGTCTGTGAGTTTGTGTGTGTGGGAGAGAGAGCGAGCACGAGAGTGAGAGGTTTGTTTAAGACCAAGACGTGTTTTCAAGACCAAGGACATGAGCATATATTTGTTTTAACTTAAGTGTCTGAGAGTGTTAGAGATATCATTGGTTAAGGGATTCTTTCACAGATTGTTGCTCCGAAAAGAACACCGTGTGTCATTATTATAATGAGAATTATCTTTTGAGAATTAAGGCTATGGAGGGGGAGAAGTGACAGGAAGAAGAAAGTGGTGAGAAGAACCAGAGGGCTATTTTTTTGATCTGCCCTCCTCATTAAATCTTGTGCATCTATATGTGCTTGTGTGTGTGTGTGTGTGTGTGTGTGTGTGTGTGTGTGATGGTGTTTTGTGTGTGTTCAGGTGAGTGTGTGTGCATGTGTAGGATGCGGATGTGTTTGTGTGTATGTGTGTGTGTGATCCTGCGATTGTGTGTGGATGTGCATGCATGCGGATGTGTTTGTGTGTGTATGGGTGTGTGTGTGTGTGCATTCAGGTGAGTGCATGTGCATGCGGATGTGTTTGTGTGTATGTGTTTGTGTGTGTGCGTATTTCTGTGTGCGTTCAGGTGAGTGCGTGTGGATGTGCATGCATGCGGAAGTGTTTGTGAGTGTGTGTGTGTGTGTGTGTGTGTGTGTGTGTGTGTGTGTGTGTGTGTGTGTGTGTGTGTGTGTGTGTGTGTGTGTGTGTGTGTGTGCTATTGTCAGTGGTTCAAGGCAGAGCGGACAGACGGTGGTCAGCTGGAGCAGGTTGGGTCTGGGGTCTCGTGCCTTGACCCCTGAAGGGCCCGCATGGCCTCTAACACTTGTAGTGTTAATCACTCTCAAAGAGCCTGTCGTGTTGGTGTCACGGCCAGAGGGGTCCTCCCAAACACTGATACACAATGAGGGAGGGAAAAGAGACAACCACTCAGCTCCAGACATTCAACCGAACAAAAACAATAGAAAACACAAAAAGCATTTTCAAACCAATATTTTTTCGATTGTACAAAAACGTTTCGGATAAATGTGCATATTTAAAAAGTAAATACAAAGTGCCGATTGAAATGTACACAAAATATCACTGAAATGACCTAAAGTAGAGCAAAGGGTGGAGTTGTAGCATGCGTGTCTCTTCACGACTATTCTACAGCTGCAACGTTTTATATGTTTATATTGTGGTGACCCGCTTCCCAATGTGCCGGGTTCCAGGTACGAATCACACGTTGAAAAGAGGGTTAAGCCGCACTCTGCATTTATTACAATGATCTCCGACAGGGAACAGAATCACTATCTATAGGGTCTCCGTGAGCCTCTAGTCGATCGTGGTCTTGAGCGCTTCCTGCTTGCCACTCGCTCCCGTTCTTCCCTCTCGTCCGTTCTCGTGCTCCTTTTAAGATGGCTCCCGGGCCTTTTCCTCCCTCCGGCCAGGTGTCCCCTATCTCGCTGATTGGGGGGAGAGAATTGATGCTCTCTGTCGCTGGTTAGTGGGTGGCGGCGGTATACGCCGTCCACCACTAATCCTCGGACCCGCCCGTGCCGAGGTTTAAGGGGCGGGATGCCAATATATATGTATATCCTGCTAATGATTTCAGATTGGGTGATTATCTAGGTGTTAATTGGCTTCAGCAGTAATGTACTCAAAAGGACAACACCTTTTTGTAGAAGTCGAACACTTCTTGGTCAGCGAAGAGAGAACCCGTTACAGATTTTATGGCTCTGCGAACCACAACGATATCAGCCGCTCATGACTCATAACAATTAGCAATGTTATTTTTCATTTGAATGCTAAGCTGGGATTTCTTGATTAAAATGGGTTATTCATTATGTTGTTCAAGGAAGCCAAAAGCAATGGAAAATTAGGTTTAATGCTAGTTGTGGTTACAATCCATGTCCGACCATACCTGGCTGTAATTTAAATACAAGAGACAGGGTTGGCCCACGGACTAAGTGTTGCAGAGGTAATGGCAGAGCCATTAGCAATAGCAAGCGCCGACTGATTGACCGACTTAAGACTGACTATCCCTATTTGTGCCTGCAGTACAGTGAAGAAATTTCTAAAGAAAATTATAAATTCTCTATTTAATATTTTATTGATTTTATATCAATATTTTATTATATATAGACATACAATGCAAAATGTAATCTACAGTGTATCTATGTATCAATCAGCGTATATTTGGATATACTTACTTTTAAAAAGGTGTACAAAATGCCACAGGGTAATACAATTTCCTATAATGTTGTAGATTAAAGTTGAATATGCATTACTCACAATTTGACCAACTATCTTGGTGTTACATTGAGAATTTGCAAACACCACTACCATACTATAATATACATATCTTCCTACTAACTTTCAGCCACAAAGTTCATCACTGCAGTCACACTGCTTGGGGCAACAACCAGCTAACCTTCCTTGCGAAGCATTTTGTGTGTGATCTTTCGGTCAATGTATACTGTCACATATCAATCGATATGATATATATATTTCAGCCCAGCTTCATTCATACAATAGTAAAACATTTTTTTTAACTAATTCCCCCTGCCAGATAACTCCATAAAAGTAAGCTTTTTGTGAAGTGGACTATCAATATGTTGTAAATGTGAAAATAATAATTCCTCAGGGACTACTTACAGGCCAAAATGGATTTATGTCAACATTATTTGTAGCTGTGCAAGCTGGATATGTGGTATAGTGTAAAAAAAACAAACGTGCATGGCTTGATAAGACGCTCACCATTTGGTTCTATGCTTCTTTCATCTTTCCTTATTTTATTACTTTTATGACTCTGCCGTCTTGAATAAAAACACAACGGTAATGGCTTTTGGTATCGGTGACTCCTACCGATCGATCGCACATAAAGCAAGCTGTATTGGCTGATCAATCAGGTGCTTGCATTGTTCTCCCAGTGCTGCTCAATAAGCATACATCAGGCTTAATGTAAGACGTAGGATGAGCTGTCTAATGCCTGCAGCTGGCTATGAATAATAAACATCACACACACACACACACACACAAGCACACACACACAAACACGTACACACACATATAAACAAACACACACACACATATAAACACACATTGACACATGAACACGCACACATAAACACACGCTCGCACACACACACACAGACACACACACACACATATGCATACACACACATGAACACACACACACACAAACACACATACTGTTATGACCCTAATTATGCAACAAAAACACACACTGACACAGTCAGACACACATGCACCTACACCCACGCATGCACAGGGCGGTTTTTGTACCTGAGCCTGGTAGTATTTAGGTGTTTGTTACGAAACCTTGTTATATTGTGTGATTTGATTCTACTGTTTATAAATAACAACAACAGCAGCAGCAATGCCACGGGAGTCAAAACGAAATAACACAACAGGGAAGAAGAATTGCGAGGCAGGTAAACAACCGCTCTCAAAAGTGAATAATAAAAATATATAACCTGTTTCGAGGAGCCCTTCCTAAGTCTAAACAAAGTAATTCAAATCTATAATTTGTTGAACAGAAGCACATTGCACACGTTAGTCTATAAAATAAATAATAATGATAAAAAATAACGTATGTATGCCGGCCAAGCTTTATCGCACACCTTGCCAGTGGAGAAGTCATAGACGTCCGTGATTGCAACAAGACTATCTTCACTTGGCTTCATTACAAGGATAAAAGGAACGGGGCTTCCACTGCGCAAATAATTGAACCTGGAAGGCAGAGTTCATCCAGAGGTGACTGATGGTTTGTATCAAAGCCTTTCCCCTTTACTGACCCACTTTAAACAGCCCCAGCCCACCACGGTTCTAACATCCAAATTAGCTACTCCACAGGACGGTCCGCACAGGCTGTGCGAGCGAGTGTTGGTGTGTGAGTATGTGTGTCTGTGTGAGTCACTTTCTCCATTTTCTCCATTCACTTTAGCCCTTCTCCTTGTGTGTCAGGTGTCTGCCCTGTGGAGGGTGTGATGTGGACGGTTTGTCAAAGCGATGTGATGTCCACACTTTACCTGCTGTCTTTCAGACTGCCAACAAGGCATCGCCCGCAATCAGGTAATTCAGGCGGGCTTTCCATGTCCCACTGGGTCTCTCTGAAGCCACTACCCTCTACTGCTACTCTCTCTCCCTAGACATTTTACCATTGGTTTTGTTAATTATAAGTTCATCCCCCTAAAGTTGACTTTGTATCGTTTAACCTTGCTGCCTGAGCTCTCTCTGTGTTGCCTCCACAGAGCCGGGTCGTAACAAAGCCCAACTGCACTCACACACGGGCACACTCACACGCACACACACACACACACACACACACACACACACACACACACACACACACACACACACACACACACACACACACACACACACACACACACACACACATATACACAAGGCTTCATGACATCCAATATGTTTTAATGATTATAACTTGATCTCAAACTAAAAACAACGTTGCGCTGCCATTTGATAACACAAGTCAAAAAATATGTGTAAAAAATCAATTGGGCGGGGATCATAGCATTATAAATAAGGTTTGAGTGGGGTTTCCTTTTGGTAGCCGGTTTGTCAAAGTGCTTTGGAGCTTTGCAACTGACAAAAGATCAACCATCAAACGGAGGGACTCGGCATGGGATCGGATTGGCCTTGATGATACAAGCAAGCAAATGGACAGGGATTTTACAGCCCTGAGCGCCTCGATGGGAGCGAAAACATTGGGTACAGATATCGTGCTTCCAGGATTCCATGCCTGGGTATCTACTGCCAAGCACGGTGCGTAGGAGAGACGGGTGATCACTTAATTAGAACAAGTTTAAAAAATCCGCCAGCACAAACCCTTCTGCCTAACGAGTGCTGCTTATAAATCATGCATGGCCAACATGACAGCTCCGAGATCTTAAATCTTCGTGGATGTGGTTATTAAAATATGTCACTTTACGCTGGCAACCACAAAACAACAAGCAACAACAACCAGCGAGTGCTGCCACCGCGACGGGTGAACTTAATATAACCTTTCGCAAAGCTTTGACTATGTTTGGCTTTATTTATACCAGACACAAACCGCCAGTGTTTTTTTCTTCCTCTTATGTTTCCGAGGCACGCTTATATTTATAACTTCAATACAGGCTTGTGATGTGCTATCTAGGCCACGTCGCTCACTAGGTCTCATTTCATTTGGCTAATTCAGCGTCTGGGTGACACCGAGTGTGTGCTAAAATAGGAACATGCGCATCGCATACGTCAATCTGCCATGGGGAAAAGGCTCAACTATGTAAATGTTGCATCAATTGGTACACTATGTGTTCGATAAAGAATAAAAAAAGATAGAGATGCATCAGGCCTTTGTTATGAAGATAGGTATTGGATGAAGCTGCGTTTGCACGTTTTCACGAGGGAATGTGTATGTGTGTGCACACATGTGCTTGTGTGTGTGTGTGTGTGGGGGTCTGTGTTGTGTGTGCATGCATGTACACGTGTTTATATTCACGTGTGTGTATGCATGTACACATGAAGGTGTGCACATGTGGGTGTGCTTGTGTGTGTCTGTGTGTGTTAGTGTATTGTGTGTGCGTGTGTAAACGTGTTTGTGGATGTACACGTGTGTATGTGTGTAAACATGTAGGTATGCACACGTGCGTGTGCGCGAGCGTGTGTGCGTGCGTGCGTGCGTGCGTGTGTGTGTGTGTGTGGGTTGGGGGGTTGAGTCAGTGTGGGGCTCTAGCGTGTTGAGGGATTGTCTTTGATCACTCTTGGCTTTGAAGTGGGGAAGAGAAAAAAAAAGGAAAGCAGGAGTCACCACGAGTTCACATCGCGACTGAGGCAAGAAAATAAAAAATATCAGAACACCATACTATCATTTGCATAATTCATACTTTGGACAGTTAACATGCGGTGAGGGGAAATGATCTCCAGAGGTCCAACAAACTCGGCCACCAATTGGACACCCTCCCTCTTGGCATTTGCTCTCAATTACATTTGGAGAGGGAATGCGACCCTCTACCGAGTTCGAGGTTTGAAGAGTCACTGAGAGGTAAGCAGGCAGCAGCCATTTTGAGAGAGGTCACTTTATTTCCCGCCTTCACTACAGTAGTAAATAGGTTTATTGTTTGTACGTTGATGGGATACCTGAGAGGATTGAAGTGTAAAACTATTTATGGATGCGGTATTCTGCAAATTTTACCACAATGGTCAGAGATTAAAGATTCTACCATCGGCAGGAGGTTGGATATTCTACCAATAGAAGAAAGTTAGATCTACCTATGGTAGAGGCAATAACTAACTAACTTGGTCAAGGGAGAGCTAAAAGAGGATACCCTAAATGGTCATAACTATACTGGTTGTATTCAATTACAATCTTGTACTGGACGTAAAGGAAATTATTATGTAATTGTAATCAACAGGGAAACTAACACTTTTTAACTGTCACCTTGCAACAACCGGCCTTTTGAGCTTAGGGCCCTGGATGCCCCAAAATCATTGCAGGTCAAAGGAAGATGTTCTGTGGTTACGTTGCAACAGAAAAAGGCACGGCATGCTGCTCTGCCTTTATCTAGGATTTAACAGAAGAAGAAGCCACTGCAATGCTTCTCGCAATTTGCAGCCTGCAGCTTTTCTCTGAGGAATCGGGTCCTAAGAAAGTACTCCACATGACATATGATATATGTGCATGTGTGCGTGTGTGTGTGTGTGTGAATGTGTGTCTGTGTGTGGGTGTATCATGGAAAAAATTATCCTAATCATAATATCACAGATGATATACCTATTAGTTCATTACTGGTTAATTGAATACGCTTAAATCATTAGGCTAAATTACTCAATTTAGATCTTATATTTGTTTGCATTGACAACGGCAGGTAGAAAGACATTGAAACTGCCACCGTTCCATCGCCCTCATTTCTTTAGAGACCCTCTTCCAGAACGCCTTTGGGAGGCTGAGGCGTTGACGACGTAGGTGGGGTTTGGTGCACCGCTCTCCTTTTAACCGTTTTGTTTTAGTATTCCAGCAACAAATAAGCCCCTTGGCAGAACTGCCGCTTGACACCGTGTCGTGCGCTGCTGGGGCCCGCGCCGACCTTCTGATGTCATACAGACATGCAAATTCAGGAGAGAGCCTTATGCTAACGGTAGCTAACTATCACAAAGTTTGGTTCTTGTGCCGCTAAGCTCACAGCAACGGGAAAAACAGTCGGCAGACCAGTGTTCAGGTGTAGGCTGCTGCCCACCCACGGGAAGAGCTTTGTTAGGCTGGTTAGCCAAAGGACCCGGCAGAACGTGTGACCCCACGGTCTGCCCCAGGCTCACGCGATCATCCCGTTGAAAGCCTTTCCGTGGTGAGTGAACGTGATTTCACCTGCTTCCCGCGGTCGCAACCTGCTTCAGGAGACATGCGGACGGTTCTTATGTACGTCCTCGTCCCAGGCTACAGGTTTGTTTGTTTAAGGTGGAATTCCCTTTCAGATCCACAAGGTACCCGCGTTTGTCAATGTTTAGGGATTTATTACATTTTTAAACATGCTCTTCAAGTATGCTTATTGAATAATGTATTACCGGCATAAAGTACCTTGTAAAAAATATTTCTCACCATTGTGTGTGTGTTTGTGTGTGTGCGTGTGTATGTTTGAAAAACAAGCATCCATACATAGACTATCACACAACTCTTTTATGTAAAGACACTTGACACTTTGCTTTCTATATAAAGTCACACACACACACACACACACACACAACCACACACACTCACAAACACAGTGAAGAAAATGAAAAGGCGGAGTGTGTCCACTAGACAGTACCAATTAAGCCGCAGGACCAGCCATTTTCAAACCAAACAAACCTTTATTTAAATGTCAGGGTCTTTCCTGTCTTTGAGTAAACAACTCATCTGCCAGTCAGTCCTTGAACGTGCCCCTGCTCCTATGAGTCCAGATGAGGTTGTGCACATACACTACATTGTGTAGGAGATGGGATGGCTCAGGTGGCTTGGATAAGTATTCTTTGATAGTTGGAGGATATGCACGGTGCTTGTTATCACAATCCAGGGTTTGCCTACTGACAATACCGTGTCTTTAAAACGTCTGCCGAATGAGAGAGAAAAACATTTGGAAGGTGTTTCCGACGCCATTTAAAAACACAAGCAAAAGCACATTCTAGGTGCTGGCAGAGCAATTAAGTATGTGTCTGTGACAACGCGAAGGTGTGCAACCACGGCGTATTCTTATTTTATCACTTTAATATCATTATAATCGTTATCTTTAGGTGAGCTCCACATTTAAAACGATCCACACCTAACATACCAATGAATAAGAATGTTAATATGAGTGTATTATTATATAAGGTCAAGCAGGTGTGATTCTGGAGTAATGAGATTTACAGAAGGGAAGAAGGAATGTGTTTGTGTGTGTATTTGTGAGTAACCGGGTACTCTATTGCAGCAAATAGCACTTATCTTTCTAGAGAGTCACGCACACACAAAGATCTGCAAAAAACAAACATATCCAGGGATAATCCGATCCATTTTATTCATAGCCCTGGGGAGAGATCTAGTCAAGAGGGCCCAGCATGCTGTTACCCATGAATGAATGGATATGGATTTAAGTTGGGAGTGTATCTGCTTATGTGTATGATTTATGCGTGCACATAGACCCATGGATGCTGGAGGTTTCATTTTTGTTCTCCAAAGATGAATAACTTACATTAAGACAGGGTTCATCAATGCTTGTGCTCAGTGAGAGATGTTACCATTGAAAGGTCAACTGAACGCAAACACCGCGCGCGCACACACACACACACACACACACACACACAAACAAAAAAACACACTTGAATGCTCCCAATGCAAACGCAGACACACACATACACAACCACACACATTCATGCAATTATACACACACGCATGCTCACAATGCACACACACACACACACGGTGCCTTGCAAGTCACATGCAGAGCTCTGCCTTTTTCTGAATGTTTTTGTTTCTAAATGTCACAC
Source organism: Pollachius pollachius (assembly GCF_949987615.1). Taxonomy (NCBI): domain Eukaryota; kingdom Metazoa; phylum Chordata; class Actinopteri; order Gadiformes; family Gadidae; genus Pollachius; species Pollachius pollachius. The sequence continues at coordinate 40,220,561 of NC_136936.1, forward strand.
CATTCCACAGCACTATGAATAGTAATTTTTGGAGATTATACATTGCAGAGTTATTATTTCAATCTGTTGGCTTTGGTGAACTTTGACCTTGAATTCCCAAGCTCACTTCAAACTTGGATTAGCACTATCACGGTCAGTATCAACAGTTTTAAGTTGAACTGATACTCTTCAGCTTGGAATTTATTGTGAAGTTGCCAAAGGTTGAGAAAATCCCTGTGTTCTTCTGTCGTCCTTTAATGTGGTCATGAATAAAATAGCAACCAGTGCATAGGTCTTTTGATTTACCTCCTGATTAAGTTCAGACTTTTGTTTTCTGTATTTTCAGCAATGTGAACCCCATCCGGGTTCCACTCAAACAGAACCAAGACCAGTACCAAGTACCAAGACCACCTCATCAGGCAGTCTTGGTAGCAGTACTGTGTTCCGCTTATGGTGTCCAAATAAGCCAACAAAATCATTTGTCATAACTGTACCTTACCAGGGCTAAACGGCCTAAAGTGTGAAAGATCCCTTGGACTTTCTGACAGAAAAGGCCAGGAAGAGCTATATTCCTTAAAAACTTTGCTACCAAGCAAGAAGGAAATGGTTCTGGTTGGAAGGCTGCAGTTCAGCTGTAATGACAGCCAGTAGTTGAACTGCTGACCTGTTGATTGGGATGCAGCTGTGGGGACAGCTGGGGGACCTCATGAAATGACTCATAATCAAAGACATTCGCATCTGGATTAAAACCAAAGAAGAAAAGTTGCAAGTTATCTTTCTTTAAGGGTCTAACAATGAGGGAGCATTGTCCTCATGAATAAAAAAAAGAGTGTGTATGTGCGTGCATGTGTTTGTGTGTCTGTGAGTGAGAGAGAAAGTGAAGGTAAGGGGGACATGGACTATTGTTTCATAAATCATTAATACTGATATGCATTTCTTGTTGCATTTTGAAGGAGTCGGACACATAATTGAATTCAACTGACTAAGAGATAAGATAGTTAGTAAATGAAGTCAGACTAAAAGCGACCCTGACATGTCACGGATGTGGAAACAGTTTTGAACGCGGCACACAATAGTTGGCAGCAGAATCCCTGAGGCCGCAGCAAAGCAACAACACAGCAGGAGTCAAAAGCAAAAGGAAACGAGGCGACCAAAGCTTCCGCTACTCACCGATGCACGCGCCGTCGATCTCCTCGTAGCCCACGCTGCAGATGCAGCGCCCCAGCGGCACCAGCCAATCGCCGTCCGCCCCGCAGTACAGCTTGGGCGTGTCCCTCTCCTCGGCGTGCTGCACGCACGCCCCCCTCACCTCCACCAGGGAGGAGGAGTCCACCCGGGGCACCGTGTCCGGGAAGGACGCCAGGTTCCTCAGGGTGAAGGGGCACTTCTTGTAGTACACGCGCACCGACACCAGGGCGATGCACGCGCCGATGTCCTGGAAGGCCAGGTGGAAGCCCTTCCTGCTGATGGGCCCCACCTCGCGCACCTCCGTGTTGAGCTTGAGGATGCGGTCGCCCAGGTCCATCTGGGTGAAGCTCTCGTCGGCCGCGATGGTGTCGATCTTGGTGTACTGCGCCGCTTTGAACTTGACGCCGTGGTCTGTCTCGTCCGTCTCGTGGTAGAAGAGGTTGAAGGTCTCCTTGCAGGTGCCCGACACCCAAGGGATGGAGTTGCAGTCGCGCAGGGTGAAGCGGAGCTCCACGTACACCTTCTGGGCGGCCTGGCGGAAGATCCAGTTGGAGCGGAGCCAGTTGTTCTGGTTGGGCTCCATCACGTGGCACACCTGGAATGTGTGGATGGGCCGATTATGCTCGTCCATCTCCGTGATGGCGTCCCACTGCAGGATAGGGAAGATGGGGGGAGAGAGAGAGAGAGAGAGGGAGGGAGGGAGGGAGGGAGAGAGTTTGTCAACAGAAATCCTCAATTCAATATTAATTGTTTTAACGACAACAACAATCTTAATTTGAATATTCAAAATGCACCTCAGGAGGTTAGGTCGTGTTTTTTCTACAAATAAACCAATCAGAAAGTATTTATTTCTCCGTCTCAACCATCCTTGTATTCCTGTTTAGAAGGTGATAGAAGGTAATTGATTTTTCTCTCTTTAGAACTGCTGGTGTCAAATGAACCCAAGTCTGACCTCGAGCCTTCTATCAAATTAATATATTCAAAAATCAATCCCCTTTTGTTTGTAGTAAATGATTTATTCGTAGCCATGGCAACACATTAGTATTTTGCGGTGCGACTCTTCTTGCAGCCATGCCAGAACGATCAGGGAGTGCAGCCAATAAACCCCCTGTAGGAGAACAGAACCGCAGCAACATGATATTCGAATCAAGTCAAATGTTTGTTTCACTCTTAATCACAATTTCAAAGGGCTTCACAGGTGGCTTTACGTGACACCCATAACCCTAGACCCCCAGGGGCAAGGACTACTCCCTTAATATTAGGGAAGAACCTTGAGAAGGAACACAGAAAGAGTAATCCCTCCTCCCAGGGATGGTTAGCAGTGCATTGGCTGCCATAATGGGCAGACATAATGGTGGCACGACAAGAAAATCAGTTTAAGCAAAGGATAAGCTGGTAGCGGTCAGCCAGATATCGCCTGACCCAGTAGTTTTTCCCTACAGGAAGTTATGTTAAGTGATTCATCTCCGTCATGAATCACAGAGCCATTACCAGCGATTGACGCCGCTTGGTTCCATGCAAGCAACGATCCTCAGTTAAAAGTAGTATGAATCGACGTCGTGAATCACTGGGCCATCAGCTGATTTCGATTGGCTGTGAGCAGCCTATAAGCAGCGCAGAGGCATCGCTCTAGTGCTCGCTTGAGCCATGCAAAGCTTATTCACTTCATAATTATTTGCTGAGCATTAGCAACCTAAGCTATATTCATTTATTGGAATATTTGTTTTTTTTATTGTCTTTATTCAAAACCGGAAGAAAACGTGCACACACAGAATAAAGTTCCATGCATACTATTATATCTAATCAGAAAATGATCTCATCAATGGATAGTGTACAAGGACAAACTGGAGGGAGAAATGAAGAGGAGCAGGCGAACATGCAAATAGTGTTTGCCTGATAAACCAACATCTTCAAGAAGCAGTTTTGTACCAATATAAATATTACCGCTTGATTAAAGCAGTAATCAAGTCCTAATGTTTGTGTTCACATCCTTATTAGGTTATTTAATAACATGTTCAAATCCAATCACCCAGAAATGACAGATTTTAATCTCCTCTTCCCTCAAGGTGTCACTGTGATCATACAATAATTAAAGTAAAACAAACTGATTTTGATTAGACATTACACAGGCCGACACATGTACGGCTACACATGAAGCGATTCCGTTTTGACAATGCATAGGATAACACTCTATGCTCCTTCTGCACCAACACAAGATCAGAGACATCGCTATTTACAGCAATTTACGTTAATCTATTGATAAATACAAATCACTGGCGCCATTGCAGTCTCCTGACCAAGTAATGAAGACAATTGACCAATGTACTGTATATGATTGAAGAATTCAAAATGGGCCATGGAACTTGAAAAAGAAAGAAAGAAGCGTTTTCTTTTGACAAATGCTCTTTAGGTGCTTCTCCTCGCCATCTTTATCTGACAATCGCACATATATAAACAAGCACACACACACACACGCATACACACACACACACACACACACACACACACACACACACACACACACTACACACACACAAACACACATGGGCACATACTTACAAAACAAAGACATCGGAAGAAGAAGCTTAACTGGTGGGCTGACATCAGTCTGTAAACTCTATTGACTGCTTGTCTGACTCGTAAGCTGGCCACCCAGCACCTTGCTTATTGATAGGACATCATAATGATGAGACCCAACAGACAGGTCGTGAGCATGCATCCTAATGGGAACAAGCACACATCACTCCAATGGGAAATCTCTATTCTTAAGAGAACAGAATCGCATTCATAGAAAAAATGTTGTTGCTTTTCTCTTATTTACAAAACCAAAAGACTATAAATACTATTTATATGTATAATATATACTTTATCCTATTTTTATAAATAAAAGGGTCACCTTTATCTTTATAATTTTTCTCCAAATTGCCTAGAAAATAAAACAAATAATTATGTTATTATCTGAGTTAAATAACTGTATTTGATATATATAAAAAATAAATTAATATCACATTTTATATATCTTTTCCAAAAACCAAGAAAAGTGCGGTGGAGGCTTGGAGCGTGTTACCTTGGCTGCTCTACCTCCCCTGGTAGCAGGCATCACTCCATACCACCTCCAAATCATCTGGAGGATTTTCAATTAAGAAGTTATCTGGCCACGTCAAACAGAGGCAGCTGCCCGCCCGCCCGGCCCGCGCATCGCATCACTCCCATGCCTGTCTCCTGCTACGCCTCTGTGTGGCGGCGCAAGCATCTCTCAGGTGCACTCTTTACTACTCATGATGACTGTCTTTCAATTCCCACCTCTCTCTCTCTCTCTCTCTCTCTCTCTCTCTCTCTCTCTCTCTCTCTCTCTCTCTCTCTCTCTCTCTCTCTCTCTCTCTCTCTCTCTCTCTCTCTCTCTCTCTCTCTCTCTCTCTCTCTCTCTCTCTCTCTCTCTCTCTCTCTCTCTCTCTCTCTCTCTCTCTCTCTCTCTCTCTCTGCCCCTCCATGTTCCCAGGGCTCTGTCATACTTGTCCCATCCATCCCACCACATCCCTGGCTGACCGTAGTGCAGTGGGCAAATATGCACACGCATGCACATAAACACATGCACACACATGCGGGCGTGCACACACACACACACACACACACACACACACAACCTGTTCCCTTATTGATAGTGTGCAGCAGCTGTCAGAGGGATTGAGAGATTTCTATTTTATCCCTGGGCTGACTGGCTTGTGATGGATGGGAAACCTAGTCCGTCTGCTGCAAAACATTCAATACTACCTCATTCTTTTCTCTCTTTTTCTCCCCCACCCGCACGGTGGCACAAACACACACACTCGCGGACGCACGCACACACACACACGCATGCACGCACAATCATACACACACACACACCCTCATGCGCACACGCAACCACATACAGACACATACATACACACACACATACACATACGCACAAATGTGCATGCACACAAACATGCAACTGCACACACACACACACACACACACACACACTCATGCGGAAAAACAACACACTCATGCACTCACACACACACACACACAGACACACGCATACACACACACACACACACGCACAAATGTGCACTTGCACAAACGTGCACGGGCACAAACACACACACACATGAAACATTCACACACACACACACGCACACACACCGGCCCTACAGCAGCAGAGGGGAGTGGTAGTTGAACTAGAACGATTGAGGAGGAACGAGAGGGGGAATGAAAGAGGGAAAAGGATATAAAGTCTCCTGTTCTCAAGGGGATTCATGTCAGGCGTACAACCTAATGAGAAAGCGACACATTGAATGCAATCCTTTGGAAGCTTTTCCTGTAGGGCCGCCAAAAGTTTCATGAATTGAATGGCATTATACCTGTGTTTGATGTAAAATATTCCAATATAGTAGGTATAGTATATAGCGGTTGGTGCGGGTTATTTGTGTCACCGTTATGTATAGAGTGGGACGTGATGCAGTCCAGGTCCCTGCCAGTTTCAGACCTGCATTCTCAAATACACTTACACGCACATACACTTACATACACATATACATAGATGTACACTTTTACGTACGCACACACACACACACACACACAGTGTAAGCCCGGAATATTGATACATCCTACATAACAATACATGTCATAGAATATGTGTTGAGGTAGAAGATGGGATTAAAAATAGACTGACTCGATTTGGTCTGTCAATTACCGAGGTCCATGCTGGCCGACATTTATTAAAAACTAAAAATACCGTTCAATAGCGGCTCTGATCTGTTTCTTCATATGCGGGCTTCATAGAGATATTGTTTCTTGATTTGATTGAGGTGAATATTGGTCTCGCCATCCACCTATATTTCTGTGAGAGCAATCTTTCCGAGTGAACACAAATACATTAAAACATAAAAAGAACGAGCCTTTGAAGGCCAGCGCGATTGCTCGCCCGCATATATACCAAAATAAACACGTGCTTCGTGACGGCATCCACAAGCCCGTACACAGATTCAGCAGCTCGATACGTCGAGGAGGTGGGCAGTGGTGAGTGAGTGAAATACAAAGACCTCTGCATCCTTCTCAATCCCACATCCATCACAGCAAACCAAGATCCCACAGGAAAAGTGTCAGAGTGACGGCCTCAGAGTTATCACTAATGCCCAGGAGTTCGGTGCACTTTTATTAAATCCTGCCTTGCTTTGCTCGAGGAATTGAATTACAAAAGAAACTTGATGGAAAGTCACCTTTTGGTGTCATTTGGGAAGATGCAATATCATTTTTTTTAAATGAATCTTCGATACGTGTGGATAAACTGGATCATAATAAAGTTGAACATTTAATACATTATACCAAGAGCAATGTCCCCATAATATTGATAATGGTTTTATAAGAAGGATGGACAGTACAAATTCCCCAACAAACACACATACACTCACACACACACACACACACACACACACACACACACACACACACGCACGCACCCACACCGACAGGGGATGCAAACCCAAGTGCATCAAACACAATGTGGCATGAGTGCATTGCCTGGGCCGGCGTCCCTGGCTGATCTTCTCCGATAGAGCACTGCAGTCACTGATAAAGAGAACTCTGGCATTTCACACTGCAAGAGGGGGCCACGGGGTCGCCGCGCCATTTCCCTCCTTCTCCATGTCCTTCTCTGATGCAAAGCTCTGCTGCTTACACAGTCTGCTGCCCCCTCGGAGGCGGGGGCTTGTAGGCAGTCAAAGGTAGTGAGAGAGAACAGGGAGGAGGGGAAAGGTTGGGGAAGATCGCGCGGCGAGACGGGAGGGGAAACAGATTTAAGTATTGAGAAACACCTATGAAGAGGAAAAAATGAGTAATACTAGCAAAAAAGAAGGTGGTGTGGTATTCATGGCGTGTGTAGGATTATAACTGCAATGTTTAGGGAGTCGTAGTGTAGTGTAGGGGACCACCGTGGTGGTTCTGCCTGTGTCTCTGTGGGCCTGTCTGTCACATGGTCCGAGACACTATCTGTGAGGGTGTCAGCCCATGTAATGGCCCCAGACATTCGGGATACGGCAGAGGCAGTTGAATTTGATCTGCAGACACCCCCAGCCTGAACCGCTTGGGTAATACATGGGGATACATCAGACGTCGTGTTTGGAATTTTTACCGCTAGCCAAAGTGGCCGACCGTATTAGAAAGGAGAGATTACAGCCGATCATAGAAGAAGAATTATAGAAAAAACGATATGCGAATATCGGGCATACGATTGATTCTCTGCCTTATAGTGGATTGAAACATTTAACATGTAAAAAGAAAAAATATGTTCATATATATATTTATGTATATATCTATATCTATAATGATATATCTATATATATATAGAGAGAGATATATATATATATATGATAGGCAGATAGAGAGTGAGAGGTAAAGAAAGGGAAAGACAAATGAGTGTGTCAAAGAATGATGGACGAGTGCCTGCAAGGCACAAAGCTATTACAACACCCCAAAAGAGAGACCGTCAAAACTTGATTCTGGCAGCCTTGGATCATCTCAGACTGTAGTTTTACACATCAAAAGTCGTGTTGATGTGACCTTTCATTATGTCGGTGCGATGTACATTATGCTTAGGGCGTATTGGTGGACATCGATTGGTGCCAATTGATCTGCCTTCTGATCTATTTTGTTGTCTGCAAACAAGGCAGTTGATTGGTTGTCTAGTCAGCCTGTTTGCAAGGCAGTTGACAACTAGACGGACGCAAAGTCTTTATTTTCTCTCCACTAGTCGTACACAAGTGGCTTCACTTCGAAGCGATCACTCAACATCGTCAGACGTTGTTGCAGTGTGTGTCTTTTCCACCAGAATGCATTTCTGGAATGCTCTTATTCCGTCATTTGCTCCTTTCTCATTGTGTCTTCAAGTCCAACTCTATTCTATACATGAAAAAAGAATTCACCTTGAAGACAGTTCACAGAAACATAAAAAAAGGTGTTAAAAAAAAGAGGGTGTCTACCCAGAGGAGGCAGAGGAGAATAATCCCTTTAGGTCTACAAAGAGGGATTGGAGGCAGTTGGGAAGATGGGAAGAGTGAGACAAGGGGCAGACACAAGGAAGGAACGGAGGAAGGAAGGAGGGATGTCCTGCTCCTGCTCTCTGGCTGCATTAGATCTCCCTCTCTCTTCCTCTCTCCCCCATCTCTCTCTCCCCCCTCTCTCCCCCTCTCTGTCCAACATACCCACCTGCTCCTTGGGGCTAAAAATAAACTCTTGCATTGAAACATTGTGCGATATCTTTTTCAGACACCAACACAGCTGTGTTTCCTGGATGGATACATCACTCCAAAAATGCATCCATATCCTTTAAGTATTCATGTATTCAGCTGGTTCTATCCTGCGCCATTTGTGATCACCCCACACACAAAGACATGCCCACTGCGGCCCACACTTCTTTCCTTTCATCTATGTGTTCCTTGTACAAGAATAGCGAGACGTTTAAGATATACAACATTATTGATGCTAAATCCAAGCTCTTGGCATCCCATAGTTATACTAGGATGCCCATACAGTTCTCCTCAATGCATAAATATACATATTATGTGACAATACGTTACCTCATATTGCTGATGAAAAATAGGCCACAGTGTACTACAGGCAGATCCTTGGAAAATCGTGTTCTCATAGAACTAAAGTAGTGAAAGCTAATGCGACAGTTTGTTTGTTCCAGCTCAAGGATGGCTCTTCTGCCCGTGCAGATCTACAGAATCATATATTAACAGACTTAAAAACAGTTTGGACCGACTTATCTTGTTTTAATTGTCAAATGACAAAGACGCACAATCTTAAAAAAAAATCTGCACAGTAGCACATTGCGAGCATTGTGTAATGAATGCCATAGACTAGCTCACAGTCGTGACTAATTTTTAACTCATTAGGATTCTAACTTTTTATACAACTTTTTAATGGCCTAAATTTCACACTTCCATCTGAAGGTTTCTTTCTTGATAATTAGGATAGTTTTGGCAGCTTTACACCCCTTGCCCACTGCATCCATTGGTTGACGAAACTCATTGACTTTGCATGGGGCGATCCCGAAATGCATTGTGGGTCCGTCCGTTCCGTCGGCTCCGTCTCTTGCGGTCAGAAGTTTAGAAAATTTTAACTTTTCAAGCTGCGACGGATCCGTCAGCCAATCAGATCATGGCTGCGTCTGGCTCCGTCGGCAAATACCACTCCCCCATCCGTCAGACACGCCTTCCGTCGTCCGTTGACGGACGGATGCAGTGGGCAAGCTGCGTTAGGGGAAGTCTATAGGCTAGTCTATAGGTGTGCTGTGAAACGTTGTGGTGTTTGATCTTCCCAAAATTGCTTAGAGTGGCGCTAGTGAACAATTCAATACAATACTGAACGTTTTACTAATATGTTTACAACATCATTTGAAGTATTTACGACTCGCTTTTGTTGATTGCTTATCAATGTAGTGCAAGTTCTGGAGTCATTTCAATTCATATTTTTTTCCCCAAAAATGCATCTCATCTTAGACAGTGTGAAATTTTGCCATAATAAAAAATGCTGTTATAATGTTGATGCGATTCCCTTCTCTAGAACAACGAAGTGGCTTCTGCTTAGAGCTGGTTGTTGGGATCATGGTAAATCTCTATCGCCAAATAGGTTGGGAACCACTGATTTAGACATATATTAACAATAGATAAAAGGCCTACTGATTGTTTTTCTACCATGGTTTCTAAAGAGTTGATGAAGTGGACTGGAGGGAATGGAGGAGCAATCTGGGGAACATTAGGTAAGAGACCGCGAATACACAGAAAAGACCAACCACGCTACCGGCTCCCACGGCAGAGGACGCAGGTCAAGAACGTGTCCTTGTTACAGTGTAATTGCACATGTAATAAGCAATGTAACTTGTAACAGTGTATAGTTCCTAAAGTTAAAACGTTATGGAACCACCTGTACTGTAACGGCACAGTGTGATTAGGATTAGTGTGTAACTCCCTATTTCACATCTTCCTAACCTTAACCCTATGCTTAAACCTTTCATACTAGCGTCACCTTTTCCTATATGCTTAACCCTTTGAAACAATATCACAAACAAATGCTCATATTAGAATGACGTGAAACAAAACATGAAGCCTGGCCTACATTTTAGAAGGCAACGGTCTGGGTGGTTGACGTTTAACGTGGAATTTGACAATTATACTTGAGGGATATTTTGAAGATTGATACAAACATATATATATTTTTAACTACGAGTAAGCCTAGGAAGCATGAAAAACACATGTTGAACAGACTCTTAGATTTCCAAAGATGTGCTCACACTTTTAGTGTGGCAGACAACCCTATAAGACTACACAGCAGACAGCAGACCATAATTTTAATGGAAGCCTGTTGTTGTGCACTGCTGTCCGGCCTGTCAGAAACACATGAGTAGCCTATTATAGGCTCCTCATACGTTCAAGACAGGGTCTATATTTGCCAAACACCATATCTGCCACTTGCTGTTATGGAAGCAATCAAGAAAAAACAAAAATCAACTTTAGGGATCTCCAATACCTTAAATCCTCATTTTCTATTCAATGAAGTCATAAATAAAAACGATTTCATGAATATAAGCACTATTAATGAATCGCACTTCTATTGGTATCTGTTACTCTTCCAACCCCATGCATATTTCAGCAGCAAGCCAGCTCATTCCAAGACCGGCTTCTGTGACAGCACTCAGGTGTCAAATCATCACACCTATTTCCTTTCTCTTGCATGTCCGTCCGTCTGTCTGTCCCCCGGATAAAACCTACCCTTCATCAGAAAAGGTGGAGACAAGGGCCAGCTGGAAAATAACTTTCTACGTCAATGACGCACATTGACCCATTATCCCTGCTGCATCTATTGTTTTTCTCACAGACAATTCTTCATTTGAATAAAATGTGTTGTGAACAAGGAGTTGGAGCTGTTTATGAACTGCTTATTATTCTCACACAAGAATCTTAAGCACAATTTTCATTTGTCATCGTATGTGATAAAAACAAGAGGTTTGAGAGTTTGCTCTTTATTTATTTTCTTTGAAAGGGTGGTTACACTCACGAAACACAGATATGGATTATGGTATTGTGATATCGTATGGCCTTAGAGGGATCAAAATATGAGTTTGGTACATTAGAGAGAAGGGAAAACTTTTAGTCTGATACCATACTTAAATTCCATATACCATAATCTAAATAAATATCTAGACTAAATATCAGCTGACTGAATACCATTGTAAAATCTACTTTAAAATGGTATTTCTACAGAGAGATATCGATACAGTTTGTGTAAAATGTCAGAGGATCAGTGTGATATTGCCTATTTTTGTGATATTCCTTATTGCCTATAGCCTTATGGTCTTCTGTGAGTTAGCAAATACAAACTTCCATTAATATGCTGAAAAACTGTGCCATGCGCAGTGGCCAAAGAGTTGATTGAGAGTTGAATTCGGCAAGGGGCTTGTATTCATTTACCACCCTGCTGGAGGCACAGAGTTTTCTGACAGATAACAAGCTTGTCTAACTGTTCTTCATGAAGGAACGACAAGAAATCCAGCTGTATTTCTGCTTGATAACAAAAATATCTGTCATGCATATATCATTGTTTTAATTGTCCCTTAAATAATGTATATATTTTATGTATATAGTACTTGCACATTGAGATGTATAATATTCCTTTGCCGTTCCCAATTTGCTGCTCTAAGCTCAGCCCTAAGAACAAAGGGAAAATGTGTTTTTAGGTCTGTAAATTCAGTTAAGCCACTTACAAACAGCAACACATCTCCTTCTAGCCCTCGGTCAAACTCAAACATGCCATTTATTTCCCAAGAAGAAGTAGAGTTAAGTCCTCTAAATCAACAAGGTAGTGTGTTGAAATTGCTGCCTTTGTGTTAGAGTGAGATTGAGTGAGACTTAATCTATACCAGCACCAACCAACCCAAACTAAATGTATTTATTTTGTATCCAGGGTGAGGACACGTATTTCAGCAGCAACCAGGCCAGACGATATGATGTAATGAATCACCATTATTATTTTGTATTATTATTATAATTATTTATCCAGGCACGCACACACACACACACAGACACAAGCTCACACACACGCGCGCACACACACATACACACGGGCACACACACACACACACACATACTCCTCCCAACACACACACACACACACACGCACGCACGCACACACACGCGCGCGCGCGCGCCATAGTGGCTGGTTCTGGGTCCTCTCGGTTTGCTACTTGGCTGGGTTCTTCGGGGAGAAGGCGGAACAGAATAGAGGGTTGTCTGGGGGAATGAATAGACCCGGGGTTGCCCAGAAATTGAACCCATGTCTTTGGAGAGCTGTTGGTCTCTATTATCTCAAACTAGTTTGTCGAATTCTATTTTTTTTTTGCCAGCAACGTAGTTAGCAGTAACAGTAGCAGGATTTGTATAATACAAAAGGGCATTGACTTCCCTTCTCCAAGGCAACACACATAGAGGATTCAGAATTCACCTCCAAAGTTTTCTTGGCCGCTCCAATAATACTCGAAATACATTGAGGGCAGTCCGACAATGAGTGAGGGCATGACTCTGTGTCTCTCTCTCTCTCTCTCTCTCTCTCTCTAACTCTCTTTATCGCTGTCTCTTACAGGCTGTAGGCAGCTGTCATGGTGACCTACACGATGTGATCACCTTTCTAGCTCCCCCCTCCCTCCCTCCTCAGTAGGGCCATGAAAAGCCTCTCAGAAAGCAGATCCAGAAACAGGGAGCACGTGCAAATGTCACAGTGACAAAAAAAGGAGACAAAATGATGCAGACAACAAAAAGCAGTGTCACAGTAGAGAACGTGTGATTATAGGCTCTAAAATTGTGAAACCATGGTTACAAAGAGTAAACATGTACACAGAATGCCTAGAACAAAACCCTCATCGGCTCCCTGTCTTACCCCATTGACTGGATAGGTTTTCCATCCCAGCTCTCCGATCACTGAGGTGGTATCCAGCAGCACAACTGGGAAAAAGAAAAGAGGACAGAGATACGCAAATTAGTTTTTCCTTAACACAACTCCTTTTATCCGATTTTGTGTACGCAGAATGACTTTCAAATCTTCAAAAAGAGTCACGATAAAGGCAGATGTTTTTGGCATTCTTATAGGTGCCTCATGGGTATGTCCATATTTAGATAAGACTTATTGCCTCTTAATAAGGTCATTGCTTTTCTAGTAATTTTCGTCATTAAAAAATATTTATAGTCATGAAATAAAATAAAGAATTCGTCATATAGTCCATTCTTTTATCTATGTTTTTGTCTGTTTTACAGACAGACACATAATGTTACAGACATAATCTTCCAAAGAAGGGAAAAAGTTATGAAAATGTCAACCCTAAGAAGTCATAATTTAACTAAAACCAAGGAAGAGGAAAAAGAAGATAAAATAAAAATAAAGTCACACAGACGCACTTGTCATTACTTTAGAAGCGAACAGACAAATATCGCAGAGCAGGTTTCAAAATAATAAGAATAGGGCACTATATTGTCCCCTTGTCAAAGATTACACCGTATGAGAATTGAATATGCAGTGTTTATCACACAAATAGTGTATGTGTGCACAACAAGATGTTGACTAAATCAAGGCTAACAAATACACCACACAACAAAGATATTCAGCTAAATGAACCTGCAAGAGATAGCTGTCCATTCTCCCGACCGTTCATTCACTTTCTTTAACTGTTCTCCGGGTAAGGTCGTCAAGGTAATATAAATGCCCAGGGGGCCTCCTCTTCTGGTTTCTCCTGGGGGCCCAGATCCCTAGGCTGGATTCTCTCCTCAGTTGGCCGTACCTGGTTCACCTCCAAAGGGAGAGCTACCCTTTATTCATAGCCTGTGGCCATGGCAGAGGATGAGGACATAGACTGACAAGTAAATTGAGAGCTTTGCCTTTAGGCTCAGCTCCCTTTTCACCACCACCACCACCACCACCACCACCTCCACCTGGCACAAGGAGAGAGGACCTGAGGCCGAAATTGCCTCTAAGCAGTCTGCAGACACCTCTCTCAACCCAGGGGTTGAAGGACTGAATGGCTTGCCATATGTTTTTTTTGGTGCACATGCACACAGTTTTCATTCCGGCATCTCAAATTCTTAGAGAGACTCTGCCCTGCTCACCATGGGGCAACACCTTCTGAGTCTAACAAAGACTGTTGATTCCACCCCCAAGCCTGTACATTAAGGCGAAAGGTACCCCTGAACTCAGGATCCCCCAACCCCCCTCCAACATCAGTCCTTTCTGTTTGTTAGGTGCAGATTGCCTGACCCCACTCTGTACGTCCTTGCTCTTGTTCTGTGTCTTGGTCTTATGCCCAGTGAGGATGCGTGGGAGTTGCTCACTGACAAACTCTCCTCCAAGGCCTTGCTCGAGGGGGTATCTAGGCCGGGTTAGGGCTAGGGTGAGGGTTAAATTGACTTTTTGTCTGCCATCCTTAAGGTCTGATTCTTGTTCATATGGAGCACAGTAGGGACACAGGGTTGTTTCAACACACAATGAATCATAATTTGCTTCTGGGAATAGAAGAGACATGGTGTTGTGAGATTATATTTTGAAACTATTTTAAAAGTTATTTAACAGATATCTCGAAAAGAGCCTGGCTGATAAAATCAACCTTCCACTGAGACTGGTGTGTGTGCGCGTGCATGTGTATGGTTGTGTGTGTGTGTGTGTGTGTGTGTGTGTGTGCGTGAGTGCGTGCGTGAGTGCATATGTATGTTATAATTTGGTGGACCACCGTATTTAGCATATATTAAACACATTAAAGAGAAGGTCAGATTTTAAAAATATTATTTGGGTGTCATTGGTTGAAAATGCCATCGCCATCCGTCAGCCATTAGAGGCTGAAGGCTCTTGACAATATCTGTACTGGTTGAGCACGCCTGCCTCTGTCTAACACCACTTAGATTCAAGACAATCCCGGCTCATTGCTGACCAATCAGGGCATCTCTTCTCTGAATAGTTTTGGGAATCCATCATTGAGTCCCAATCACATGCACGCACACGGCATCATCGCTCCTCCACACAGATGCAACACCTCTCAGCGATAGAGAAACATAGGGAGGGTGGGAGCTGAGAGGGAGGGGGTGTTCTTTTGGGGGGGGGGGGGGTATTTTTTCCTCTTAACAACTCTCAAACATTACCTATGGCGGCGTGATCTGTGAATTAAAAAGTATTATTTTTGTTTTTTTGCCTTCTTAGGGTGTCTTTTGGCAGTACATAAATATCGATGCTCTGCGGGGCTTTGAATCTGTGTCACGTCCGTGGGAGTTGAAGACAGGAGGGCATCGAGTGCTGCTGGTACCAGGCAGCCATGTTAATTGACACCATTACAGGCTGGTCAGTCCCTGCCTGGTCTCACAAGAGACCGAGGGATAATTGGACCATTCCTTTAGCGCTGTTGCTAAGCATGCAGCGCAACCTGCCGTCAGATAGAGTAAGCAGACCTAGTTTACCAACTCATTTGTCTAAGGTAGATGGAACAAAAAAGAGGAGAATGATAAAGAAAACGATCCAATGATACGAGAGAGAGAGAGAGAGAATTAAGTTAGTTAGTTTAATGTTAGTCTAAGCTTTACAGGCACTTTAGTATAACAATTAATGACTGAATTTCCTTCTACATAGTGACACAATGTGACAGAGGCTCTATGTCATTCCACCAAAATTCTCTTTCCCTTTCTCCGTCTCCCTCTCTCTTGCCACCCTTCTCCTGCAAACTCCACCCAGACTGAATTTCCCTCTGGAAAATGTAACATCTGGACAATTTACTGTGTACAGACTTGTGCCACTGCACACATACCCCCCCACACTTTTGACCTACTGCATCCATAAAGTAGGCCTATATTTGTCTAGATTTCAACACTAATTTACAGCAAAATGTGGATCCTTAACACTTTCATCAGATCATTCATGTTGCATGACTGATTTTTAACCAAGTGATGGCAAATATCTGACCTGCCAGGCCAGCAATGAGCTTGCCAATTAAAACTAGTATCATGAAGCCCTAACATTAAGCCATGCAGCTAAAAATACGATCTTCTTTCCTTTGTTATTTCAGCGTTTCTGATTGCTATTGTGCACCTCTACTGCAGTCCATCTGACCACTTGGCCTTGGTTCAAACAGCTGATGTCCAGAGTCAGATCTTCTGCCAAAGTTACAGCCCCAATCTTGGACCCTCATGAGCCGTGAAACAGTAACATTTTTGAATACTTTGATATAACAGAATGTCACTGAGACAACCGCTGGGAGGAATTACTTTGATTAGTATGGTTGTGCATCTATTTATTTTTTCTCTACTTTATAGGCCCTACTAATTTTACTAGGCTTTACTTTGAAATAAATAACTGAATACAAGGTAGACGACCATAGCAGAAGGAGGACTTCTGAGGAACCCTAGCTGGGATGAGGGGTGGGCCATTTAGTCGAACTGAGGTCGGATTAAAGCCTGCAATCTCGTCCCTGTGAGTCCTACCATCTCCATGCGCGGTGTGTTGGTGCATATGGAAAACATGTGTAGCCCACGTATTGTAACGATCAGTTTGTTCAGCACAAATCGTTCCACATTCTTCCGCGCATCGCCTGTGCATTATTAGAAATGAACCCATAATGATTTGTCACGGAGGAAATACCTTTATGTAATAATTCCAATACAGGGGTGAGCCAAATAGCAGGTGCTGAGGTGCACCAGCAAAAACGGTCCGCCACCGCTCAATCAATCAAGCTGAGGCACAGAAACACCTTTCGCAGAGACTCCACAAGGAGTTTAGCCTATATTAAACCCAGAACAGAGTCAAATTAACCCGGAGGCGTTTTCAATCCAGTGTAGGCCTATAGTTTCCCAGAACAATCCATATCAACATTTTAATCCTGATCGATGTCGGCCACTGAACAAAACCGCACACAAAGCCGCGTCCAAGGACCAAAACGGACAGGACTGGTCGTATTATGGCTGTTGAATAGGCTTTCTAGTACGCTTAAAGTGACAAGAGGTAAAGATATCACAGCCTAGGAGCCACGCATGATGCTGTGTGGAAGTAGCCTTTGGACTAGGCTAGTGCATGTGTAAAGTTGGGCACAGATTCCGATTATGAATGCACTTGAATCATCTCGTGGATATCCATATCGGTCCAAACAACTATTTGGAACAACGCCACTTGATGTAGGCTGTAAGGTTAACCGATTGCAGCCTATTAAACAAACATATTATAAGGCGTTTATTTTAATCATTTGCACATTGAATTGATCTAGCAGTAGGGCCTGTGCAATATTCTGAATTGATCTAGCAGTAGGGCCCATCCAATAGGTCACCCAACGGGGTTATTAAATTGGTCCATATAAATATTGTTGTCGAACTAAAACTTGTCTTGTACGCATTGCGCGGATTGTCGTCCAAAACTGCTGACATTATTCAGCTATCATCTTGCCTAGCTGTATTTTTCTTTTCGAATTATTTTTTCCACATAGTAGCCTAAACCAAGACGTCTAAGTAATGCTTTTACAGAACATAAAGAGTGTATTAGAAAACTAAGTCTACTACAATAGAATAATGCAAAAATGCCATAAAGTAGCATTTCGTTTTGCAAAAAAAAACAACCGATCACACACATGCAAGAACACAACTCACCTTGATTACTGAGACCCGGAGAAGTGAAGAAAAGCCCAATGCACAGCGAAACCAGGACGCAGACTTTTCCAAGACGCATGTCTGCAGCGAGACATCCACTAGTTTGTTAGGAGCAGTTTTGGTCCGAGGTAGAAACCCTGGTTCGCCGGCTGCTTGCAAATCCAACAGTGCTCACCGTGTCGCTTCTCCTCCGAGCTTATATTGGGCATCTGCAAGTCCCCCAACACGCCGAGGAACCGGGGACCAAACCGAGCTGGTGGTGTTCCTGCAGCGGGACAAGGGGGCATCGGCCAAGTATCCGAAACGAGAATAATGAGAAGAAGAACGAAGAAAAGTCTCGAAGGCGTGATGTCCCGAGTTACCTGCGACGTGTAAACATATTGACGCACAGAGCTTTGCACGATTAAAAGAACTTTGAAGTAGGCCTACTTGAGATAACCGAAGTCTCGATGTTCGATCCTTTCACAAAGGAGTCCGGGCAGATCGGAGTGGAGTCTGACAGTCCGCTCCCCCACTGCAGCATCGTAGAAGGGAGGTAGAGAGAGAATCCGATTGAACGGGGGAGAGCAGAGAAGTGGCAGCAGTGGTGGCGAACGGTACACATCTGTGTTTGATGCTCGGCACTAGAGGGGGTTAGCAGACAACACAATGGCGTGTGTGTGTGTGTGCGTGAGAGAGAGAGAGAGAGAGAGAGAGAGAGTGTGTGCGCTTTCAATTAGAAACCTGTCAGTTTGTGTGGCATTCGAATTCAATTATTGTGATTTTGTTTATTCGCTTTAATTTCAACAAGAATCAGCCACTTTGACTGTTGAAAGGAATGGATTAACCTCATTCAAAAAGGGCAGAGGTTTACTCTCCTCGAGAAGTGTATTAAATGGAAAAGTACAATTAATAATAAACACGAAACGTTCTGTAGTCGTTATTAAATAACAACTGTGCATTTGTTGAATATTGACTGACAACAGATCAATAGCAACAGACATTGTCTTGGAGGTGCACTTCTAAGTAATAGGCCCATAGCCCAGGCATTGTTGCCAAGCTTCCCAATGTCAGCCAATATTAGGCAAGGTCTTGTTCTCATCTCCTCGGACATCTCACAGTTGGTCCGTCAAGGCGCCCTCGCACTTCAAATCCCTTTACATACACTCAGAGGTGCACACACACACACACACACACGCACACACAGGCACGCGCACACACGCATGCACGCACCGACCGTCTAAACCAAGCAAAGCTGCCACAGCGAGATCTAGTCAAACAGCGGCACAGCAATAGCCGCCTGTCAGCATGGGAGAAGTAAATACATCAGCATCAAACACAGTCACAAGCACTTAGTTCCCAGCCAATCGCCAAACAATGAAGAGAGGCTGCCAAACAACTTTGCGATCTCATGATATATGCGGTCATACTGTATAATGTGCTGTTGCAATAGCCAGCAGCCCGTGCAGGCTGATCTTGGAAAGAGGGAGGCCTTGCACAGAATAGGAATGGACCAACCCATTAATGTCAGTGCAGATGTATTGCGCTATAAAGTAAACGTCTAAAAGTCTAAAGTATACCGTAGATGTTATGGGGCTTTACAGCATATAAAAATGCTTTTGAGTTGTATTGCTCAGTACTGGTAACACAGTGGCCGGTGATTCTCTCTATTGGCTTCACTTCCCCTGAACGACAACGCTGGCGGTGGAGGTACATGGATCCAGTGTGACTCCAACTGGGTCTCATTCATTCTGCATGCATTCAAAGTTCTTGTTTTCAGTCCCCCTAAAAATTGAATTCTCAGGCATCTGGCAGGAATTGCCTCAGCTACAAAAGATTGACATTCGTCCAAGATGAGACTTAAGAGTCCCATCAATGGAAGGCGTTTGCATACAGGATGGAAGATTACTATTTCATCCTTGGAAATAGAAGATTCCGAGGGAGTTTAATTGTCTCTCTGGCAGGATTTCATAGCATACCACCTTTTTCCATTCCAATATAACGATAAATGCAACATGGCAGCTGGAGTTGTGTTTTTAGGCGGATATAGGCACGGTTTAAAATGAAAAAGAATTAAACTTTGTGAAGCCAGTAATATTGCTTTATCCTGTTCTTGGATCTCCTAAATTAGACTAAAGAGACATTCCTTCAACCAATGAGAATGAATTACTAAGTGAGGCTCGTGCTCTCTATGGTCTTGCCATAAACAGTTGGAGTTAAAGGTATAACATATTCTTCAATGTTACAAGCCTTTCGTGCAAGCCTTTTCCTGTTAATCTTCTCACATTATTTATTTTAAAATGTTTTAGACTTTTACCCTTTTACTTGAGCGCTGCCATTGTTTTTAAATTCAGTAGACGGATGTATTTCTTGTTCCTCCTGACCTGGAACTCCCTCCCCCTAGCTCTGATTGGTCCCGTAATTTTTTCAAGAAGAAGCTTTCAACCGTTCTCGAGGTCAGACTGATCTGCAGGGAGAAACAGAATGTGAGATAGGGCTTCTGTCTGTTTTACGAGATCAGAATGATCTCATGAGGCTACTTAGCAGTAGCTGGATGGATACTAACCAACAGACAAACAAACCAGAACATTTTTATGAAAACATTTCACAAAATATAACACAACTACGTAATCTACTACAGGATATGACTCGTCGTAATAACCATCCTATCAACCCACGACGACACCTTCAGCCCCACCCTCTTTCGCCTTCACCATTACCTCAACTGACAACCCGTCTAACGATGATTGGCTGTCTCTGGCTGTAATGGCGATCAATGAGGTGGCAGGGTATGTATAAGAAACTGAAATATGGCGCGACTCTGTCGGGAGGGGGCAGCCAACTGTCTATCTGTAATCACCACTGTGAAAGAGCTTGAACAAGACTACATCAGCACTACTGACGGCTACAATGAGACTTTATGGATTGAATAGGCTCAGACGATGCCCTGAACAGGTTGAATTAAGCATAGCTGACATTTATTTTGAGCAACACTATAGCATGGTGAAAACTCAACTTATTTTCGCAACTGTGTAACTGACCACTAATACTGGTTTCATCTGTCTCTTCCACATACCAATATTGTAATTCTTGGTGTGTGAATTCCTACATAACTAATAACCCTAACCCTCAAATGTCAAATTAGTGTCTGGTTGATCAGAATGTACATGTTTTCTTACTCAACATACAAGACAACATGTATGTTAACAGTTTACATCTGGAAAAATACAGATATGAGATGTAACACACACACACACAGACACACACAGTTATGGTTCTTCTTGTCAAAGAGACGTCTTTTGCAGCCTTGTTTTTGGAACCAGGCTTCCATTAGACACACTTCATACAGCAGCCCTGATGCGAGTTTTGGCTTTGTACCACTCGCGCTGTTGCTGCAAAAGAAGCAGGAGCAGAAACATTCGGGGGCCACATTAAGAAGTTCATGTGACTATTGTCACCATCCTCGCAATTTAATTTCTTACAGATACATTTGTAAGTGCGTGCCTCCCCATCCCACACGATTGAACCACTTCTATTCCTCACGTCCGCTGCCCATCTCCCTGGCTGTGTAATGAGGCATGGACTCTAATCTGGACGGCCGCAGCGCTTGCAAGCGAGAAGAGCAAATACGGAGTTCTGTTCATTAGGCCTTAGGGTCCATGAAGTGGTAACGACAGCTGTTAAAGAAACCTGCACCTATCGTTTAAAGGCGAAGGGAAATAACACGATTGGCCTTGTCCCCGGCACATGCAATTCCACAGGCTGACAGGGAATAGCTTTTCATCACATGAATTCCCTCCCTATTGTATTTGAGCTATTCAGGTGAGATTGTTTCTCATTAACCTTTGATTCTTATGGCTGATGATTTTAGTCATTGTAACGTCTCATGGGCCTTCCATCAGTCAGCCGTCTTTACCCAGCTCACCTCAACACACTGCACTGCCAAGCCCCCTCCGCTCCTATTCATGTGTCTGTTGAGTTAAGGCTTCCTCATGCAGCATTGGTCCAATGTTACTATTGCACATTTATTTGCAGGCATTACCTTGCCTGCAAATAAAAAATAGCAATAAACTGCTGAGTGTTGTATAACCTTTACTAGGGCTACAGCTTTTAGGGTAAACTATTCAGCAGTTACACATGCATATAAAGTATGTCATGGGAAGTCAGTGACCCAGTGAAGTCACGCACACCGAATGACAACATTTATCCTAGTGTGTTCATATCTTTCACTCTCTCTGCATCCTCTGGACTGCCGTTCTGAAGTGAATGTCAGGGTTCTCCTTTGTACTTCCCCCTCAATAACCCTGCCCCCCCCCCCCCCCCTCTGTCTCTCCCAATAACTGCTCTATAGAGTCAAAGATTACCAGGAAGACATAGAGTACCGGAAAGTGTTTGAATAAATGTGCAACGAATGGAGAGGAACAAATATTTGGACACATCTCTGATTGTCCGGGACGATCTCCGTGGAGTTTAAAGGCAGCTCTCCATCTCCATTAAATCAATACTCAAGGGGATTCAACAATGACATAGAATAATCTAGTTTCTGTTACAGAAAGGTGTGTGTGTGTGTCTGTGTTTTTGTGTATGCGTGTGTATCTGTGTGTGTGTGTGTGTGTGTGTCTGTGTGTGTGTGCGCGTGCGTGGTCATTGATGTTGGTGTGCATGCCCTTGGCGACACAACCCCACTTATTTGCATATGCTTGCCAGTGTCAGCATGTGTGTTTACTTGTGTGTTGAGACAAAAACCTTGCTAATAGTTGGCTAATGGTGCTGCATGGCTGATGCCTCTGCATATAACAAGGGAGTAATGGTAGCCATGAATTAATAGCAATTGGGAAAACCATTGAGACACATTACATATATAATATAGCTAGGTGACTAGAAATTACAAACAATACTTATTTTATTCATTATTGTATTAATTTGTAATACAGCAAAAGTGTTATTAGTCATGTTCACAAATATTCACACTTTAACAAATCAATTCACAAATCCTCCTCTCTGCTGAAAGATTTAATTTGAGCTTTGATGTTTTACTCAGTAAAACATAGCTTTCCGGATTTTCTGTCTTTTTTTCTAAACATTTAAACTGTTAGCCATCTTTGAAAAACAAAGAATAAGTACTTTGGAATAAGGATAGTGTCGTAGCAAACAATCCAGCTTTGTTTAAAGAGCTACTTGGAACTGTTCTTTCTGCAGATGTTTTAAATTGATGCAATACTAAAAGGAATTTAACAAATATAGCTGCTTTCCTGTACCTAATGTATTCAGCACAGCGTACCAATGTACCAAGAGAGGCTATGGTTAACTGACTGTGAATGACTGTGATTGTGAAGTGTGATTGTATTACGTTAATATAAACAAAACGACCTTAGAAACGGTTAGGGTTGGGAATTCCGGTTGGCACCCTGCATAAGGTGAGTTCATGCGGGATAATTTAATTATTCCACATTTTATTTCACATTTAAATTCCCCTCACTCACACCATGTTGCACTGAAAAGTCCTTTCATGTGGTGATTAAAGAAAAAGACTTTTATGTTCCAACTAAATGAGACTTTTGGACAAAAACATAACACATAATAGACTGACTTGATTGACAAACTTTAAACAACTTTATTTGCACAAACTTCCACTTGCAGGCTCTGGAAGATGTTTTTTTTAGATATCCAGATGCCAGTTTGAGAGGATAATGTTTGTTAACAAAACATTATTATTATGTCTTGTACATGGTTCATATGTCTAGTAAATTCATCTAGATCAAAATGCTGACAGAATACAAACTGTGCACATTAGTTGAGACTTTATTTCTTGCTCTTGGGCTACTATGCAAAATATGTGCAATTACAACCAATTACAATGGCTAAGACTTTAATTAGCAGGGAGTTTACTGATAAACACAATTCCCCTGAATAAAGCATTTGGTTTTATTGTTCAGCATATCTTCAGACGCTGTGGGTTGGTGTGTAAACACAGACATCAGTGGCGTTCACACTGAGGCCCGCGTGGGTGTTTATATTCAGTTGGGTGCAGGGCCTTTATAGCGCTTGTGGTTGGACTGCCGAACTTGAAAAGAAGAATTCAACGCTTAATAAACTAATTAAATGAAAAAAGTCTGTACCCTATAAGCCTGGGAACCTAATAAGAATAAAACCATGAATATAATAAATTTGCTCATTGGTTTATATACTTTCAAGTTTATTTTGTTTGAATTTTGTTTGAATTGTCTGAATCCAACTTGAGAAATAAAAGTCAGATACGCTAAGAATTTCAGTCTTGTATGATGCAGGGTTAATTCCAACAGATCCTTGCACACCAACAATAAATTATCATTTTTTTAGTTAGGATGATGGGTAGTGAAAGAAAGTGTGTTTAAGTTTGTGTATTCTTTCAAATAAAATGCAAAAATGTGTATGCGTTACATACACAGACAGAATTCTATAAATTATACAACTAACTAAATATTTTGATTATTTGATAGTGAATAAGATAGATAAATAAATACAGCAATCAAAACATTTATACAAAAATGAAAACAATATTAATGAATTCTTAATAATAAATAATAAATAAATGTACCACATGAACACAACAAAAAAGGAATAGGATTTTAAAAAGGACATAAACAAAACAATTTTCCAATATGATTCAACCGATCTGGATTCTTCTGTGCCGACTAAATAACAATTTATTTATTACACAATAATAATAATAATTGCAATTCATTACACTTTTAAGCAGACAGTTGTTGTAGCATGCCTTGCACTATTAGACTCAAGTTTCCCTTTTTTTCGTTATTCTCCACAGCGGCTGAACAAAAGTAAGTAATTAGGTAGCACTATTTTCCTCTGGTTATTATTATAAAGGCAGCGGACAAGGTAATTACAGTCTTTCAGTCGGGGGGAGAATTCACGCAGACATGTATGACTGTCCAGGAAGCTGCTGTCTTATTAAACACATCCTCGCTTCCTCACTCCCTCGTGCCAGGCCTTTCAGCAGCTGTGTCACCTTAATCACCCTTACACAGCACTATATCCTCCATCAGCCAATGATACACACACACACACACACACACACGCGCGCACAAGCACACGCACACACACACACGCACAAGCGCACACACACACACACGCGCACACACACGCACATGCGCACACACACACGCACGCGCACGTGCACACACACACACACACATGCGCACACACACATGCGCACACACACACACACACACATGCTATTTTCCAAATTGATATATTTGTGTCTTATTCCAGGGTAGTAAGTCTTACAATGCTTCTGCTCTTTAAAGCAGAGATCAATACTTTATTTACAGATAACAAAAAAATACTAAATTCTTTGTCGTAGAGACAGCAGAAAATGCAATGCTATTTAGCATCTGGAGTGGCCGTTTATAAAGCGTCTGCCAATTTAAGTTTTTATGCAAGCATGACCTTTTCTTTTGAGAAAATTGATTATTAGAGGGATCTGGTGAAGGGTTTCAAAGGCAACACATTTTGGATATGGGGCATTTAATTTAAAACACACATCAATGCATTGATCCAGCAACTGTAGTGAGGGATAGAGTATACACACTTTATCAAGCACACACTTTAACTGTAAAATGAGAATCCAGAATCCAGCAGATGTGTTAATCACCAGCAATAAAAGCAACATAACAGCTGTTTGCTCGTTATACTTGTTATATGTTGTTTATTTGCATTACATATAACTGCTTTGTGGTGCCTTTATGGAGCTATGGTGCCAGCTTGCCGATGTTTTCAAAGCCAATGTTGAAGCCCAAACTACCATTGGCATAACCTGGGCAGAAAATGGCCTCTGCAATAATGCTACCCTGGGTGGCAATAAATACAATAAAGACAAAAGAGATAAATTATTTTAAATATTCTATTTTCCATTTGAAAGCCCATTTACATGAGATTCCCATCCAACTGTACTGCAACCCTCGGGCCATCTCCACCAAGTGCATCCAGGCCTGGTGTGACAACGCCACTCGGCACGTCATTTAGTGCAGCTCAAAGTGTGCTCTGCAGTGGTCTACATGCTGTATATATGCACTGTGTAGAAGTTATGTAAGTTGTTTACCTTACGTAATTTCGCAGATGCTTACATCAAAAGCGACTCTCAGTTCATTTGAATGCATGCCATTAAGGAGCAGGTAGGAGTAAATGTATTAGTAGGTAGAAAGGGTAAGGAGATTGAACTCAGTACCTTACGGCTGAGATTGACTGACAGAGAACATTCTGGTCACTTCACTATCTTCCCGTAAACATATGTGTGTTTGAGATATAGTTATTCGTAAAAAAATAAAATAATAATAATAATACAAAAATACCAGAAGTACAAAATTCTTGTAATCTGTGTGTTTACAATAGTTTAAAAAATGCAAAAAATACCAAATAAACTAAAAGTATAAATTCTTGTAAATATTGGCATTTATTGGCATACATGGTATGTATTGCCATTTCAGAACCGAGTGTCATGAAATTCCGATCCCTCTCTGCGGTTTCCCTCAGGCCATTTCTACCAAGCACGACCAGGCCTAGTGTGACAACGCTGCCTGGCAGGTCATTTAGTGCTGCTCAAACTGGGCTCTACACTGGTCTACAGGCTATTTTAGCTCGATATAAATCCTGCATATTATACTGACATACATGAGCATCGTCCATTCGCTTATCATTCACTATTCTAAACTTAAAGCCCAATATATTATAGTATAGAGTATAGTTTCCTCAATGTAGCAAATAGTTGATTGCATACAAATATATCTGTCAAAGAACAGTGTTTGGTTTAATTATCCCACCCCTAAGATAATAAACAGGGAAACATTTGACAGCGATCTAACTGTTGTAAGCACAAATTGTTGAGACATGATCAATAAAAAAGTCCCATTTGTCACGTAATTTACTTTTCTTAGTCTTTTAGTCATTTTAAAACTTAATGCTGGAAAGGATTATTATAATTTGTTCCTGGAGAGTTGACCAATGAAAAGTGGTTCCTATTTTGCAGAAAGGAACTGAAAATTACAACAGGAAAGATTAATTATGGATACTTAATCGTTTCAAAATGTTGCCTTGCCTTGCAACATATTGTCACAGACAGCCAGACAGACGGAAGACAAACACAGAATAGAAGAAGACAGGCAGAAATTAGAGCATTTAGACATACAGAAAGCCAGAAAGACTGATAAACAGAGACAGACAGACATGGACAGAGACAGGTCTTCAGAAACATATAGGCAGCCATGTAGACAGATAGATAGACAGACAGACATGCACACACACTCGCACACTTGAGCTACAACGCACAGCCTGTGTTTGTGCTGAGCCAATCGTGTGTTCCTAATTTACAGAAAGAAACTGGAGATGACAACAGGAAAATTCAAGATTAATTATGGATGCTTAATTGTTTCAAAAGGTTGCCTTGCCCTGAAAGAGACAGACAGACAGACAGACAGACAGACAGACAGACAGACAGACAGACAGACAGACAGACAGGAAGAAAGACGAATCAGTCGTGGAAAGAAATGAGCAGGTTATGTAGACAGACTGGTAAGCAGAGACATATAGACAGGGATGTAGACAGATAGACAGAGTGACAGACAGATAGAAAAACCGACAGACACGCACACACATTAACAACACAAGCCTGTGTTTGTGCTGAGCCAATCGTCTCGGATTGAGACAATCTGCCTGAGTGACTGTGGCTGATTGAATCATCACACACCGCTAATGACCATTTTATGCTCATAATATCAGCACTGTTTTTCCGAAGCACTTTTATGATTAATCGACCCACTCCCCTCCCCCCACAACATCATCACCACACACACACACACACACACACACACACACACACACGCACGCACACGCACACGCACTCAGACACAGACACCCACGCAGGCACACACATGCATGCACACATAAACACACACAGACACACCACGTCCATTTTAAAACATGGTGTGTACATAATATAGACCATATGTATCTAGACATACTAATGAATAACAGACAACCCAAGCGGTGACATATGACATATACTGTATAGGGAACTAAGTAGGTGTCATGTTTACCCAGAGAGATTATAACACTCAACGTTGGCCAACACTGCCCTGAAGTCCCTCTCTATTCAAAATGGTATTTTTGCTAGCCTGGATTTTTCCTGAGCCTTTGTTACACAACTGTAGAGAAAGGGGTCTTTTCTATTGTTATTATTTCTCACCTTCTGTATCGTTTTCCTTTTATTATCGTGTGTATTATCGAGAGGGGAGGGATTCCTACGTGAGCCTGCTGGGGGTTTCTGTACATCTCCTTCACTTCTCTCTGGAACAGTACAACAATTGGCTGCTGCCTACGCACTTGATATTTTCCTTTGCACTTCGATGACCAAGTGTTGAGTACCACCAAATATTCTGCTGCTTGTTTTGTGTTTGTATTGTACCCCGTGCTGTGGTGCCCTCCTGGTCAGGTTCCCCTAGCTGACTCATTTTTTTTTATCCCCATGTCCACCAGGGTAAATAATGGGTAAATAAGATAAATAATTATCGGATACTCTATTTTAATATCAACATTTTTTGTGTTCTTTCACTGGGCAAATAAATAACAACTACAAAAGGTAATTGTCCAACAGAAGGGGAGGAGAAAGAGTGGAGCAGTGATCCAGAGAAGGAGGGGCGAGGGAGAGCCAGTCCAGGAAGAGAGGCCGGCACGTGGGCCTTCCGTGACCATCACAGGCATCCCGGGCTGACTGTAATCCAACAGGACTGTTGCGGCTCATGAAAAAATCATGTCCTATAATCAAATCCGAGTAAAAACTCTGTGCGGCGCCTCGTGGGACTCTCTGCCCGCCCTGAATATTTCATGTAATGGAGGTTCTCGCCACCGCCGAAACTCTCAACAGTTCAGGATCGCGTGCAAATATTGACTGCTGTGTGGGGGGCCGGAGGGGGGGGGGGGCGAGGCGAGCAGGGCCACCGAGCCTGAGTGAGTTTTATAAATAATGATAATCACATGTGACATCCCTCACAGCAGGAGGGAGGGAGGGAGGGGGCAGGGGGATGGGGGTCACATTGGCTCACTGGATGTGAACTGAGTGCAGCCCTACTGTATGGATACAAGTGGAAGAGGGAGAGAGAGAGAGAGAGAGAGAGAGAGAGAGAGAGAGAGAGAGAGAGAGAGAGAGAGAGAGAGAGAGAGAGGGAGGGAGAAAGATATTGAAAGGGGCGGACGTAGGGTTTGAGAGTATTCCCGGCCTAAAATAGCCAGGCAGTGGCCTCAGCTTTGGTCGTGTAACATGGCCCACATTGGCCCAGTCTCTGTGAACCCGTCTGGACCAAGTGTGGGAGGGGGTGGGGCATGACCCAATTTTGAGATGGACTTGAATTGTCATACGTCTCCCCCCTTATATTGAAAATAATAGAAAAAATTATAAAAAAACACACCAATCTTAGACGTAAATGGTATTGTCTTCATGGTAAAAATCTGTCAAATGTTGATCCTTGTCCTTGTCCCAAAATCTCAAATGTGTAAAATTGTCACTTGAACACAACAATTCACCAAAGTAAATCTCCCCGGGGGTTAGATCCCCAAAGACCACCCTAAATCTTTACAACAAGCTAGACCCCAATGCTTTTTGG
The DNA here is from genome assembly GCF_949987615.1 of Pollachius pollachius. Classification (NCBI taxonomy): domain Eukaryota; kingdom Metazoa; phylum Chordata; class Actinopteri; order Gadiformes; family Gadidae; genus Pollachius; species Pollachius pollachius. The sequence continues at coordinate 40,250,037 of NC_136936.1, forward strand.
CGGACAATTGGGGGAGCAGCGATAACAGGGATGCTGTTTGTTCCCTCTTATTTGGAGACCACCCTAATGCCAGGTAGTCATTTGGAAACGGGTCCTCCCCAATGTTGCAGTGAAACCTCTGCCCTTGGGACCTGGTGTATTGTGTACGGCTATCCAGGCAGTGTGTGAGACAAAGTGCAGTCACAACCTACTCCTCCTCCACTTACCATTCAAATTACCACATTTTCACTTTACTGAATGCTTTCCGAGTTATAAAAGCCGCTGATGTTCAGGAGTTTAGTTCCAATAATACCAAGCAGATTCTTCCATTTTCCCATCATGGCCAATTTCAACATTATGCACATGCAGACATTTATTGCTGAATACATTGAGCTGAATGGTCTCTAAGATTACGTAGGTGTGGAAACAATCACATGAATAGCGTATTATGCCTGTAATGAGGTTAGGGACATACCATTCACACTACACAGACAATGTGCTTATATGTATGTGCTTGCATTTAGTGTTTTTTTGGTTGTGATCGATTCACCTGAGAGGCTTTTTATTGCCAAGTGTAAACAGGTTTTATTACGGTGATTATTTTATCACCACGTTCCAGAAGAGACACATGTCTCCATGGGTCTTTGAAGCTGCAGAATTTTTTGGGCTGAAATTTTAACAAAGAAGGACTTGTAATAGTGCAGCGTCCTTTTATTGACCGTCTTTTGATCCATCCTTATTTACATATAAGAGAAAGAACTTTACACAACACACGGGCACACACACACACACACACACACACACGCACACTCACACACACAAACACACACACACACACACACACACATATGCACTCTAAGACACGCACACACACACACTCACACAAACGCACTCTTAAACAAGCACACACATACGCACGCACACGGACACACACGCACACATACACACTTAAACACATGCAGACACACAAATACGTGCCCAGGGGGAGACGTTCAAGGCGTTTTCCCTCTGCGAGTGGACATTGGCAATTATAGTGCAATGAAGTGTGGCCTTAGTCAGACGGTGTGAAAAGCAAACTGCTTCCTGGTGCTGGTAATGACGGGAGTGGTGCCACCCGCATGCATTATCGGTTCCGTTCAGACGTAGTAATTGAGGCTCAATGGTGTTATGAGTCTGTCTGAGAGGCTAATAAATGCATCTCCTCGTGGCTAGTGGCGAAATCTGATCCTGTCTGCACATATTTACTATGGGCCTGTCCGCCGTCGGTGCCAGGAAGCCTGCACTTTTTACGGCCGGCTCATCAGCTCACTGTTTATCCCGTCAAGAGAGGACGGCTAAGAGATGATAACGACATTACTGGGCACCGTACCAACGACATACATTGATATTTTTGATATTGATGTTTGAGACATTTGATTACGCAACACATAGTGGGCGTGCTCTTCAGGGGTCCAGGACAGTGGTGAAAGCCCTGAAGTCAACGCAATAGAAGGGGCTCATTTTTGTCTGTTCCTAGATGTTTCCAAACGCTAGTTGAGAGGAGGGACAGCAGAGGCTGCTGCTGTTGTTGTTATTAGCATCCTGCCCCCTCACCTGCCCTGCAGGGGCCAACATAGTTTGTGGCAGCTCATGCCATGAACTCCATATAGCCTCTCACACCGCTCCACCCAACCAACCCGTTTATAAAAACCTGCACTTGAATGCCATCACGTCGCCCCATGAAAGACTGAGATCCCAGGCACTGTCATAGCTAACCTTCCTTTTACTTTACTTTCTTTCCTTGGGCGAAACTCCTTATCTGTGCTGGATGCTGAGGCCACGAGCAGACTTGATAGGGGCCATCTCCGTGAAACGCCTCTCTGTGTCCCACGCTGACCTTTCAAAGTTAGACGCAGGAGAGAGGGTTAAGCCGCTTAAACACTTATAGTATAACATCACTGTATTTGGCCCACATAATATCGCTCCATATAACGCTCATAAACAACGATGGTACCAGCCCAAAGAAAGACAAACTAGCAGGGTTAGTGAAATTGGCAATAGGAAAGGGGTAAAAATGCAAGTCTTTGCGCAAAAAGAGACTGCATAGCATTCATAATGCATGTCTGATGGCATTGAGCGTGTAGGGCAACATTTAAACCTCCCACAGAACTATGGTGAAAATCTGTGTTAATTTGTGTTTTTGAATTACATATGTTCAGTGTTTTACATAGACACAATAGACTAAAATTTGTAAAAAAAAAAGAAGAAAACTGAAGGTAGCCATAATGTTTTTAAATAATTTGTTTCTAATTTATAAAAAAAACTGCACTTGATAACTTTACAAATCAGTTTGGGAGTTAAAGGATGAGCAATCAGATTTGACGTGTGTTTACTTGTGTACCTTTTCAGTTAACTGTGCAAACTCCCTGGGTGTGAGTGTAAAATGGACTCAGGGAAACATGTTTAGACAACAGTGGGAAAGCACACAGATTTGCAGACAGCAGTTTATCTGTAATTACTTTTAGAGGTTGCGCAAATAACAGAAACATTTTTGAACTTTTCACAATATTTATCCAGGCTTAAAATTTAATTTATCCCTGTCTGGCCTTTGTGGAAGATAATCAGGGGGAAAGTTGCTACTGCCATATTAGTCTAGCCCAAGTAACAAACGTCTTTACCTTGATATTGTTGTGCTTTGGTTGACAAAATAGCTTTTTAAGGTTATACGGAAATATCCCCAAAAAAATTATTCAACATATAAACAATATCCTTAAATTGCTCAGCCGAAGGTGACAGTGCAAACGATTTACAAATATGTATATATTTTTATCCAGCCTAAGCATAGTGACTTTGAAACACTTTTACTTCAAAACTAAAAGATACGGCCAGTATATTCTCTTTTATAATATCTGTTTTGGGTCAGTGTTTATTCATCATTGTCTGAGTTCCCCAGTTCAGCTGATGCCATGGGAGCAAACAAACCGGATTATTTCAGATTTTTCTAGATTCTACCTCACCTGTAAAGCCTCGCCCACTTGCAAAAAAGCTCCATGACCAGAGCCATGCGAAAACATGGGTAATCCTTGGAGTTGCATTTGAAAGATGGAGACATATTGGAGCAGATTATGATTTCAAGATAGATTCCAATGAGCTGGTTCACAATTTTGCAAACAATAAATTGTAAGCGGATACATTAGCTACTTGACTTACAGTGAAGGGTTTGTGGTCGCTTGTCATGGCCTCTCTGCTCATCTTGTCCTTGTGTTTATTCGTTGTCCTCAACATGGCCTCCCACGTAAGCTTTGAGTCTGGGGAGAAGGGAGCGGGCAGACACAACTCTCTCCAATACGGGCAATTTGCGCTGCAGTTCCCATTTATAAACGTGCATTGTCAATGTCACATATTATACCGTTAATTTCCTTTGAAAACTATACATTTTCAAAAAGGATACTTTTAAACGTATATACATACTTGTTCTGGTATCTTTTTTCCAACATTTGGTTTGAAACTGTTAGCGTAAACAGAGTACTGCTGCTTGACGTTTTCCGTCGCACTTCCTGCGTAAAATCTGAAGCTTGCGTGTCATGTGACTGCAAACAACTCCAAGTCCAATTTCAGGACAGAGCTATCCTCAATGGCATAGGGTACCCGGTAGATCACTTAGAGAGTAAAACGTTTCAAACTGAATATGGGAACAAAGTCAAAATATTTCAGTTGATTGATGCTCTAACGATGCTTGCTTTTGTGTCACTAACTCCATGGTCTTACTCACACACACAAGTTACTCCAATTTCCCACCACAAATATTATTTTTTTACTTGAAATAAAACTATTTTGGAGATTGCGGTTTCCTTTTTAGCAGGAGATGGCAGGTTAGACAAATGAGAGAGATGCACGTCTTTGAGAAAATGTATTGCTCACCAAGCTCAACTCTTAGAGAGAATGCACTTTGCCCTATCCGGACAGTAATTGCATCATCAATTATACAGTTAAACGGTTTTCAAGACACCAGATGATATGGTCGCTATTAACCTCACTGATCCTGACCAAGGTGAATGCTACATCTCTGGAGTATGACAAACGTGCAGTCAAGACACACTCACAATCACACACACACACACACACACACACACACACACACACACACACACACACACACACACACACACACACACACACACACACATACACTCATTCATTCAAATACATATTCATAATAGACGGACAGTTCTACAATCAATGTGATAACATCACATTGTCTTCTATAGAATTAAATTTTCCTTCAAATGTAATGTTTTTTTTCCAAAGTATCACTAATTTAGATTTTTTACATGGCTGAGGTTAAAATGTGTAAAATTGAGCCTGCAACCCCCACAATGACCAGTGGATAGTTTGTTGATGACTCATGCCATTTCTATTATTTCTATTATTCTATCTAATCCTAACATGTTAACATGAAACATTTATTTATTTGGTTCAGTTAATTTGTCTGTTCTTTCCTAGGGTCATTCTCATTTTTTTCTTAATTCGTTTGTTCGTTGGTTCTTTCTTTCTTTTGTTCTTTGAGTAATCAATATTGTCTCCAGCCCGGGTACTTTGATGTATGTCTGTTCTATTCCCTTGTCTTGTTGTCTCCACCATTCGTTTTCTATCATTCCTGTATTTTCTGCAGCCTCACACACAAGGGATTATGTGTGCGTGTCTGTGTATGTGTGTCTTTGTGTGACTGTGTCTTTTTGTGTCTGTATGTAGGCATGTTTTCCTTTGTTTGGTGCGTTTGCTTCAGATACTACTCTCAGTTCTGAAATGTTATTATTACGTGTTATCTAAAAACTACAAGCCTCTTTCTTGTGTTATTTCCTCTTCCTAGAATTAATATTTATCCATATTATATACATACATTTATGTACGCATATTAGAGAAATTAGTTCTTACTGTTCTTTTTCAGGACAGCTGAAAATATGGCTTATTAGTAAACAGTTATGTGTACATTAGGACTGCAACTGCTTCTCCTGCTGACTTCTTGGTAACTTTCATGTCTTGCTTGCTTATCTCCTATGTGCTCCAGTCCTGTCTTGTGCTCCTGTCTTGCGCTGTGCATGCTAGTGTCTACATTAATGTGTTGGTGCTGCATGTTTGTGCTTTATGCTGCTGTATATGTGCTTTTATTGTATGTGTTCTGCTCTAATCTACTACAGTTGGCACTTTCCTATGATGTTTTATGTGCGCTGTGTTTTATTGTCTGCATATTTTATTGTCAGTTTGCAATTGTCTGTCGATTTGTTCTTACTATGCGCTACTATATCTTCTGAGTCACCTTTGTTGTTTTTTTAACCTTTGTTTATACATGCATTTTATTTCCGTAATTTTAGGTTGCCTTTTTAATATCTGGCTGGGGACAACGGATGTAAACTAGCCTCTTAGGCTAACTCTGGCTCACTTAAAGTTTGACTGTTGATTAGTGTGCAATGTCACTGAAATAAACCAATAGATAAATACACATATAAAATATATTTACAGGTTTTAATAATAAGCAGCATTGAATGATATTTACATTGGTATTGAATGTTTATGTACCTCCACCAAAAATATTATTAGCCCGAGTGTGTACATCTGGATGTGAGTGTGTTTATATTGAAATATACTTTGGTAAATGTCTCTCTTTCTGCTTCATCAACCTTTGGGGATTGAGTGGTCCTGATCCCACTGTGTACTGAGCCACCATGGGGTCTGAGAGAGAATATGAGCTCCCTTGGGTCCAACCTGCAGTGTGCAGGCTGCCATTCAGATGCTTGTTCAAGTCATAGATGTTTTTTGGTTGTCAGTGCTCCGTTCCCGACAGTGCAAAAACCGTCAAAAGCATGGTTTCAAGGAAGGTTTCCCGGAATATTCGAATTTTCCTAACGTGTGGCTTTTGGTTAAGCATATATTCCAGCAGTGTTTTGGGTGTGTTTGGAGTCAGGTGGTATTTGCAAAGGTCTTGCACTGTCATCACATTAACACAGGGGCAAGCAATTTCCCATTACCTCTCTCCTCCTGTGCTCACATTGTTACACCAGTGTTCATGTCCACGTTGAGCCCTCCACTGAGCCCTGGTTCAGTCCGCTGGGCTCAACCGCGGCATTGTCTTGCCATGCGTGCCCCACATTTTAAGTAGCATAAGTGTATCTATCTCTGGAATAGGACTGTCTTGTTCGTTTCTCTTGCACAACACTGCAGTGTAAATAGCATGGCCTTTGGTTGACTCCCCATCCAGGCTTGCTTCATGAACATACAACAGTATTTTAGGGATTCCAGTTTTTTTTTATTCTGAACATACAAAGCGTTGGTCGATTTCCATGTGGAGATATATGAATATTACCTTTCAACCTGCCTATAGACACTCCCAGAACCCTTCTCACTCAGGCCACATAGCCAGCCGTGCTTCGCTAGCTCATGTCACACCGTTGCACAGCTAGTTAGAGTGGACAGAACTCTGTTGTTGTGTTATTGAATTCTGAAAGTCTCTCGCTTATGAGTCTCACAAGTCAGACTTGAGATTAAGATCTAAGGTCTGATGGCAGACGAGCTAAAATCGGTGTTAACCGGGCATTACGCTTTCTTTCGCTATTCCAACCCAATCATTTTCCTGGGGTCGGGATCTGTAGGTGAGCTGATCCTCAATTAAATGGGAATAAAGAACTAAAAAAAGAAAGTTACAAGTCTGTTGATCACGCAGTCATGGGCTTTAATTTTTCTAAATAGACAAACAAATTACTACAAAACATAAAGTTGGAAACATAGAACCAGACTACACTTAGTTGCAGTAGAACAGTAAACAGGACAGTGTGCACAACTACATAACTCTTCCACAGTGCTATCACCGTAGTGCTGATTGCAGCTTATCGTATTTGAGGTCACATTAAAAATAATCCATCTGAAGCCTCCTGAAACATCCTGGCTGGGCAGTAAAAGACAAAGAGTCTGGGAAGGTTGCAGTGGACTGGCCACTGTGGACTTACATTTGTTATTATTTTTTTTTTAACAAATCTTTTCCCTTTCGTATGAGTTTCTATATGAGTCCGGGCAGATTTGTACTAAAACTCGAAACCCTGCAAAACCCTCCGCCTCACCCTGGTTACTCTCCTGCAGGTGCTGTGCAGTCTCTCCCCTCAGAAGTTCTGCTATAGCATCTTCAAACTCCTGCATCCAAGATCGCCAGCCTGCTAACCGGGATCAATCGTACAACATTGCGACTTAACCTTCGATGCTTCTTTGTCTCTTGACAAGCAGCATTATTTGAATTCAAAGACATAATGGCAATATCATTTGTGTCCTCTGGAGAGGGTGCGTTGAGGCGAGGTGTGCAACAGACCTCCCTATTGTATCCGTGAGCCTTCGCCTGGACCCGATTTCAAACGCGAATCAATGTTACCCCACGCAGACGTAAATTGAAACCATCTCTCTATTGACTTGTCACCAATTTAATTTTTTCAACTACATGGGTCAGAGAGAGGCCACTTGAGACATTTTCAAATTTTCACAGCTTGCACTCACTTTGACACACCATTATCCCCTTGACATAATACATGGAGTCCCCTTTGACCCCCCACCCCTAAAGAGAGACACACACACACACACACACACACACCTGAACATAAAGATGCCTTTATTGTCTTGCTGATTTTTCTGTTTCTCTATGACCTGTCTGCTTTTCCCCACTGTGCCCTACTCAATATTAACAACTTCAAGGTTTCAAGGTGTCGTCCACTACCAACATATCCATTGATCCATTGATCATGTATGTAGTCCATCTTCTACCCATCCATCCATCCAGTTGCATTTCTGTCCATGCATCCATCCACTCATCAGTTTCTGCATGTTGTCTTTGTTCTTTTAGGTAAGAACAACCCTGTTTTAGCAGGTGAACTTCGAGTCTCAAAAATGTGATCTGAGCAGTTTTCAGATCTGAGAAGTTTTTTTTTTTTTAAATGGATTCCATAGGAGCGAATAAGGGTGAGATGCTTTATCAAAAGCTGTCAAAAGCTACGTCTCACTCCCTCGCACAGGGTTTGCAGCCAATAGAAAACTACCGCTCACAACTTCATACATTGTTGTCAGAAATAATTCAGAGACAACAGCACCAACAACTAAACAGAATCATTTTCATCCGGAAAAAGGGATATGGGGTGTTACTTACCCACAGAGCACTCTCAATATGTGTTGCTTCTTGTGTTTATTACCTCTATCACCTCACGTCAGTACTTCACTTCATTCATCACACTCAATGCAATGTATGCTAATATCCTGTAATACTTTCTAATGTACAAGAGACAGTTATGTTTTATAATTCATTTATATTTAAGAGTTGCATAATTTAGATCGACACATACAAGTCTATACAACACTACCCACACAACATGCGTCTTATATCTCGAGATCTGCTTTGACAAAGTATGCTGTGCACTAATTAATGAACCTGTGGCAGTGATAGAGTATCAGGGAAGGAAATAGAAGGAACTCATAATGATAGACAACACACACGTTCACACCCACACACACACACAATCACAAACACACAGCCAAACACACACACATGCATACACACACACCATACACCATAGGCCACACAACACACACGCACACACACACACACACACACACACACACACACACACACACACACACACACACACACACACAAACAAACAACAAACACAGACAGGTAGGTTGGCGCACACCCACACCCACACACCACACACACACACACACACACGCAAAAACAACAAACTACAATCTGACCTGCACACCTGCAAAGCCCTAAAAAGATTCACGTGCACACGCACACACACGTTCACACACACACACACTCATGATTCAGATGTTGACCTCCATGTGCACAGAGCTGTCCTGGCCGGATGTTCAAAGTGCCGTAGCAGAGTACAGCAGAAGGGCAGCAGAGAGTATTTCAAGCCGGCATTTTGTTTGGAGTGCAGGAAGACCAAGCGTCAAGGTTGCGCGTGGGAGGTTCTATTACTGATGATCTTATGTGGACCCGTGCAGGGAGGACGCCCTCTGGATCCTCCCAGCCATCCTCTATAATTATGAGACCCTGCACTGAACCCCCCTTCGCCGCTAAGCCGGCTGTGGACAATTTGAAATGCTGACGATTCAGTCCACACCGGAAAGCTTTTCCAACCGTATTATTAGCAGGAGCCCAGCGTGTTCCTCACGTGTGCCTAGAAGTGCTGTTGTGTGCACATGCGACTGATTAAAAACCCATAATGTGATTATGGGTTTTTGATACGTTCATTGATGATGTAGACAGAATTGATGTAAATGGAGCGACTGGTCACTTCAATCGTTTCTGAAACGAACGTCATTCAATGTGTTACAACTATATCTTATGCCTTCACATGAAACATACACATAACAAGGTGGACAGTTCTTGAACTTGGCGCATGAACATAAAGAGTGACCTTGCCCAACCTTCCCAAGGAGGTCACAACGAGCTGTGCAATCCAAGATCAATCTTTAAAAATGCGGGGAAAAGATTGGAATGACCTTGACACTATTGCTCTGGGTCAATACACCGCCATTGCATGTACGCTGGTTTCTTAGGGAAGGGGAGCGTCTGTGTGTGTTATCGGTTCTAAAAGCCCGCTCTGAAATGCACTGCACCAACCAAACCTCAGCACTTTGGACAGCACTCCTGGCATTGCTCTCTCCCCCCCCCCCCACACACACACACATGCATGCACGCACACAGACACGCAAACCCACTAGGTACTTAGAATCAGCAAATTCTACCTAAGGAAGTAGAAAAAAATCATGTGGAAATCCATTATTTATAACCCAAACATTCTATTATTGAATATATTAGCATAAGTGATTAGATATTTGTTGGTTTACCATTCTCTGGTTTCATTTGCTATTAATGAGTCATAGTTGAGCGTGTTTTAACAGTCTCTTCCATATCATGCAACCAAGAACAATGTTTAATTTACTTAATGTAATCAATTATAAATAACGATTCACATTAATTAGTGAGATGTGAAGGCTTGACCCTGGTTTTCGTGACACAAATACATCTGTAAATAAGTTATTACTTACTTAATTTAAATTATAATCGAGAAACTTAAACTTTTGTTTACCACGCTACATCTTTATGTAACATCTGACGTCTTTATGTGATTCACTTAAAACTGTTTAATCTACAATACAATCTCTATGAACAGTATTAAATAGATCATTGTAAATGAATATACTATAATGACGTTATGCTTCCGTTGTGTGGTTTAGGATCCTCAAATTCTAAGAACTAGACGACAAAGAAATAAGATTGACCGCTCTGTGCTCTGCGGCAGGCTTGTCTTCTGTTCTGAGGCAATCTGATCCCTTTTTCCCCCCCCTCTCTCCCTCTCATACCCTTCTTTTTTAAGTCCAAAAGTGATCTATGGGTGAGCGAATAAGGGAGGGCAGCTGCGGAAGTTTTCAGTGCCAGAGGTAATTAAATCAAGCTTTAAAATGTAAACATGTCATAAAACAATATCAGGCTCCACTAGTTTTAATTGATGCCCCTCTGAGTACCCCCAGGGGCCATTAATCGTGAGGGATGGACTGACGTGGAAACAATGGAGGATGGTGGAGGTAATATTAATACTCAGACCTTGAAGATATTGGTTTGAAGCGCTTGGACCACTGCAGTAGGAGGATAAAATATGCCAAAAACTCCCTTCAACTTTTCTTTCGACAAACCAAAAATAGTAGTTCAATGGCCGCCGAAGATATATTGAGCGATATGACATTCGTTAAAGACCGTTTTAAAAGGTCTGAGTTTTTTTTTTTTTTTGAGTTTTATTTAGTTTTTATTTTGGGCTTAAGAAGAGACAGACAATGAGCCACAAGCATGCATGCGTCATCTTCATTGTTTTAAAATGGGTTCCGAAAAGTTAAACCACATAAAGCATTTTGATAAAGAAATGACTTTGTCTCCTCCTCTTTTTTTGTTTAACTTTAGCACAGGAGTAAAGTCCCAGTCCTTTGTGATTCTCTCTATTAGTTCCTGTTGAAGGCTGGCTAACATTTCACTAAGCAACGTGACACATTCTCAGGGAAACGAGCTGAGCCCTCCAGATTAGTGTTCTTCTTCACTAATTAACCACAGGTAATTAATGTGAAGGAAAGCAATCAAAAACGGCTACACCTGTCTAATTATATAGAAGTCAAACGGCACAGGATCGGATCCAAAAAATGGGCGACTAATGAAGGTCTCTTGGCTAGGATGTTGGTACCTGACAACCTGTTTAATTGGATTAAGGAGTAAGTCTATTATTCATTGTTATGTTGTGGATGAGTAGTCCTGTATTTGTCATGGCATCGAGATACCTTTGTGTTGTATTTTTTGGATATAAAACGTTAAATGCTAAATTTGCACCATTGCATTTTGTAGTTTCTATATTGTTGTGTCTGCTGTCTGGTGGAAAGGAATTAATTAGTCATATTCCTAATCCCAATCGGTCACCCTCAGTATGACTCATTTGGAATATGACCCTATGTTTCACACCAAAAGCTGTCATGAACCATCTATGTTTCTACAATTGAATGTTCCATCAATCAATTCAGCCTTTTTTACCCAACCACCACATTTTGATTGTAGTCTGACTTTGGAAAAATGTGTTTCCTGAAATGCATTATGCAAAACAATGACGTGACGACAACTCATCCACTAACCACGGATGATTGCAATATAGGGGCTCAGCCTCCCACTATCTTTGCTATATGAGCCGACGATGAAAAATGTCAGGTCACAGCAGTGTTGCTAAAGTCTTGAAGACCGCTGATGAAATATCGAATGCAAAGCAATCAGGGCCACTAAAGTTCCTGCACGCCTCCTGACATTTTTTATTCACATCATGGGCTTGTCGTCCTGGCCCCGCAGCCCGCAGGCTGTGAAGTCAGCCCTGAAATAGCATCCCTCTTTAGTCAACACATTCCTGCCAGCAAGAGCAATAAATAGCCCTTGTTGTGTCTGCGCTCCTCGGGGGGGATCTAGAACCTTGGACCCACTTCCTAGTGAGAATCTACCGGTGGTATATCGAGGTGTCCTTAGAGGAGCCTGCCCGCAGGGGTTGCAGATATACAGTGGCTCCTCTGCCCCCTCCTACCCCTCCACCACCACCACTACCACCACAACCCCACCCACCCCAACTATGCTCCGCCAACACATTTCTTATTTGGCTTATTTATTAGCAAACTGAGGTGGCTGCATTACATGGTGTTTCATTTCTTCATTTGTCAACTCATGGAGGTCACCAAAACAACGCCCATTGGACTGACCTTTGATACAAGATATCCGTTTTATTCAAAATGCAGGCGTATTCTAAAAGATTCTGACCTAATTACAAGGTCATAAAAAGACATGGCAATACCATAAATCAAAATGTTATAAGACTAGCTGAGCAAATTGTCTTTTAATAAAATATTTTCAACTCTTTTCTAAAACTATACTTTAATACGCGGCTCATATATTTTCCGTAACCACCTCCAACACGGGAAGTAACTAAAAGGACCGGCGCGTAGAAGAAGCAGCGAGCCGTGATCAGCCTCGGCAGCAGCACGCACAGCGCTGCTGCCCTTGCTCATGGGTTCCAGCGCGGGGGTCTCCTCCTCCCATGTGTTGTAGTGATCGCGTGTTAGACTGATGCTTGTTTTCCGTTGTTTTGATCGCCGGTGCTTGTGTGTTTGGGCTGGGCTGTGAGTTTGCCCAGTTCAGAGCCGATCGCGTGCCAAGTGTTCCCCGCGGGCCAGCTGTGCCTTGCACTCTGCTCAGCCACCGTGAACACTGAGCAGACAGACTGCTACAGGGAATGCTGTTCTCCCTCTCTCGCTCTCCCCCTCCACTCTCTCTCTCGCTCGCACTCACTGTCCCAGACACACGCGCACCCACGCACACACACACACACACGCACAGACACGCAGACTACACATTACGCGTACTCCATCTCCTTTTTATTTTCATGTCTTTTTTTTCCCTCACGTCCCCCAACAGCACTTTCCTTTCCTTCTAACCCTCCCCCTCCCATCCCCCTCCTCCCCCCACTACGCACACACCCACAGCCACGCACACACGCGAACGCTTCCTCCCTGTCTCCTCTTTGCACACTCCTCTCCATCCTTGTTCAATCCTTGCCCTACTAGTGATATTTACGTCATCGTCAAAACATACAAGTTGGAATACTATACGTGGAGAATATATAAATGCTTTATTTGAAGTGGTTTTAAATGTATTCCCTCCGTCACTGAACTACCAGCCGGGTCTACCGGGTTGACCTCCTTATCGTTTATGTTCGGTACTTCCTGTGCTCATATAATTATATATTTTGTAACTATTTGTATACCTTTAAGGTTGGACCACTACATTTATGTCAAAATCACTGCGGGTTATACCTTGGAAAAATAAGATGTATCGGATGTATTTATATCTGATACCTATTAGCTCAAACGTGTCTAATGTCCATCCATCGTCCTAAGTAGTGTGATACATCCCCTCTGATATGTTTTTGCCACAGTTCAACATTGCTCACAACACCCGAGTGCCATCTTGTTGGATTCATGGGAACATCTTAGTTTGAGAAGTCAGTGGCGATGCCTAATACCCATTAACATTTAGCTCTAATTACCAGCCTCATTAAAGCTTCAAATTAGCATCAGATTTTGTGGCCTCCTCCCTGCACTTAATCGTTCAGCAAATGGAGCAGCTTTGAGGAGGATTACTGTTCAGATGTCAGCACCAATGACTTCATGGAATATATGACTTGGCTGCTGCGAAGAATAACATGAGTAATGGAACTATCAATGACATAGGTTTCACTTCAACACAGGGAGCGACCCCTTTTTGAATTACTACCTGGAATTACTACCTTGGGCGATTACAACCCTGTGATCGGTCACTTCTCCCCTCAATTGCCCACCCAAAACAAGCATGCTATGACCAAATAATTGTAGGGGGGTCACGGGCGATCGACTCCCGGGAAATGTATTTCTTGGATTATTGTGTAAACCTACAACTGTAGCACATTTTGAGATTTGTGTAAGGATCAAAATCACTACAAATTTGTTGTATGGTGACTAGATCATTAAATGTATTTAGATGGCGATGGTTCCTTTTTGAAGTATACGTTCGTATGCCATTATCAATGTTTTTGTTCTATATTTATAATATATTACATTTCAATTATTTATTGGGGAAATAAATCAACACCATTGACACAAAACACAAGGAACCTGCTGACCCACAACTCCACATCAAAAATAGGGACATATTGGAATGAGGGAATTACCCCTGGTTGATTCTTAAACAATTCTCTTTATTCCAGGAGCGCATCATTTCATGTGTGTCATACACAGGCACACAGGTAAAAAAACTCTTCGCTTTGTGTCATGACCTTGAGAAAGTAAGGTGCCATTGATTGGTTGGCTGCTATTCAACGGAAAAATCAAAGTAAAGGGAATTAGCTTGTGATGGACATCTAAAAAACACACAAACATTGTTTCGTGAGCTTGAATGAAATCACCATATTTCAACAGTCACCATATGTGGAGGGAATACATCATCCAAACAAAATGAATTGCTGTTGCTAAACAGCCAGGCTGGTTTACAGAGCGCCACGCCAGGACATAGAGTTAATGTGGTGTATCACCATTCAATAAATGAGCTTCCATTACAAGCCACTTGTTCCCTGCAATCTCTCCAACACGGACTCTCTCAATTTCACCTATGTCTCTCTCTCTCCGTCTCGCTCTCTGTCACCTCTCTCCATTTCATGGCTGTTTTCGTCCAATATTTGCTTGAAAAGACAATGGATAATAACCCCTGGAATAGCACGGGGGAGCCACCAATGGGAGCAATCAAGCTGTCTTGTCCTGGTGGCGTTCAGGTTCACTCATCAAACTGTAATTATCGCCCTGAAAAACCAATGTTCCGCTTTAATTGTTCTGATGAATGAAATATTACCAAGAGGAGCCAAGGGCCACTGCAGCCAAGCGGAATAACAGCTTAGAGCCGTAAAGGATGGTGGTGGTGGGGGTGGTGGTGGGGGTGGTGGTGGCTGTGATGGAGAGGTGGCAGTGAAGGTGACACACGCGAGAAGATGAGTCAAAGAATGGAGGAGAAAAAGAGAGAAGAAAATGAATAGCGATGCAAGGAGTACGTTGGTCAGCTTGATCACATCCGAAATTCAGATGATGACATTTTCTCGCAGACGCCTTTTGATGAAGGATTACCGAGGTAACACGCCCGGCAAGAGAAGAGACCTCCATTGAATTCCACGCAGCAGAGTCAGTGTCAAAAACGACAGTAGTGGTTGACTGCGAGTGTGAACAGATTAAACATGGCCAGCAAATGTGATTTTTCTAGAAGACCCTGTAGGTATGTTGAAGAGTCAAGCTGAACAGGGCCGTTGTGTAGGACGGAATGAAGGCTTGGATAGGTTCAGTTGGAGGCACGATAAGTTGTTGTGTTGAAAAATAAACCAAAAAACAACAGTTTTGGAAAACAGTAGCTGTCAATAACATCAGATTTGGAAAAACACAAAGATCAGAATTGTAAATGTGATTCCAAGAGCCAGGGTAACAAATGTTGCTCATTGCGTGACAGTACTCCCCAAACCCAGCGGTTATACAAGTCAATTATGGAGCACATGCAACTGGTCCTGAAAAACTATTCTCTATGTTACATTATTCAGCTCTGTTGAATCCATAATGGATTTGCCCTTAAAGAGCACCAAGCAGTAGTACAGGTAGCGCTCAACAAGGAAACTGCTACTGAGGCATATCCCTTTTAAAAACACAGGCGTGGGATTGGATAACCAAGTGGGCTGGCTTGTTCGATTCCAAGCTACAGGTACTCCTGGGTTGGATTGCACTCCACAGCTCAGTCCAGCTGAGGAGCAGCCTGTGGTAAAGAAAAACTGAATCTTGGCGTAGTTTTAACTTGCTGTTGCCGTCAGCCAAGCCTTCTATCAAGGAATCCTTTTACGTTCAAACATGCGCTGCATTGCCAAAAGGTTAAGAAACCGCTGAATGATTGCATGAAATATGATGAGGTCATCAACGGAAGGAATATAAACCTGAAAAAACAAATAAAAATAAACAATGTCTTATAAATAACAGACCGAGACCGACTCTGGGCGTGAGGAGAAGATCTACCAGTGGATCACGATACTACCTTCTGGTCACCCTTGGCCTACGGTAACATTACATTGTACAGGCTATTGAAACGCCTGCAAAATAAGTATAATTGGGACTCTTATCATTGGTGTGTACCCACCATGTATGCATGGGCTGATGCGTATGAGTGTGCCACCACATCCAACTTCCAGTCAGGATACACTTGCTCGAGGGCCGATCCCATGCGGACACCAACGACCCAGCTCCACCTATCTCAACGCCTATTTCAGTACTAATTAAAGACAGGCAGTCTTTAATAATTAAAGACAATCAGTCTTTAATTCGTTTAATCTCAAGCTGCACCCCTGCAATTGAAGAGATGGACCAAACACAGTGATACTTCACCACGGTGTTATCAGGACGGATCTCCTCTGCTTCCAGCTAAGACCTCTATCCGGCTAAGCTGTTTGGACGGCGGCTCTGCCGACCTCATGCTTCGTCATCACCTTCGTCAGTGCACGGTTTTGTGGGCATGTGATCTTTGCGTTTTTTTTTTCCTTTCGTGGATTGGGGCTCGCGTCGTTTTATCTGGTGCGGAAGGGCACTCACTTCCTTTCTCCGGTGATGCGTTCGTTTTTTTTGGAATGGCTGTGATGCTTCCGTTTTCATTCGCCATAATTCACTCCTGAGTAGCATATCCAAACTCTCTCCAGCTAAGAGGGCTGTTGGCAGCTCGGGTTGACTTCAAACAGTGGGTGCAGAGCCTGTAGGTGGAGCATCGAGAGTGAGACGAATGCTAAATAGGGAAGATCGGAGAACAAATGTGTTTCTTGTCAAATCAAACAAGTTCCGCCTAATACGCTTTGTCCTTGGGGGGCCTTTACATATGCAGCATTTCGGCTGCAGTGTTTCCAGCAATGTCGCCTAAACGGTTATGCATGAAGGCACAACAAAGTTCAAAGCCCTTCTGGTATCGTCCAATTATATTACGTCTGATTCTTTTTCATGTGACTCAGGGTAGGAAGTTCACTTTTATTGATGAAGGCTTTTCTAACCCCTCTTTCAAACGTTTTGCAGACACATATATATATATATATATATATAAAAAAAAAAAAAGAGTTTTGCAAAATGCCAAAAGGGTGAACTCTTCATTTTAAGATACCCCCATATAATACAAATGCCTCCATTATCCCAATTTCAAGGGCAATTTGAATTATGCTCAGGGGCAACATACCTCTCTTAATTTCTGACCCTGGTGTGATTATGATGTGAGTGAAGAAAAGGAACAGTAAAGAGCAACAAAACATACAAACTTCAAAATTCTTACTGGGCTGTTTTTGGAGAGGGCATGTCCTTCTTCTTATCAGCAGTCCAGCTGAGCCATACAGTCCCTATCAGTGGGCTGTTATCTGTGTGGCCTCCTTATTAAACCCTGGCACTATGAGAGCTACCTCAACGTTATCAGCCTATCCTCCTGGTGAGCGAGGCCTGCCCTCGGGGGCCCACCACAGCCTCTACTGACCCCCGATTGAAACCCCCACCCCCACCTCCACCCCATCTGCCCAACTCCATCCAAGCCTTCTGCCACCGATCCCCCCCATTTCACTTGTCCATTTTTCTGTCTTTATTTATCTCATGGTTTGGTTCTTTCAGGGCCAAGAGGACGGGCTGTTGTGTCGTAGTCAGATATGACACAATATCTAATTATTCTCTTTGAAGTGAAAAACATATTTCATAGGCTACTTTTTTCACTACTCCTGAATAGTGGCCTTTATTTGAAGAGCAATGCTTATTATACATTTATAATGCCATTTATTCATTTTTATTGTGTTTTTCCAATTTTTTTGCCCTTTTATATTATATTATTTATTTTTGTGGCAAACAAATCGACTACCTATCATCCAGAAAAAACAATCAGAACAATCAGAAACGGAAAACGTCCAGTTATCCACAACACATTCACAAGTGAACACGATTTTTCAATGCAAGGTAACTGAAACAAACAGAAGATGATGACACTGTTTTTTATCTCTGAAAAGTGTTGAACAATAGTTGCTATTTTCATTTTACTTTGGAGGTTGCTAAACACTTCTTAGAAACGCCTTACAGGCAGGGAAATCGCAATTAAAATTGACATGTAATTGACGATATCAGGGCTGTTGAATATAACGTCTGTGTCTGATGAATAATTGTCTGGGGAGATATACACATGCTCCTAAATGCGTAGTGACTTATGCTAATTGACAGCCTTAAGTGGCTTCACAGTAGCTAACAATGGTGTCCCAGGTAGCTAGGGGCTATAGCATAGCAAATAAACAAATAAGTCACAGCGGAGAGTTTGTGGCGGCACAAATTAATGGAGTAGAACGAATAACATCGGCACTAATGAAAGTTGACAGGCAAACGCCCCCCCAAGTCAGTTTGTTCTAATAGCTCAAACATTAGGCATAGACAATCTTATTCTGTTATGTGATACACACAACATGCACACACACACACGCACACACACACACACACACACCCACACACACAGATACACACACAAAACCAACAACATAAAAAAAAAGAAACAATAGAAAACCTTAAACATAAGACTATAGCCTAAATTTAACGATGACATGAGCTGTAATTGTCTCACTTTCTAAACCAGTGTGATGGAGTCTGGCGACTCGTATCTTACTGAAAGCCAACGCAATCACCTTACCTCCTTAAACTGCTGTTAAACATCTTCCACATCCAGTTGTGTTGAGACAACAAGCTGGTGCTAATTTAGAATTAGAATTAGACTTAATTAATTATATTGTCGCAAAATTATGTTTTCTCCTAATTAACAACTGTAGAACCGGGTTTTGTCATTCATTAGACACACAAGAGTGCAGTAATTATATTTATAACACAATCAGGGTCCTCCAAATGTGTTGAGTGTGTTAAACAAAACAGATTGGCGGTTTTAATACAGACAGTGCCTGCCCAGCTCCCTAAGACGGGTTAACTCCTCAGATTTTTAACCTGTTTACAAAAAGAGTGCATAAGTATTGTTTTGTTCTGTTTTCTTCTCTTGCCATACCTTAAATATCACTGTTATTATGGTAACTCAAGTGGTGGAGGCAGCATGGACCTTAGTGTGTTTGTGTATACAGTATTTATGTGTGTGTGTGTGTGTTTGTGTGTGTGTGTATGCGTGTATGTGTATGTGTGTGTGTGTGTGTTTGTGTTTATATGTGTGTGTGTGTGTGTGTGTGTGTGTGTGTGTGTGTGTGTGTGTGTGTGTGTGTGTGTGTGTGTGTGTGTGTGTGTGTGTTTGTGTGTGTGTCTGTGTGATGTGGGGAGGGGTCAAGGGCAAGTTGCAAGTTGGGGGGCGTGTCAGCGGCATTTAGACCACACCCCTTTGTCACCACTATCATAACCCTCTATCATCCCCCAGCTGTGCATAGCCGGGTTGTGGACGTGCAGCGCCCCCTAACCCCTGGCCCCCGGTCCCTAGCCTTGCATATCTCCTGTTTCATTTTACTCAATCATCCATTCACGGGGGTAATACAGGGCTGTTATTTCTCCATCACTTCACTAGGACGTCTCTGTGGGAGACTCCCCCTATAGAGACGGCCCTCACTCTCTATGTGTGTATCACAGAAAGACAGGCAGATTAGAGACAGGCCGTTCGTTAGGCGTGGGGCAGGCAGAGTAAAACAAGCTGACAGCTGTTGAGATTACAACGGCACTGCCTTCGATTGACGTGAACCTCATAAACATGCTTTAAACAAAGCTCTTGTTTAGCAATGATCAACACCTTCTTGAACCATGAATTACTATATATTGCAGTCAGAGCTGTCTGTGCATGACCCATGTGATGCAAGCAGAATTGAAAGAAAGAAATACTATCGTACTGCGTATAGAAGAGTACAGAAACACCATGTAGGACTTATATAGTGCTACTTTTTGCTGTGCTCCTATTTTCTACACCAATGATTCCAAGATCTCTGCACATCGCAAACAATAAATAACAACAACAGATAAGTCTCTTGTCATCAAACTATTCTTCGTTGCGTTCACATCGAAGGAACTCCTTTCCCATGGCCCCTCTTCCTTAGAGACCCCTCCTGTCCCACTTCGGCCCACTCACTAGTTTGTCTTTCTTTTTAGTCTCTCAGCATTTCCTCTGCCTCTTCCTTTCCGTAACACCCATTATACAAACTTTTCACTCAAAGCTTTGCTTTTAGGCAGCGTAAACACAAGAGCAGGACCGCAGAGAGCATCGCTTCGCCTCTGCTGTCCGCTGAGAGGTGAAGATCAAAGGATGTGGTTCCTTAGCGCTGCCAAGGAAGACACACTTTGATGATCCTGTATAGGGTTGACCTTCACCCGACCACCTGTTTTTGCAACAAGCCCTTTGTTCTCGTGTTCAGACCTCATGGCGATACCAAATGAGCACAGAAGCCAGTGAAGGTGTAAATCAATTACTGACCTAGCAACACGGTTAGCACACAAAGAATGTGACAGTATACGAACCACGAGACACGAGTAAAGCTATAGCCTAGCTAAAGCAGGCCTAGAAGGAGATTTGTATGCAATGCAGACCACGTAGAATATCAACAAAACTTGGATTTGTTACAACAAAGCACATGTTACTGTTGCGTACATGTGCATGCTGCACTTTGCAGAGGAGAAGGCACTTTGATAAATACAAATTGTTAACACAGGGAAAGAACATGGCACTGACCTAAATTTTTCCCTAGCTAACTATTATTTATGTGTTTATCATAGCCCGGTGACGTTTGGGCAAGGTATCCCTTCCTCCATCACGTTATTTTGGTTGGGAATGGAAATATAACCAAGCTTTGGTCGCTCCATATGAGTTTTCAAGAAATTCATACATGGTTCATACATCTCTTGATTGAGTGCCGTCATGTTAAAAAAATAAGTAATACACTCAACTCATACTATATATGCCTTAACCATGCTTCGCTCCTTCTTGGTCCTACTATGACAGCAGGACATCATTTCACGGCCTAATGTGAATCCTAGCCGGCAACTATGTCTCACCCCTGTATCCGATTAGGGGGACAATCATCTCCTTCCACTGTGTCAAACCGAGTCGAAGGCTCCTGCGAATGGACACGCAGCCCCTGTGTCGGCCGGCTCAGAACGGGAGAGAAATATTTATAACGGCGAGAGAGGGTATATAGTGATGTTTAATTCATGGGATCCAGACGAGGGCTCTACTGACCCTGGTCGCTTAGAGACCGCCGCTCCTATGGGGTTTATAACCCCCTCATTAACACTTTCACACCGAGACCCCTGGAACGCGTCAGATGTTTCCGTACATGGGTGTGCAGTCCAAAACACTTGCGTGCCGGTTTTTGAGACTCAACAAGACTTATTATTTCTGAATGTTTCGCTCACCCAAGTTGTTTGACGCTCATGTGCTGTTTTATTTAACCGGTATGTCTGCAATAACTTCTGCGTGTGTGTGTGTGATGGTCTATGTGTGTGTGTATGAATTAGATAGCCAGTAACACATCCCGTCATTGACTGGATGTCTGTCTTCTCTCATCATTTACATTTACATTTAGGGCATTTAGCAGACGCTTTTATCCAAAGCGACTTACAATAAGTGCATTTGTTACAATAAGTACATTTGTCATAAGAAGTGAAACAATATATCGCTGTCGGTACAGTAAAGACGTTCATAGAACCAAGTGCAAGTATTACAATCGCTAGGCTAACCCATTCCCCGTGTAAAGCAGCGATAGCAGCTACTGTAGATGCTACACAATTAAGTACCTATCATCACCTATCATCAATTAAGTACCTATCATCACACACAACTCCCATGGTACTTTCTTCTCTGCAGACCAAGGCGTTTAAATCAAATGAATGCAGTGAATGACTCAATTGCTGTCTCCTAGTCAGATATATGAAAGATGGGCATGTGCCTCACATGGGTAATGTTTCAAACATCATTGATACAAATGTTTCATGGACAAATGCACAGTGATTTATAATGACCATGAAGGAGTGTGAATCATCCCTACAGGTGGCATATTCTCTGCCCGAGGCTGTGTGGAAATGAGTGATATTCTACTTGAGCATCCACAAACCCTGTGCCCACTTGACAGACCCTCTGCTATTCTGAGAAAAATAAAAACAGAATTGTATATTGGAATTAATGTCTTTATGTTGGGTGCCATCTGGCTTGCCAGCTAGCTGAAATCACTCTGAAGAAACCTCAATGACCCTCAGTGTATCGCCACAGTTGGAGCGGAAAGCTAGTTTCATTAACTGGCGTAGAAGCATGACATGCCTCCTTATCTCATATGCATTCACATGTACAGTGAGTTGGACTGCCTCATCGATGGATGTGGTCCCAGATTTCATGCACACCTGTAAATAGAGACGCGAAAGCCAGAACCAGTCATCACATCAAGACGTTATTATTTTTTCTCTCTCACTGTTTAGCTGGGAGTCCTGGAACTTATCTGCTTAAAAAGAACACGGATAACATTAACACATCCAATATAGAGTAGTATTATTGTAATGCTATTAAGGAACTAAATCACGGTTCTCCACATGATAGTGTCACGATCTGTGAGCTTTGCTTATAATTGGTTATTTGTTTAGAGTTTTCCACACCGGCTGTGAGCCCCCCGCTAGCAGGGCTAGGAGGTGACCGCGGCTAAACCTCAGGCCAGCCCTGGGCAGGAGGGGAAGCCCGCCCCCCCACCCCTGTGACCTGGCCACCCCCCTGGCCCCGCAGGGTCACGAGGCGCCCATGGGTGCTGAAGACGCTAAGCCCCCAGGCTTCATGTGTGCGCGTGTGTGGGTGCCCTCTCCCAAGGTTGTGATAGGTTCATCCGCAGTACCATCCGGTGATTTGTATGAGGTTGCCGGACATTAGGATATAATTTGTTTCACACCCCTCTGGAAACTCTAGGATACTGACACGGTTAACGCAGTTGTGACTGAGTACAATTGTTGGAGCTTGTTTTTAAATGTACGCTCACGTATGTCAAACATGGCCACCCCATATTCATTTTCCTCGCATTTCAACATGGAAATGTGAGACACAAACAAGGCGGCCCTCTAAGAGGCTGGCTAGAGGGTTTGCTTGAGTGGATATTTGAATTTTGTTTATGAGAAATGCTCAGCCAGCCGTTTCATTCGCACTAAGGTTAAACTGCTAATTTGTGCATCCAATATGGCTATCCTAAAGATTAGTGTGAATGGCTTTTTATTTCCCCCTGAACATTCCCGACTCATTTCCATAATATTTTACTGCCTTTTGCATGGCCGAGCACTGATAAAAAGAGCTGACAAAATAATTAGGCACAAAAGACTCCTCTAATTTCTGCCTCATTAATTTGGTGAATAAAATATATATCATCGGATACCAGGGTATCTAATGGGATGACGAAGAAAAGAGACAGTGTGAAAAAGGTGTGTTGGTTGTGTTGATGATGTTGATAAATGTTGATGATAAATCCGAGAATTCACAGATTTTCAGAAGTGAGGCCTTGAGTTTGCGTTAATGTATGTGTTGTATATGGTTCTTTCTGTCGTACACTATTATGTCTGCATTTGCACATGCATCGACATTTGTGTCGTCCTATTTAATTATGACTTAGTTAGGAGTTTATAATGAGGCTTGGCAGAATCATTTGTTTGAGTTCAATAAGTGAGGATAATTTGCCTGTAAAACAGAAAGATCCCTGTGCTTGCATGAATGACTATTGCTTTCTTAAACAATACAAACCTTTCTGTTGGTCTCATCAATAACACGTTACATTAAGGGTTCATTTGTTAATCAGTAACTATCCTTTTTGAATGCATTAATAAGCATTACCTAATAGTTAACTAATGGTAATCATTTATGTTTGATAATGATGGTAATGGTGTTCATGTTACTATGCGAAAACCGTGTTTTGTTTTGTAGTTCAGTTTTTGATATAATTAAAGTTATTCTGGTGGCAATGGCAGATCATATGAAATCTTGCTTTTTTATGCTTATTACTGCATCAACTAATGTTATTGAATGGCTGTGTTGTGAATTTATCGATCTACAAAACCATCAGAGCTCTTTAATGATTCTGAGAGCAATACACTGGTATTAAGAGGAACTTCTAAGCCCTTGTTACTCTTCTGGGGGGTGGTTCCGTATATTAAACCAACGAGGGAGGATGCTACTATGGATTCTGAGTTTCTTCTTGCCCAATGGATGTCCCCTTGAAGGGTAATCAATAAACCTGAACTTTGTGAGTAAAACGCCTATGGATCGATAAAAGTGTGTGGCAGTGATTCAACCGACATGATTACCTGCAGCCCACAAAGCAATGTTCCTGGGGTGTCAAATGGTTATAAGAAACGGCTAAGGGGGTTGAATGCATAAGGTTCAGCATTTCATTGAATTGAATCCTATAAATGCCTGTTGTAATCATGTTCTATGTGATTATGCGTGACAGGTTTCTCTACAGACGTTTTTTCCATTTTCTCGTATTTTTCGTATGGCTATGGTCTACAGCAGCGAAGGTCACCCTGACTCAAACTGTTGGACGTGATCTGTCCCAATGCACCATTCTTACTCTTCGAGCTCGTCTCTCTGTGTTCTCCTTGCCATGCTCCAACAAACACAGAAACCGCAGGTAGCAGCAGAAAAAGCTGCTGTGCTAGGAAGGTGTGAAGGTGCGGCTAGTGATGGTGTTTGAGTTCAGTGACATCTGTGCTGATGAGATGCAAATAGATGCATGCATGTTTACACATTGTTAATTCCGAGCCGTCACTCATTGCGGCCTCTTGAGAAGGTAGAAATTCTCCAAAAATGGAAAAAAAATAGAGAATTTAGAGATAAATGGGCAATGGAATTGAAAGTGTTGGTTGGTAAGTGAATACGTTACTACTGTACTAAGATTAAAGGGATAGGTTGTAGTGAAATTAATATAAAGTGGCCATCAGAAAATAAAGACATTTTCGGAAATACTGTTCTTGGTTGCATGGCCATTTCTGAGGTCTTAGGTTTTGGTTGCACATTAATGGAATACGGGAAACTAGATACAGTTAAATTAAGGACAAATCTGAAAAACAAAGAACCAGAGAAAACAGTTTTGGAAACTGCAGAAGACCATGCAATGCTGCTGAATCACATCATAAACGGTATAGCAGTTCTGAGATTGCTGAAAGTCACCCATGGAAGGTAGATGGTGATGCTGGGACAATGCATAACATTAGGGTCCCAAGAGACTTCAGCAATACGCGGGGAAATGCGCTGCTGCTTCTCTATTTGCTGTTTTGGGAGTTTGCAACATTGCCGATGGAAGTGCGAGGGAAAACCAGGAAATTAAATCCAACACGATTCTGCGAGTGGTCACTGAATGTAGATACTTAAATCACATGGTTGAAACACACAATGCACTGCATGCACATTCACACAAAGTGATCAAAAGTTCAACGTTTGTCCCTCTGCGTTCGCAGCACCGTAAGTCTAAGCACCGATGCAAGCTATCCCCTTATCATTTGTGGCGGCACACTTTGGTCGTGTCCAATACAAAGCCAATGGGGCGCTTTGCTTTACCACATTTGTTCTGGTCCGGTGGGGTGGCACTGTAACTCCCTGCCCGGCCCTGTAATGGGTGGATGGAGGATGCCGGTGTCTGAAGACTGTGGAGTTTGAGGTTCAACTCCTCTGCAGATTGTCATCATGCTACTTTCTTCTCCCAGTTGGGAAAGGGATGGGGCTGGAGTTACAAAATATTTGATGCTTGCTGATTGCCAGCTAAAGATGTGGAGATCTTTTATGAAATACAATGTCCGAATGGAAGATATACGAATTATATTAAATGTGAGTTATATTAAATATTAAAAGGTTCCTCTTTACCTGTTCAAATTGCCTTTTTGTATCTAGTTTATAACTGACACTGTCCTGCTAGTTGATCAGAATATTTTCAAATTTAAATATGTCATCGGTCTTACATTATTAAATATCTAAAATCATCTTGCAGAAATTATGAGGTGCCCACGAAGGACCAATTCAAGTTTCGTCTAGACTCTAAATGAGAGAATATAAGTGATGTTCCAATTCCTCAGAGCCCTGTGATGATTAGAAGTGGAAGTTTTAAGTGAGGTAATAGTAAACTGAAATGTAAATTGACCTAAAACAATCCAATTTTCTTTGAAAAACAAGTGAAAACAACAAAATAATTAAAACCTAAACTTGATCAATGATCAGATTCTCAGTGATACGTCAATGTCGGTAATGTTAACATTTATTTATTTTGACAATTTGTCTCTACTTTTCTGCTACTCAGATTGTGTATGCAGACATATATGTATCTTTGTTTGCAATTTATTCTCATTGAATAAATGACACATTTTGGATTATTATTACTCTCCCATATTTGCTTTGACACACATCTCCCGCCAGGGATTAATAAAGTACATCTCATCTCATCCATCTATGCAGCATATAGGATGCTGAAAATAATACCGAAACAATTGATTAAAATTTCAAAACTATTCTCACAAAACTCCCCACCTTTTCTGATGGATTGCTCTGCAATTCTCCCACGGAGAGCGCATAGAGAAGGTGCCCACAGGATCAACCCCTCAGACAGTCTCCGTGATGACACTCCCGGCTGCGGCGGTGACAGAGACAGGAAGAAGACAGAAGCAGAACAATAATAAATAGAACAAGTTTGTGTGTGTGTGTGCGTGTACGTGCATGCATGTGTGCATGTGGGAGAGAGAGAGAGAAAGAGAGAGAGAAGGAGTGGGAGTGGGAAAGATAAGGATGGAGAATCTGTGTGAACTACAAGTGAGCTGACAGCTCGGCATCAGATGCAAATGAGGGAGCAGCAGAGTTCACCCAGGGGTCACCCTGACAGGAAGTCAGAGCAGCAAGCAGAATCATCGGGGGATAAATGGAGACTCCAGTAAGCAGACACACACACACACACAACTCGAGACAAGGTTGTTAGAAAGACACAGACGCGGTTGGGGAGAAAAGTTCCACCACTCGTTACTCTTCAAGGATTGGTTCAAAACCGAAGCGGTTCATTTGACAAAAAACCAAAGCATATTATGGCACAACTTTTTTCGTTTTTCACCTGAGACAAAGTTTGTAGTGCTCTTTTAATCGTAAAATGTGTCGTAGCATATCAATAATACATATGAATGAATGAACAATGAATATTAGTGGTAAATAATGGCTGGCATTTTCTTGGATGCATGGGAGATAGGATCTTGCATAGAATATTGGCTTCTGAATTAATTTTCTATTATCCCTTGCTTACCCTAATATGAAAGTCAAGAGTGCAGGATTTTGCCTTTATGATAGGCAAGAGAAAGCACAGAAAACAATGCATGGCATGGTATTAATAATCCAAAAAACAAAGATGGCAACATCTACTGCCGTGAAGAATTTTTCACTCCCAATCAATCAGGCTCCTTGAACACATTACATTATACCAATAACAGTGCATATGCAGAGGAACCAATGATTTAATGACTGGGAACATTAAGATGTCAGTTGATTGTTTGATTGAGTGAATGTATGCATTCCCTGTATAAAATTATTCTGGCTAAGAAAGGAATGCATTAAAGGGTTATATTGGTGTTAGATAAGGGCTTTGGTAGTGTGGGATAGAATTAACATTTTCAAGGTTATTTTTCATAGATTAATTTGCATTCATTCACACAAACAAATTATTGTGCATCTTCTGCTGAATATTTACGCCTTCCATTTACTTTGCATTCACGGTCAATATGACATTGATTACGTGATAGATTTTTACTTCAGTAAATCCTAGAAATGCGTCACCTCTGTTATTCTACAACAGTTCAACATTTGAACAGTCTGTTCAAATTAGCATTGATTTTGGGAGGTCAACTTCTATTATTAGTTTGAAGGAGGATGTATAGTAAATCTTAATTTGTTAGGTAATCGATACACTTTTTATTCAAATTCACATTGATTGAAAATAACATGTATATTGTTGTAGAAACTGAGCAATTGTTGTATGTCAAATTGTACATGTGTTTTATCATTACACATTGGATCAATGGACTTGAACACTATCTAGATGGAATTATATATGATATATCTTGCATAAAGTACATCTTGAAGGAAAAATAATAATGAACGAAATAGAATAATTGAGAAAATCAAGGGGCTAACACTATCATTATAGAAATAGCATCAACTCTGAACATTCACAGGAGCTGGAGACTACGGTTTTTGTGACATGTTTAAAAATCGCTGGAGACGAGGCTGTGAAAGGTTTTAAAATAATTGTAATGCGAGGTTCAGCTTGAGTTGAATTTGGAAGACTTTGGCAGAGCTCCTCTTTTTTACCCATCTCTGTCTCTCGCTCATGGTTGCGAGTACTCAATATGCTAAATGTGAACTGTAAACAGTGAGGGCTGTGAATCTGTCCATCTGAATAGAATCACAAAAACATTGGTGTTGTCACATTATAAATTAATCACCGTGATCTGAAGAGTACAACATCACAAAAATACTCAGCTCATGTTTGAGATCATTTCAAAATCATGCGCTGAATATGTGCCAATAAATTCTCCTTAAAAGCTGTCACCATCAGAAGCTCTCACCATCAGACAAACCTGACACATTTCACTCTCACTCAAAATTGCATTGGAGCTCATGTGTCTACAAGTAAACAAGCTACATTGAAAATAAAAAATAACGAACTAGAAAAAACAAAAAATTGTAAGCCAAATTAAGTTATGGAAGGTTTCCACTCAAGAAAACCCAATGTTTTCCACAGGCTTGATTAATTGTGATTGAGAACTCAACTCTCAAATGATGCCTTTTTAGGACTACCCACTCCTGACCATATTCAAACACATGCCTGTTATTCATACAAAACACACATTGATTGGTGCCCTTCCAAACAACTACAGTGTATGTTTAAAGCTACCACCACTCAAAAGAGAAGGCACAGATATGACAGCGTTAATCTCAGAGACAGTACAGACTAACCATGTAGAGTCACGGCGAGAGGAGAAACAGCACACCTTCATTTCCTCATTGATTAACCCCGCTAATGTGCTAATCTAGCCGGGTACAGTCTCTCTCTGCTGGCCTCATCAGCAGCCCATTAGCTCCTCTGCGGCCCGCGGCAATCCATCATAACAGGACAGATACGCTCATCTTTTCTCCTTAATGCGGAAACACACCACTGCCCCTTGAAGTCAATACGGCCCCTCATGCGGAACTAGAGTGGCCCCTTCAACAATCGATACACAATGGAGAAGGGTATGGCGGGAACACACATGGGTGCCCTTTGGTTTACGGAAATAGTAAAGAGAGAAATATGGAATTGGTGGGATTAAGCAGTGAGTGAATTCCCCATAAGCTAAAATGACTCTAACCTCGAGTGACCCCGTTTGTTTTGTCGCCGACCTTTTCATTGTTTTAGACAACGCAAAGGTCGCTCGTTGTGTGATTCGTGTGCGGTTATAAGTGGCGTCGGATCCTTAAGAATCTTGTTTTGTGGTTTTGAATAATGGTGATTATTGGCTGTTTTGACATACCACCCCTCACGTCCCTGGGCAGCAGAGTAAAATACCAAGATGAAATATAAACCATTATTATAATGACACAAATTGTATTTACTGCAACATGATAAATATCACTTCTGATAATCGGTCCACAATCTAGGAATAAAAACGTCTACAATAGAAAAACAATGTATTGCCTTATGTAGTTAAGACACAAACCTTCTGTTAGATTCACAAGTTCAAATCCAACAGCCAGATGGTGGGATTTGCGGGCTCCTGGGGTGGTAAATCAAATGTTGAGCCACCCCGGCCTGAAATGTAAAATGTTTTTCTTTTATGTGTCGTCAGCTTCCCCTAACCAGCCGTCTCTTGGATGAAAAATCTTATGTCCCTCAACACCTATATTCGGTGTAAATAAGCATTAACAAGAGTTTGGTGGATATGTTGAATTACATTCTTTAGCGTTCTAATCATCTATATTTCTCCCATTTCACTGGTTTATCAAAGATTGTGCTAATAATGTAACTGTTGGCAGTCCTCACGATACTTGCATATGGTGGCCTGGCAGCCCATAACACAAACAGAGATATGAATATGCCCCACCAATATGAAAAGACAAACTAACGCAAAACCACAATCAACCCAAACAGGAAATGGTGGCCCACTCTCTCTCTGAAAGTGACAGAATTGACCGTCTAGACGATTTCAAAACCAACACAAAGAGCAAGAGAGGCCATCATTTTGTATTGCCCTTACTTTGGCAATTCCTTTGATCATGCACTGGTGAGTTGAGAGCGAACACAAAGTGATGTCACCTAAATGTCATGGATTAAATTACACACAAATGTGTTCCATTACATGACTCATTGTTCTTAAACGGCTCTTCCTCCTCAGTGCAGCAACCAAATGAAATTACACTGCACATTCCCTGTTTGTCGGTCAAGTAATCTTCTACCTACCCTTTGCGGTTTGACTTAATTGTGGTTTGGTATCAGTTAGTGTATTCGTATTCGGGGGCGTATGCCTTTGAATCACAATTCCCACACTCTGATTCAGGGATCTCCATCGCCAGCCTACGCTTCACCTTCTCCTGTTCTCAGTCACCTTCATCCCTACCCTGAGTACAATGCAATTGTATCTTCCCTACACTTTAAGCGGATGAGTGCTCTGAATAGTCATGTGTTGGCAATGAATCTGTTGCAATATAAAGGCACAAAATAGATACAAACACTTTTATAGGTGGTTTTGTAGGTGATCTCTGCTGCATACTGGATATGATGGTGTGAAATGGCTATTTAAAACCTGTTGCACTAGCACCTTGGATATACGGTTCACATCAAACCTCTCAAAACCAATGCACTCCTAGTTTGAACATGCATTCAAATAGGACCTTGATTTTGCTGTTCCGGTATTGATTAAATTTGGTATTTGGGTAATTTACAAAAGAAAATGTATTAAATACTAAACTTGCCAACAATTTTATAAAACATGCGGGGAGGAAATGAGCCCTCCCCCCTCCCCCCACTTTCCCCCTCAGGACAGCAATAAAGTAGATGCAAATTGGTTTGAAGCATCCTTCATATTTTGAAAAAGGAATCCTCCTTGGTGTGGAACCATGTACTGAGAGGTAATTTGAAACTCTAGGACTCCCAGAGGACTCGGGGTATAATTTCTAATCAGTAGCAGATTCTCGCCTAATAGTGTCCAGGTGGACTCTTCAAGCTAGATTTCCCACAGAGAGACCGACATGATTGAAAAATCAGTGCAGCTTTGACAGAGCCATGTTCGAGTATATACGACAAAAAAAGTTCTCAAATTACATCACTTCTCCCTCACTTACAGACGTTTGTGAATCAAATGTTATTCCCAACAACATACGGTAGAACTTTTGGATGTGCTTTCATTAAACACTCTTTTCATCAAGAACATTTGAATACAATAATCTAAATCATTGCCAAAATGCACATTATTCAGAGTGCTTTTTCCGAAAATGCAGTCTGTTTCTGATCAGAACATACAACCAAATCTAAATCTACTCTGTTTTCCAAAACTTCTCAAAAGTTTTGAGAACTGTGAGGCATGGCTTGTGACTGGGGGTGTGAACTTTTGGATACCTGTATATGAAGATATATGCTAAGTTCATGTTGAGAATAAACATGAGAGATCCCAGGACAGGTTGTGCACCTTTGCCTTTCACTCGCCATCTGCTGACACCACAGCTGAGCTAACACTCTCTCTCCGTTGGCTGGTTCCTCCCTAGGACAAATTACAAACACTAAACTCACCATACTGCTGGAAATTTTGTCACAGCTGTGTTTGTTTGGTGGCATGTTGAATTTGACTTTGACATTTCTTCTGCACACATATTATTTATACATTGACATGTTGACTTCTGAAATTCAGCTGGAAGCATCTGCGAGCCTGGGAAAGATGGTGTTTTCTGTCTTTGACCCTTTAATACCATTGAGAACCTGTCATTTATTTATGGTATCATTTTCTTACACTATTCAATTATGGGTTATGGTAGGCAAGTCATAATGACGACGTAAATGTGAGTTTAAATATGGATAAAAAGTTCATCTGTTTTTTTTGCTTTTTAAGTTTATATAAAGCTTTATGGTTGATATCATGGTCATCAAATCGTCACATGGTGATATTTAAACTTAACCCCCATTGATAATTGATTGGTTTGTTGTTTTATAGGAAGACTTGGCAGTAGAAGGCTCAATATGAAATCCCTGTTTTGCCTGCATCATCATCACCGTGAAACAATAATTTCTTAATCCATTTTGCACTTATTTAGTTTAGGCCAATAGGCTGTTTAATACATACACATTTTCATTCTAGATCGCATAGAGAAGAGCTTGAATTGAGAGTGTTTACTCCAGAAATAGACAGTTATCGACAATGGCTCACACAGCTGGCTGTGAGCCATTGTAAAATTGGGGGAAAGGGGGGTAGGATGGGGTTGGAGCGGTGGAGGGGTATGACAGCCGACACCGCCAGGAGAATACACACAATACTGGTCATGCTTGACACAAAAGCACACACACAGAAACACACTAATACGCGCAAGCTCATCGACACAAGCTCGGGCGACAAACACACACAGAGTCACCGTCCTGCCAGCTGTCAGATGCCAAAACACGCGGCGATTTATCATCGAGATAAATGCGTGTTTTTTCAGGGTCTGTCATCGGCTCTTCCCCTCACCATGAGACAAGGGACATCCTTGGAGATGGTGTCGTTATTGAGTAGCCGCTTGACTCGCGGCAGAAGACATCACCGTCGGGAGCGAGAGCTCTCTGAAGAAGACCCTGGGCATTCTCTGAAGAGGCCGGGTTGAGGCACTCGCGGCGCCAGGAGAGTGATTGACAGCCCTGTGACGTGGCCTAGCGAGCGGCTCGTCGCGGCGTCGTCCGTCTGCTGCTCGCCTTGTCTAAAAATACATGCAGAAAATAGAAACACAGCAGGGAGGCCGATTCCATGTCTGAGACGAGGGGAGTTGCTGGGCAAAGATGGATGATTATGTTTGACTTTGTTTTTGAGGTGACGTGATGATATGCGCTTGTGTGCATTCATAAGGTATACTCAACCACTAGAACAGATTTTACTAAGGTCAACACACACCGTGCATAATGAAAAATGCCAGCGTGCACGTATGCAGTTATGCATGAAAGATTGAAATCCATTTTACAATAGAATCCCCCCCACACTCACCCCCCTGCGCCGTTAAATGCATGTTGCATGAAAAAATATAGGGACACGGATGTTCATAAATCACGTGTAGGTATGAGACTGGGAAGTCTCCCTCCCAAGCCCCAAAAAAGCTTTGAATAATAACCATAAACTCAAGACAGTGATCAATCTGCATTGCATTTGCATGCATTTGCAAACTGCTAAAACAACACTCCACATTTCTTCTCACTGCCATGCCCATCTCTTGCACATCTATTGTTATCTCATGCCACATGCCATTATAGGTGGGCTACTCATGTTCTTAGCTAGATGTATATCAAGATATGTAGTTCTTATGGCTGGAATCCATGTTCAGAACACGGCTTCAGAGCATGGTCCTGGTTTTCATTTCCATTAATTCGGGCAGTGGGTTAGAAGGTGGTCCTTCTCACTGAGTTTGAGTTGGGTACAGCACATGTTGTACTCGTGACAATCGCAGATATGAGGACTCGACCGGTGCTAATGGGGATATGGCATAAAAGGTCAGCACTCTGTTAATAGACACTGCAAGCGCATTGACTGAAGAGCCAGAAATGTTTCTTCCCATCTCCAGCATTTAGAAATATACGTTCATAACAGACAAGACTAATTGAGTGTGGATTGTCACCTTGCTTACACTGTTTCATATTCAGCTGTGTGATCTCCTCTTGCTGTTAGAATAGAAGGAACAGAATGAATAGGATGAACATCCTAATTAACAAAGGCGCAACCATTATGTTTACTTATGTCTTTATCCCTCCACAAGTATACGTCGTGGTTAGTTTCGCTCCTTGCATTCATCTTGGACTAGCACACACTCATGATCACAAACCACAGCAATGGTAAATGCCACAATGTACCGAACTGAACCAAGCAAACCGAGAGGCCTTTTCTATGAAGTCACAGCCTATGATGAATGGCTTTGGTCCCTTAAATGTCTGTGTTCTAAGAGAGGTCAATAACTCATCTATGATCACGGAGCGTGTCGGCGGCGGTGATGCAGTCTGATCAAGACAGTAGACTCAGTGTTCACAGTGTTTCATTGCTGGGCGGAGCATCACACCCTCACACAGCTTCAACAGATGTGCTCTTCTTTTCACACACTTTCGTTGGGTAATAGCGGTGTCTCGGTGCCAAACTTCCATGCAGTACTTGCGTCGCATAAATCATTTTGTAATCATGCATTCTATGCAAAGGCGCTGACGTGTTGACAAATTAGCCAATCTGGGAATGAAGGAATAGAATTCAAGCTGATGAAATTAAGAATTATAAGATAACTACAGGGCACAGGGCTGAGCAGTTATTTTGGCAATAAGATACCAAATACCTGGAAGAATGTTTTCAAATTTGGATGCACTACATTCAAGGTTTTGTTGTGCAGTTGTCTTCATTAGTTATACGTGCATTAATCAACTATTTATATTCATACTGTATTTATTGTTCTACTTATGTTGTATTATCTGAACATAACTCGCTAGCATTTTATGCAACACATATGTGGAATTTATAGAATGTAGACAACCAGCAAAAAATCTTGCTGGTTGGTCTAGGACCAATTTTTTTATTGAGATTGTTGAAGATGGAATGAAAGGTATGGAAGGTGAGAGAGACCAGAAGGAGAGCATAATAGAATTAATGAGATATCGAAAACACACACACACACACACGCACGCACACGCACGCACACGCACACACACACACAGACACCTAGCTAGACACCCTGCGCGATGGCCTTAATAGGATAGACTCCCCTACGCCCGTACACTTTAATAACCATTCTTTATGCTATAATAACACAGGGCTTCCCTGCTGTAGAGGGTTTCAATTTCCCCGCCATCATATCTGGAATGTGGCAGCAGATTAAAGGCCGCGCCGCCCTGGACTAAAGGCAGACTGAGTGAGAGTGCCCTCAGCACACTACTGCTGGCTGGTAATGAGGCCATTCTCCCAGAGTGGCCAGCACTCAGGGAGAACTAATCTCCCAGTGGTGTGAAAAGTGTTCAAGCTTGGAATGCAAAAAGGAGGCAAAGAAAGCCGCTGTGCATGGAAATTGCTGCAAGACCCGACTTCAGAAGAACGATGCCCCCTCTCTCCCTTAGTAGCCATATTCTGGCTGCAAAAGTTGATTCTCTACACGCTTTCGTCCAATGAGAGAGTAGTGTGTACATGCCATGGGTGTGTGAGGTGTACTGAGCGATTTCTGCACTTTAGGTTTAGCACTGAAATAAGGTCATTATCATTTCAGGTAATAGCCACAGCCTGAACACTGACCCATCGAGGGCTGAGGTGGGTAATGGAGGAGTATTGAGAAATTTATTTGGAGTTAATAGCTAGAGTAAGTACACAGATTATTATTTTTGTTTTCTTGTATACTTGTGCAATAATGAAATGCCAACCCAAATTAACAGTGTAATTACACCTTGTGTATAAACATGTGATGAGTCATATAGAAAGGCTTTTGCATTATGACACTTGTTTGCTTGGCAGTAGCTCATTTAGAAGGGAGAAGCTTCGGTATTAATGAATCTTGTTGAGACATGTTGTACATCACAATATGTAAACAGACACATGAACACAACAATACACTGCACAGATATGCATATTTATCTGCACATGCACAAATTCTACCTCACCAGTTCCCTCAATAATGCAGGACATAAAAACTTTTTTCCCACCCTGGTTTCTCTCAATAGAAACATTGGCAAATGACGTCATTGCAATCAGCAATGCTCAGCAGTAATTCGACTTTGATTAACAGGAGCTTTGAGCATTGGGATTCAGATTCAATTCAGAACACATTTGTCTTCAGTATCCATAGCCCACTGTGTTTTTTTCCCGTAAATGTTTGCTACAAAATAGCAGAATGGCAATATATACAAGCCTAAATATTTGAGACTAACTTATCGAAAGAATGAAAAGCAAATGAAGATTAAAGAAGTATGACAAAAAAGTTGAGAGAGCTCCTGAGATATATATTATGGATTTATTTATACAAATGTGGTAGATGATACACTTATGATTTTGGCATTTCATTGAGAAGCAATTCTCGTAAGACTCATTTTGTATGCTAAGAAAGATTTTGACTGTGTGAATGTGACTAAAACAATGTCAACTGTAACACACAGTATTCCACCCACACACTTGTGATGCTATTAGAGATAACTGGCCACTCTGTCTCGTTCACTGACCTGCCTATGCTGTGTATTTTTGGAAATTCGTTAACTAAAGGTTAAAATTTACATTTGGGGAATTTGATTTTGATGGCGCATCTATCAAGGGGTGTCATGCAAGATGATGGTGAATGTCTCTAGCATGCCACACAGCCTCCAATTACATGACTATACATATATATATATATATACAGATATTTATTTATTTATTGAGAAACAAATAAAACAAACAAAAGGCTAAATCAAACCAGCTTTTCATAGCTTAAAGTGAAGGTCAACTGGATCTAACATCATAAAATATCCATAACATAAAGATTTCTGATAATCTTGTCAGGAAAAAGTCAAAAAGTCTATAGTTTGAACTCTATGAATAGCTAAAACAGCTCAAACAGAAACTCCCTCCTGTCTGGCTGCTCTTGGCACTTGTAGTTATTTCCAGGGAACATCTTGTATTGTAATTCTGAAACCGGCCGTAGGGAATGTATTATCTCTGGAAGACCACACCTCTATTGATGTCACAATTATGTACATACATACACACACACACACACACACACACATATATATATATATAAATGAATGTTTACACACATTCAAACATTCACACATTCATGAACATTTCACTCCGGACCGGCACCAGCCAGCGGCTGCTGCACAGCTCTATGTGATTGCCTGTTAAAACTGTGTCTAGTGTTTGTTGATATATGCCCCAAATACTCATTGACCCATTGGACAATGAAAGTTTTTTATCAACAATTAACATCGCTCGAAAACTGACACCCACTAGATTTTGCATTAATCTCAATTTGGTGCATGCAAAGCGTGAAGCTCTCCTGAGCACTGGTTTGGAAAGTTCCAGAAAGGCTGCGACACACGTGACTGAAAGTGACTGAAAACCAAAGAGACAGAAACAAAATTTTTCCTCCTGCTGTCCTGCCCACACTGTTCTGGTCTGAACTTGCATCTTGATGAGAAAATCTGGTCTGGCAGCCGAAGCACCCCCTGTGATTTCCTTGTGAACAAGATAATTAGGAGTTTAAAGAGTGTGAGGTTGAAAAAAGTCTAGACGGTAGAGAGAAATTTTGCTAAAGGGGATGGAGGGTGGGAGTGTGTGTGTGTGTGGGGGGGGGGGGGGGGGGGGGGGGGGGGAGATAACGATCTAGCAATGGCAGCTAGCATTGATGAGATGAAGCTGTCTGAAGTACCACAGCTTTCCAGCATGTTTGCTAAATGGCAGATCTGGAGACTTCATGTACACACTTAACCCTATGCTGGTGGAATAGTGTAAAACAGATTTGAATTACCGTATTTCCCGCACTATAACGCGCACCGGATTATAAGGCGCACTTCAATGAATGACCTATTTTAGAACTTTTTTCATAAATAGGGCGCACCGGATTATAAGGCGCATAGCATAGAAGATACTGTGAGTGTGATACTGTGAGATACTGGGACTGTGAGTAAGCGCAGTAAAATGCTGTGTGCACTGACTACGATAGCCGTAATGCTGCAAGCGGTGTGGCTTTATCGTAGTCGTAGTGAAACATTTTATTATTATTATTAAATTGTTTTTATTGGTTTTTCATACTGAAACATTTTGACAGAGCGCCGTTTACAACCAGTATGGATCAACCAATTAACCAATTGATCCATATATAAGGCGCTCCGAATTATAAGGCGCACTGTCGTTTTTTGAGAAAATTACCGGCTTTTAAGTGCGCCTTATAGTGCGGAAAATACGGTAAGTTGAATTAAGAGGGAGAACTTATTAGCTCACCTGTAAACACAAACCTTAAGAGATGGTTTGAAGTACACCAAACTTGCAATCATGAGTTATCAACAAACCTCATCTCTTGCATTGACTTGATATACTTTGCTATTTTTGTAATGTATTTATATATCATAATGTATTGTATTTTATTGTATTTCATTGTATTGCATCGAATGGTAATTTTTTATATTGTGTTGTACTATAGTGCTTGCTGAAGTAATGAGAATATAAGGCAACCAATTATTAAATAACCAGCACAGGAATACTGATGAACATTTGCTCATTAGCTAACTCCGGCACATTGAAACATTGATAAAATCAATGTTGATTCATGTGCACTGTCCCAGATAAAAAGAAGAAATTAAAAAAAAAGTAATTGTAATTGTAATTGGCAATGGGCTAGGAATTGGCTTTCGTAACTCAGACAATTGTGTTGGCATATCTGTGAAAACAATTGCACATAGCAAAGATTAGTGTGTGTACTAGAGTGTGTGTTCAAATACTAGTATGTACCCCAGACTATAGGCTGTGGTACACAAAGCCAATAACAAAAAACAACCAATGCAAATTGGTACCTGTGTATTTGCGATGGTGTTCGAATGGAAAACCAATTGTCAAAATCTTGCACCAAGTTCTGGGTTCTGTCTTTGTAATATACAGTGCAATACCTCCACAGAATCACCATGCAAAATCCAGAAGCTAACTGCTGAATCATGTCAATATTTCTCTAACTTTCGCTTTCATCTGAAGATTAAATAGCAAAAATGAACACCTTTATGTTTTTAAACAGATACTACCTACTACAAAACATCAATGTGTTCTATCTGCTTTGACCTCCCCACTGAAGCATGGTGGCGTGTTGACCTAAAAGCCCTTTAATTATCCTTACAGTGGCAGGTCGGTCACGCCTCGAACATCACTCCAGAAATCAACTAACATTTTTCTAGAGAACAGTGACCCAGGTCGGAGAGGTTCGGCTGTACTATAACAACCCTGTTCCTGGTCAATGGAACTGCTTCGTGTGCCTCATTTAAATCTGTGGCTAGGATGTTTTGTCATGCTTATCAAGTTTGAGAAGATTTAAGCATGTTTTTATCCTTGACAAAAATTCTAGTCTCGATTTTTTTTTATGGAGTAAATAGCTGCTGTAAAAAAGGGACATAGTGCAAGTTTAAGATAACAACAATTCACACAGATCCATCTTGCACCAACACAGACACATACTCCTTCACACTTACTCACAGCACATAGCAGATTATGCAAATCTGTCCCCCTCAAAATGTGCAGAAGTATGGAATACAGCCTGGCCCACAGAGGGTTCTGCTGTCAAGATATACCCAGGGTTCAGTCAGAGGACGCGGGAACATTGGGAAATGTTTCAAACCTATGGGCTTCCCAATTATCATGTGGAGTTTACTCATTTCAAATTGTTCACTGCTGTCCATAACTTGTTTTGGTTCACCATTGGGGCAACAGAGAACATCGAATGCTTGCTATTTTTTGTCTAAGTCAAGCAGAGGTGGAAGGAGTGCCAATGTACGATTTAAAAAGCATTCATTGGTTCAAAGTATAGAAGAACGTGGTCTGAAATAAATACAATTAAAAGTTGCCCGCTTAAGTACAGTTATCTATTGCTGTCAAGTGCATTGCTGAAATTCTGCCTCCAACCAAAAAGTATCTCTACTGTGCTAATGCAGATCAGTTGGACAGCCGAAATGCAACCGCACTTAGAGGGGCAAATGGCAAACCTGGATGGTCAGGAGAGGCGCTCGTAGTTTTATAACAATGTGTTCATTGGTTTTCGGTTTGCAATTCAAAAAGACAAATCGTACACAACTTCCCAATTCAGCCCACAGCAAAGTGTTATAGCATGCGTTCCCTCACCACCCAAACCCTGTCAAGAAACAACACCCAGCAACTACAGAAAATGAAAAGGAAGTGATAATTAAAAATCATCCAATAAAAATAAAGGCAGTTTTTTATATAATATTACAATAAAATAAAATAAAGAATTAATAAATAAGTATTGCAGATCAATTCACAAGCCACAACGTCCTCTTCTGAAGTAGCTTAGCAATATTGGCATTACGACTTAAAAAGAAAATAAAAGGATTCCAGACATCTTCGAATAGGTTGTTAGATAGATGAAACAAGATAGGTCATCTTCCCCATTGACATGTTTGAAGCCATTTCTTAAAGCTACATTCAAATTGGTGTGGAGTGGTGTGGTTGCTGGCTGGTACAGGCAGCCTCACCTGGCCTGAGTCGGGCTGATTAGACTCCACCATACAATCGTCTGTGGCTAGCAACCCCGGACCCAGCCTGCAGCAGCCCAGGCCCGACCGCGGCTCAGCATCCCAAGGCCCCATGGGCGAGCGGGAGATGGGGATGTTGCCTCGTCACCCTGCTGGACGTTGGCCCCACCGAGGGCGGTTCTGGGCCCTGACAGGGCCTACAGCCACGGCATGTCCAGACAGCCCTGAAACGGCCAAGGACTCCTCTGTCAGCCAATGCGGCAGCTCTTGATCTGTGGTCTACACGGGGGGGGGGGGGGGGGGGGGGGGGGGTCAAACTGGAGAGGTGTGAGGACCATGGGGTTTGGGAGCTTTTGATTCATTATTTGGGGTATGGTTACCCTGTTTGGACTGTGGGGAAGGGGGTGGGCGGGTGGTCGTAGGCATAGGGATTCGCCTTTCCCTCATTTTGGTGTTGGGGTTGTGTGGAGTGTGTGTGGTTGATGGCTCGTCGAGGCAGCCTCAGCGGGCTAGAGTCAGACTGATTGGACTCAGGGGCTGGGAGTGGTTGCACACCTGTGTGGCATTTGGTAATCAGAGCACACAGGCTTAGCCAGCCGTCCCCACACACACACAGGGGAGAGCTCTGACATGCCAGTACGCAACACCTGCTCTGCCTGTTCCTTCCAGCGCTGCAATAAACTGCCTCGACACCGACTACCTGTGTCCTGGTGTCGGAGGAGCCCAGTGGAGCCAGCTAGGTGGCGCTTAGCAGGGTCAACTGCCACATAGTGATTCATGCATACTTGTCCAGTTCACAACATGTGCAGTGCTCATATTTACTTAAATTAAAACACACCTCACACAACTTGATCAATGATATTTCATTCATCCTTATCAATCAATATGTGTAAAGAGATGAATACCTGACAAATCCAAACAGATTGTATTTACTCATTCTGTGCATATTAATGTTCTAAGACAAATTTCAGTAACCACATGAGTAATGGTGTTTTTTTTACATACAATCTGTTTTTGTTTTTGCTCAATGCAAATTATGTACCTCTCAACGTTTGTACGTATTCCAGAGGTGAATCCAAAACTGCATTTAAGTGCAAAGCCTTTGGGTCCCTGATACTGTGCAGTAAAATGGCTCTGTGGACCCTACAGGCACAACAAGGTCCAGGGAGACCGGAGGTAAACAGCAGACCTGGAAAAGCAAAACCCATTGTTGCCGGGAAATGACCCATATCGGAATAATAGCAGTTTAAGTATGCATGAGTTCCACATTAATATGGCTGAAGAGAAACAATGAATTACCACAGTATGTGATTATTATTCATATGTTTGACAAATAGGATTGGGGGAACTGATGATATGCATCCAACTGGGAGATTCAGGTGCTGGAGAGAGAAATGGAACAAGTGAGAGAATAATTAATTTGTGTGTAGGCATATTTACCGAATTAAATTCTCCTGGTGGTAGAAATGCAAGGCTATTGTTGCTGTTTACCCATACCTTAAAAGAACACTGAATGGCAAAAAAACAAACAAAAAATAATCCTCTTTCAAATAAACATATATCACCGAAAAAAACATGCTAATGTTCTCCATATCCAAGGCTTCTGTGATTTCTAATGATTTCTGTCTCGACACAGAAAAGACAAGAGAGCATAATTAGGCATAATGTGAATTTTTTTGAGCTGTTGATGACTAAAATTTGCTTTGGGGATACTGTGTTCACCAAAAATGATGAAGCAACGTCTTTCATCTATGACTTGATCCTATTAACTGAAGTTTAAACACCATGCTTCACCATCCTATGAAATACATTTTGGCTTATTATTTCATTTATCGACGTACAATAAAGTTACTCATATCTTGCAGTTATTAAAAGAACCATATTTTATTAAAAAGATTAAACAATTATATCGGCTGAGCAAAGACCTGGGCGCCCTTGCTTCACTGAGAAAATATTAATAGACCACTGAAATGGTACTCTTTGCCACATCATCACACATCAACATTTTTAATTGCGAATAAAAGTTTGGGTTTCAGATACCAAATTATTGTAAACTTATTCAACTTAACTTATTGTCCTGAAACTCAAGTTTGTCAGCTTTGAGTTGTTTTGATTTTCAGTTACTTAGCCTTGGCATAACCTTAGAGAACTGAATGAAGACTTTTCAGGAGTGACCTCAAAGGCATGGAAATATACCCAGATAACGTATCCACGCCTTCAGAGAAACAAAGCCTTCGACACATTGTCACATAAAAGTTTAAATGATGTAAAGAGTCTGGAGGTAGGGGATGAGTGACCTTTTACCTGACATAAACACATCTCTCTTACTTATCCATACTAGATGGTGTGTCTCTGTGACTAGGTGTAACAAATATAAATGGAGACACAAGAAAAGGTTACCAAAAATATGTATTCTAATACCTTTAAATGTGTGTGTTCTCACACACACATTTAAAGGTATTAGAGTACACACACACATACACACACGTCACTCAGCAGTGGTAGAGCCAAAACAGGTGTTCCCCTCATTGAATCGCAACACTGATGTAAAGCGTGACTCAAAGGTCTCCCCATTTGACCAATGACGTTTCAGCGTGATGTAGTGAGAAATCCCTGGCCGTTCCTTTTCTCTGCAAAAGCCAATTCCGATTACGATACAAAATCATTTTGTATAACATTATGGGCTGGCTAATTGGCTGCAGCATCATGTAGCTTAGCACAATGATATTTGGCATGCGTTGTGCCCAACATTGAAAAACCAAACACAGGCTATTCAGAGAGATGTAGAACTCATATCATCATAAGTGATCATCACCATTTCGTACGCTTTCAGACCACGAAATATGTCTACAACAGAACAAACTTATTTTTGCTACATACAAAACACAAAGCACGACTATAATGTGGTGAAGCCAAGCCAACTTTCGAGGAGACAGCTGCTCTAGTCAATGACGGCCCAAGAGCATCCCGGCGAGATGCAGGCCACAATAATTGCTGCTCCTCACACATTAAAGCTGCAGTATGTTTTGCATAATGGCCAAAAGGCTTGCACGCAATATCCACCAATCTTGTCATTCCTTAATTTCAGAAGCCACGCGGTCATGCCCGTAGCCAGATTTAAGGTCACCGAGGTCCGGACTTCTGTAATTTTGCTAGAGATAAAAATTTAATTAGAAAGCGCTGTTTTTGTATACAGCTGTATACAGCTTGAGATCTTCCCAGAGATCAGGAAATGCTTCATTCAGTTGAGACGTGTTACTTTGAGTCCGCCCTGTGTGACATCTGTTGTGCGTGCGCATCCCAGAACAACCCCCCCCCCCCAACAAAACTGAACCCCCGCAACTGATTGTAGCTAGGGTTAGCATCATTTCTTTCAATTCTTCAAATTCACACCGACCTCTCAAACAGGTACAGTGGTTGTTCACCTTTCAAACTTTAACAATTTAACATTCTTTGTCTGTATCTTTTTTTTCCTCCCGCTCTTCAACATGCCCTTTAGCTTGTTATACGAGAAAGAGCAGTCTTAAAGGTTCCAGTATCATATAGAGCACTGTTACACAAAGATTAATCAACTACCCTCTCTTTGTCCAAGGCCAAGACCTCCACTGATCCATGCCATGTGCTCAAATATCATTGCTGAGAATCATGACAGAGTTCTAAAATTTTAGAAATGGGGCCAAAAAGAGACCTGGTTGTCATGTTCTGGAAGTAGTTCCGTTATCTTTGTTCACCACATGCTCTTGTGCGTGAAAAATGACTCAATCTAAGACCCCTGACGAAAAATCTTCATCCCATTTGTCATGAAAGTAAATTCCATCCTAGTAGTTTCAAGTTCACAAAAAAAGAAGCCAATATTCCCTTAAGCGTTTAGATATGTGAGTCAGCCATGTTAGTCTGACAGTACTTAAAACGGCTCTTAAACATGCTGGAGGTAATGTTTGGGGACAACACAAGCTTGACTTATTGCTCAGTATGCACACTCCCACACTCCCTCCCACATTATTTCACCAGGTGTTCCTTTCCCCCGTCCAACAATACCCCCAGTTAAAATCACCCTTTCACCACCCTTACTAAGAATAGCTTGGGTGACCGACTTCCCATCCTACCTTGGTTTTCCAGAACCTCTCCTTAGGCCAGCCGAATGTAATGCTGCATTTCCTCTCTATGTATCCCACTCTCTAGGCTTTTGTACAGCGACTGATGCAGCCATGTGCTTTTTTGGCCATAGGTACATAT
Source organism: Pollachius pollachius (assembly GCF_949987615.1). NCBI lineage: Eukaryota > Metazoa > Chordata > Actinopteri > Gadiformes > Gadidae > Pollachius > Pollachius pollachius. Next base: position 40,294,802 of record NC_136936.1, read on the forward strand.
CTGCTGAATCAGGAGTCCTCTGGGCAGAAGGAATCCGTCTTCAATTAGACAGGCTCCTTCGCAAAGAAATTAGTTATCAGGGACAAATATAGATGAGACATTGAGGGATCTTCTGTCTTTATTTCGGCTGAATGGGAAATTTCTCAATAATCAGCTAAATGAAAAGCTTTTAATGTCTTCATCAGAATATTGGCAGATGGTGGAACACAATGGTTGAATAAATGCAAGGGATATGCTAATATATTTGTTGTGTCTGACACAGAGTGTCTTTGTGTCGTAGTGTAGCAAATGACACAAATAGTATTAGGGACAGTACCAGGACTGACAAATGTCTGTTTCTGGTCTAAATGCATTGGAAGTATGGCAACACTCCTTGGATAAACTCCACTCACAAACCATGTCTTTGTACCTTGACAATATTTTTAAGGTATGTCCCTGGTGTATAATTTGCATTCTTCCAGGGCAGCATCTCCATAATGTGGACCCCCCGCCCGTGTTATGGACACAGAGAGAGTAAGCAAGCGTATAAAAGAGGTTTCTCCATAGCGCTTTCAGAGGTGCAGAGGGAGGATCCGAAGGCCTTTGGTGTCAGAGAGTGTGTCCACTGGACTGGAAACAAGGCTTTATATTCAGAAATTTATGATGTCCGTGAGAGGCGAGAGGGGGAGCTGGAAGGGAAGGGGAGGGGCAGTGAGGAAAGAGGGAGAGGACCTTGACGTTGGGAGAAGGGAGGGGGGGCTAAGGTGGAAGTGAAGGACATCGTCCAAGACAAACTCTCAACACCCGAGAGCTAACGGGCGCAAATGGCAGTGCTTCAATTTTGACCTGACGTGTCTTCGGAAGGTCTACTCGCTGTCTCTCATCTCTTTCTTTCTCTGTCTCTCTGTCTCTCTCACTCTCTCTCTCTTTCTCTTTCTCTCTCTCTCGCGCTCTCTCTCTCTCTCTCTCTCTCACACACAAACACACACACGCGGGCGCATACGCATACACCTCTTATTTTCTGAATGCCATATCCTTGTGTACGTCTCTGATCACTTGCTGATATTTGTGACAAGCGAGAGAGAAAGTCTAGAAATTACCTGAAATATGTGGTCAGGTAGACCAGCAAACCAGGCAGGAAAAGAAAAGTAAAAAAATACATTGCGATATATAGAACATAGATTTATGCAAAAATGTTTGCCTTCCCTATTTTCTTCCTGTTCGCTTTTGGCAGTCCTCGCTATCTCTCTGCTCGATTATGTTGGCAGGTAGTTGGGAAACGGGGTGATTAATTCTCCAGGCAGAGGGGACAGCATTAACCTGCCTCTCAGCATTTACCTGCACATTATAGTCATAGATGTACCAACAGCCAGCACTATATGATTCTGTATAAATATCGCTTTGAGTTTTGCTATGCAGATCCCTTCAACTAATTAAAAAGTTGGCACCTAATGGGCAGTCCTTTTTCTAGATCTGCAGTAGTTAGGGGGAGTGGGACGAATGTGACTCATTCCCAACACATATTTTCCGCCCTCTTTGCAACATTTTGATTGGTATTATATGTATGTTATATTTCAGTACCCACACAATTTGTTAAGCTGTTTACGCACATATTTCAGTTATTGCATTTCATTATTAAAATAGCAAGCCTTTAATTATATATTCTCTTTTAGTTGCAATGAATTTCCTCTTTAAGGACAATTCAAAATCAAGTCTCATCTATTATTATCCCACCTTCCCGCCTTAACCCGGCGACCAGATCCGGTACCACTGCACTCGCCCAGTGTCGTGTGTGGGGACCATCACTGCAGGGGAAATGCAACACGGGCTTATCTGCTACTTATCAGCCATGTGTCCCTGAAAAGAGAGGATTGCTAGGGAACAGGATTCAGAGCTTCCAGCTTGTAATGAGAGATCATTGACCTGTGAAAGTCAGTCTAGAACTGAGCACACTGACTCCCCCTGCCGTAGTCTGTACATTCACAACAACTGATTCCTGTATAGGTCACCCCTCTAGAAATGGCTTTGGATTACAGATCTAGATGCTTGTTCAACAAAGGTGCTGTCGCTTAGATTTAAGAGCGATCCTTTGAGTTTAATCTGTTAGAAAATATCATAGCCCTCCGTCAGCAATTACTGAGTGAAATGATCTGTGAGAATATCGTTTCTGGTTGAGTACGCCTGCTTCTGTATGAGATTATTTATATTGTAGACCGCTCCTGGGTAATTTCTGACCAATCAGGGCATTACTTCCCTGATTGTTCAGAGAATCCATTTTACCTGTCAATCACAGCTACCCACATGGTGGTTTAATCTCAATTACGGAGTGACATAGGGAGGGAGGGAGCAGAAAGAGGGGGACTTTTCCAATGTCTCTTAAGGACACTCAAATCATACCTGTACAGCAGATTTAACTGAGCCAGGAACTCAATATTTACTCAGAATGAAAGAAGGCATAATACAGTCAAACAATTAAATCATCTGAACAAGATGGTCTGCATATCTCCCCCCCCCCCATCAAATTGTGAATCCTCTGTATATTTAAGTCAAGTTGCAAACATACTTGAGTCTAAAAAATTAAATGTCACACCTTCTGACTTGAGTTTGATGTGAACAGGAGCGCAAAAAAGAAATGTGGTGAATGAAGAGGCAGCCCGTTAGGCTGACTCTACAGTGGCACCTACTGGGGAAAACAGCACACATCCAGAGTCCATGTTCGATGGAGGGGACCCGAGGACAACTGTTGTATAAGACCTTCTTACTCTCATCTCCAAGTTCATCTTCCACACTGTTCTATATTCTATTTCGTAGTTCAATCGCTTTCTTCAATATTCATCCATGGATCAAATCTCCAGCCTCTATGGATTGGACATGCTGCGTTCCCCTGGAGCCTGTCTCTGGGCTCCTGGTTCCCGCTCATCTCATTGGTGGAATCCATGTGTTGTTTTCTGTCCGTGTGGTGTCGATGGAGCAACAAGACAAGGGCACAGCGATCCCATCCATTCCCACCTTGTCATCTGCAGAGCTTTCGATTCTGCCCATGCACTCTTCCATCTCTATTAGGGGGGATGGGGGCCGCTGCAATTGCTTGCTCAAGTGTTGCTGAATTGTGTGCGTGTGTGTGTGTGTGTGTGTGTGTGTGTGTGTGTGAGTGTGTGTTGGACTATGTGGGAGTGTGTTTAAAGGGTGTGTCTATGTGTGTGCGTGGGGGGGGGCTTGTTTGAAGGGGGTGTTTGTGTGTGCATGTGGGTGTGTATGAGGGGGGGGGGGTTGAAGGGGATGACAAAGGACACTGGGCTCAAGCTGCTACTCTCCCACATGCTCCATAACAACCCCCCCCCCCCCCCTTTCCGCCAACCGCTTGACACACGCACAGACACACGTGCATGCATGTCCAAAGAATCAATTGTCAATTGAAACCCAACAGCTCTTTTCACTGCCCCGCTGACAATTATCCGATCGCATACATAGGGAAATCTGGCGCCTGACAGCCTTTGTCACTCCTAACATGGGGATGAAGGAAAGAGGCACGTGGCACTTCTGATTTGTGCCGGAAGATTAAAAGCTTGATTAAAGCTTTGCACTCCACGCCCCTCCTACTGTCATCCTTCCTTCCGCTCACCAAACACCCCTCCCACACATTGGCACACACACACACACACAGTCACACACACACACACACACACACACTCTCTCTGTTTGCTGTCTTCAGGTGACAGCACAAGCATGCTGGCCAAGCCCTTATCAACAAAGAATTGGACATGTCACTTCTTTGCCTTCAATTCCAATACGTCCTGCATTAACTTTGTTTAAAGGATGCCGGGAGATAAGAATGGCTTTCTGAAAAGCTGCCATTGAAAACTTAACACCCAAAAATGAGTGACCCACCCGGGCAAAAATAAGAGTGTGTTTTCTCCAACGTGTGAACATGTCTAGTACTTCATAGCATTATATCTGCAATTATCTTATCTTGCAATGTAAAATAACTCTATTATTGGAGTTAATTTAACTGCAAGACATTGGATTATGGATTATTTTGTTAGTTAAGAAGACTGAATAATATCTTTATATATGATTTTATTTTTTTATCTAATTTAGTGCAATTACAATTGTTTGTATTAAACAATAAAGGCACTAGTTGAAATTCAGATAAATGTTTGACAAAAGTGTTCATAACTCTCACATTGTATGAAGGCAGCTCATGCAACGTGAGACAAACAACATGTCCGATCTGTCTTTATCATAAGCAGACTTTTAACAACAACATAACCTTGTGACCTATGGTTGCTGCTGTGACGAATTCCTCTCCACTGGCCTATTTTATGCCGACTATGGCCTTATCTTGGCAGGAACATTCAGTTTGTTATTCCCTTAGTTTAACTCACTCCCACACAGTGGGATGAGATGAGTTGTTTCTCAATGTCGAAAGCTGTTTACGTTCTGCAAACCCTAAACAGAGCCAGGTCCTCATCATCCACTTCATTTTGGAAATATAACGCTGCACAATGCCAGGGTAAATATAAAACAATATACATTTTTATTATTATTCACAACTTTAGTTATTTCATTTGTTACTCTCACTGTTTAGAAAACTACATTTTACTCTCTAAAATATTGAACTTTCCAAAGAAATTGTTCGTAGCAGGTGCTTGCAATACATTTTGAATTATAATAAATGGCCATACAGACCTTGTGGAAACAAACACATAAATTACATAAAACGTGTTGTGTGCTGTGTTATGGTTGAGTGGATCAGCAAGCCCTCCCCATAGTGGTTACTGCTTACTCTAAATCTTATGCAAAACACAGCAAAAGGCTTACAGTACCACACACGTTTCTGAAAACTCAAGAACAAGACTGTCACAGATGAAAAGAGTGGTGTTGTCTTAATAGTCACTACTTACCTGATCAGTGCAACTGGAAAATGAAAATATTGGTAATTCGTTCTGCTAGTCTTTTAATTTCGAAAAGATGCTGATGTGAGATTTGTTTGTTTTGATGAATCTGATTAAGGAAGGTGTTAGATGGAATATTTGGAATAGCAGTAACAAGAGTGATGGCTTTGCACTCTAGACTTATTCGATTTATAGACATTTACACAAGATATGACTGGTCAGTAGGAACCTCCCATTAACTCTAAAGTTTTGACTTCTTGCTTCTCTTTCATCTTGCCAAACCATCTAACAAAACAAAAAGGCCACCTCAGGATTTCTGAGGTCTACGAGATGTTATCCAAAATAGATTGAATAGTTTATCCAGTTTGTTGCCGAGTTTGCAAGCAGAAGTATGGCTTTGTATATGTGAACAGTTACAAATTCTGATCAAACACACAAGCACACACACACACACACACACACACACACACACACACACACACACACACACACACAGGACAGCTGAATAGGTATCACTAAGAGGAAACAGGTTCAGCAAAGTAAACTTTATATTCCAATGCTGAGGAAGGGGTATTTTGACACTCCTGACACAGTGAGAACCGGCTTTTTGCTTTGTTGTCACAATATCTTGCCATTAGGGATAGATGACTCACCGTTAGCACAGTACTGCAGCAATATAGCGGCATACCATAGCAGCTGGAACAACCCCGATACAACTTCTCTGGCATTTTTTGCATAATCATCAGATGGTTAATTTCCTTTTGGTCTGCTTCAACAACCCCATCAGATCCCAATGTACACACACTGCCTTCTGATAGAGTTGACACGTTTTTCTTGTCAGTTGTGCCCTTAAGAAGTTGACAACGTTGCTAACTTCTAAGATCTCCAAACCTGTGACCGTGCATTTCAAACTCTTGGCTAGGCCTTGGACAGGCCTTTGTGCCTGGGTTCCTTCCTTGTCTGGCCAAAAATAAAAAAACGGACCATATCCTACAAGAGAAGTCTGATTGCAGCCAGAAGTTCTCTCAAATCAAAAGTTGTACTACTCTGATAAGCTATGGAGTGTACAATCACCCACATCAGAACATGTAGAATGATTCCACCCCATACCAGAAACCCTATGCCTTGGCCCAGAGAGCCATCCCCATAACCTATTGTTATGCCTCCACAATGTTAACACAATGCACTGTTTGCTCTGTGCTGTTTTCCTAGGCTGTGAGGAGCCGCAGGGCAGGGTTTATGTTTTCCCAGCCTCTCCCCCTCTTATTTACTTCAGTACGTCACTTCACATTTCTCCAGATAGGCAAATGGTGCCCTTGTCTCGACCGGTCTTATTGGCTGTACCAAGGCCTCCTTTATCAGTGGAGGAGGGGTTTGAGGCTGCCAAACAAATACCTCCAAAGAAGCTTTGCATTCCCTGTGTGTGTGTGTGTGTGTGTGTGTGTGCGTGTGTTAATATGGGCCTGGAACTACCGGAATATGGAACTGATACTTACTATCTAAATGTTTTCATTACTCTTAAACAGCGACGGAATAGTAAATTGAACATCTCAGCATAATAACATAGGCTTCAGATCAGAGGGAATTAATGATAAGAAGTTACGCTCCGTGTAAAGCTGTAGGGAAACAGAATTTGGATCAGGGGGCCGACACTATGGGAGCGTTTGCCATCATTGAGAACGGAAAACAATAAGGTAAAGGCTATGCTTATCTAACTTTCTCACTTTATTTCATCATGCTATTATTTTCAACAATAGATTTGAAGACACTGAAATGGATTTTGTTCTATTTGGACAAGACTTCATGTCAGCAGGAGATACTCTGTAAATAAAGCTAAAAGAGAAGATAAATAGGCAAAACACGCCTAGATTTTCCCTACTAGTCGTAGTAGCATTTCTACAGAGGTGTGAGCGTCAACACGGGCAGCTCCCCTGTGAACACCGCCAGAGACAGATGGATGGTGCGAGAGGGAAGAAGAACAAACCATCCAATCACAGACACAAAACGTCCCAGGTCCCCTCAGTCGCAGCTTCACAACGCTGTAGGAACAAACCTGGGAAATACACTTTGCTTCACAAAAATACCACTAAACAGTTCTACACAGCAACCCCCTCCCCGGGGGTGTACGTGGATGGGTGTGAGAGAGGGAATGAGTAGGAGGATGCAATATGAGGAGGGAAAGAGAAAATAGCACAGGATGGAGAGGAAGAATTAAAGGGATGGTGTGAAATTACCCACCAGGTCTCTCACCTCGAGTTGCAGTAGCTCAGTTCCCAGAGAACAATGAAAACTTTTATATTCGTAAGCCGTGCCTCTGAGCACAATCGAATGGCTCCACTGAAAATGCAAACAATAATACTGTAGAACACACACTCTGGAAGGTGAAAACAGAAGCATTTCAAAGCACACAATGCAAGTTTGTCATTTTAGATACAATGATAACATGATTTGTACAGTTTATAAGCACATATATGCACTTTGAGCAAATGCAAACTTTGTTGCAGAGGATTGCACTATTATATATATAAACCTGTGATTCATTTAGACACACTGACAAACATTTCTCCTTGGTTTGGATTTCTTGCAAGATTTTCCTAGTGAAAACGACACATAAATATGCTTCTTGTTTATCAGGATTCCCTTAAGTTTACTAAGTCCTCTTAGAAAAACATATATCCTTCAAAAGTGCACTCTACTCTGTCTTTGCGAATGGGAAGGTCTTATCGTTTTCATAATGTTGTTATTGGTATGGACATGAAGGATTATGTTTGGCAAAGAGGAATACATTAAAAAAACTTCTCATGGGAAAATAACCAAGAGTCACCCTGATTGATGCTGCAGGCTAGCTGACTGTCCATTTATCTCATGCGGTTTTTGTTTAGACTATTAATGATGCATTTCATGATGTATAGAGAGGGGCGATGGCAATAGCGGTATGCATCACCGGCAAGACTTACAGTTTCTATGTATTAGAGTTGTCCCCAAAATGATTCAGATTGGACGGTGAGAGCAGCATGGATTCTATACACAGAGTGTGCTGTGTTTGATTACAGGACTTTTGGAGAGGATAGATCTGTGTTTTTTCAGAGAAAGGGATGAGATCCGTGGAGAATCCTTCACTGAAAGAGAACTCTGGCAAGGCATTCCCCTGCTCCCCCATGACCAGCCTCCTGATGACCAGTAAGTGATTGTGGAACCCAGTGGGGGTTGAGGATTAAACGACAGGCGGCAATGAGGGACCGTTTGAATGAATTGCGCCAAAAGGCCCAGGAAGACCCAGACCTTGAGGCCGAGATCATCTCCGACCCCTTATCTGGGGTCAATGAACCCGATGACCCGACGGAGGTGGACTTCACTACGCCGCGGGCTGTGGTGTTTGAGGAGGAACCCGTCATTGAGAACTTCCTGTGTGAGGCCCAGCGCATTCGAGATGAGATTACAGAGTTGGATGCAGATGTAAGTTATGATCTTCTTTTAACCCTGCAATATTGTCGGACCGTCGACGTCGAAGATGTCACCTTATCCCTCTCTCATGTTTGTGATACGCACTCCTAGGTGGTTAAATTCAGTCAACAGCAAAAGACACTGGTGGCCACCATGCGTCGATTCAGTGTGATGAAGAAGGAGAGCAGCATCACCAGGGACATCAAGCTGCAGGCTGAGGGGCTCCACAAACGATTGAATGCCCTTTCGAAAGAAGCCCAGAAGACCGAGGGTCAGCACGGGCCCACCGCTGCTGTGTCCCGGATCCAACGAACGCAACATGCAGCCCTTCTAAGGCAGTTTCAAAAGGTGAGAAGATAGACCTCCCTACCTACCTCCCTACCTACAGCAACCTACAACAATTCAACGGCATCGTTCTGTGCCGGTCTTTTGCAATGTCTTCATGTACGTTTGTTGTTTGCTAAAAAAATTCTGAAGTTTGGTCATTTCAAATTCATCTCTTGTTGTTCCTGTGGTGTTATTGTGCTTGTTAAAGTGATGGACAACAGCAGCATCTGAATACGTTCATTGAATACAATTGTAGGATGTGGTCTGAATGCCCAGACCTCATCTGAATTCCCAGACCCTTTGGATTTCATGAAACATCATTTTCTGATGCTTAATGCACACCTTGATAACCCTTAATAACATAATGAGAAGTAAATTACAGATTTCTGTTCACTTTAATCTCTGCGTATTGCTGTTTTTCATGTGAAGTATGTTGGTATGCTTAGAGTTGTTCACCTGAAACCCCTGCTTTGCTCCCTCCCTCTTTTGCGTGTCCTTCATTGTGTCTAGGTTATGTCCAGCTACAATACAGGGTTGTTGACCAAACAGGAGCGCTGTAAGCACTTTATTATCCGCCAGTTGGAGGTTTCGGGGCGGGAGGTGACAGAGGAGGAAGTGAACGACATGGTGGCCACAGGAAAATGGGAGGTCTTCAATGAGAACATGCTGAACGATGCCAGGATCACACGGTCACAGCTGTCTGAGATTGAGCAGCGACACAAGGCAAGAACTGTGTTTTTAATCACATTTACGCAGCTTGTGGTTGAAGATGCAGTCGGCACGATTTGAGAGTTGTGAAGTGAGACGCAGAAAAACACAGAAGACAGTGAGATTTCTGCAATGAACACCCCAAAAAGAGAACACCTCCCTCTCTGCTCCCTCTCCTCCGAACTTTGTTGAGATGTGACAAATTACACTCAAATAAAAGTCCCTATCGCAGGAACTGAGATCTATTACTTATCCTTATTGATTTTAGGATCATCTTATCCAATCCAAAACTACTACATCACACCGAATGGCTGAGGGCCTGAAAGTTGTGCCCTCAAACAGCCTTTTGGCAGAGGGCACATAGTCGCAGCTCCCCTGCTCAACTTCCTCTATACTTGCTTTGCTTTGCATTGCAGGGAATCCTTCCAACGTAAATATATATCATAAAACAAACAATGTGTATTAATCCTATTTTCAAAAGCCCCTAAAATGAAATACACTTTCCACTGTTGAATTGCTGTGTGTTGTTCCTCCGTCGGGGTGCCTGTGTGTATCCTTTGTTCTGGGTTATATCTGTCTAGGTGTCACATTCCAGGTATCTCTCCTAGACAGGACACAGTAATCAGTGTTTGTCCTGTGGGGTCACCAGTGCACCAATCAGGGCCGATTATAAACAGCCTGCAGGTAATGTTCATAACAGGAACATTACATTACCGCAGACGCTGAAAGTCTCTCTGGCCTTGACCTTGTCTCGCCATGGGGGGTTGGCGGCGTCAGTCTAGAGGGTCCACATGGTTTCACGGACACTCTGTAGTGGAGCCCCATCTTCCAGGGCCCTCTTCATAGGGACACCACCAAAGCTGGAATTATCCACACACTTTTGTAGCATTCTACATGTTGGATGTTACCAGATGCTTCATGTCTCATGGGGTAGTAGGTGTGCAGAATGCAGTGGTGTGAAGGCTAAAAGAGGGAGTTGAACAGGTGATCTGCTGCTCTATGCCCTCTGTCAAGGGGCACGCCCTGGTGTAACTTGCACCCCTCTTTTGTAGAGGATTTGAATTGGATTAGATGGTTTTATGACTGTAAATCATAAGTTATAGACCTGATCCCTACTCAGTTAGTAACCTAAACACTACTTTAAGAACTTATTCAGTCTTATGGAACTGGCATAGCCAATGATCCTTGTTTTGGGAGAGACTGTAATTGATTTGTTGCTGCATCAGAGCCTTTGGATGCATAACTATCTATAACCAGATTAAAATTGAAATAAACTGCGGTAGATCCACATGATATCAAATGATTGGATTTCCTATAAATAAGTGGGTGTATTTCCCTTGACATATTTTTTTATTTGAACCATAGCTTCTCTTTAAGTGCTGAATTGAAACTCTTACATGTGGATGTTCAATATTTATGCAGTCAATTGACGGTTATCCTGGGCACTTATCATGGGCCAAGACATCAACTGACTTCTGCAATATTCAGTGCTGATTTGTGTTGTTTTTATATCCAACCCACCTCCAGGAGCTTCTAAACCTTGAGAACAACATGGTGGAGCTGAGGGATCTGTTCACTGACATTTACTTGCTTGTTGAAGAGCAAGGGGCCCAGATTGACCACATCCAGACCAACGTAGAGAGAACTGCGGACTATGTGGCTGTTTCAAATGAGAAGTTCAAGTTGGCTGCCAGGTACAAAAGGAAGAACCCCTTGAGACAGCTCTGCTGCTGCTGCTGCCCTCCCTGGAGATGCTGCTTCTGAAACAGTTATCCCTTGGCAACAGATAGACAGCCGGGTATGGGTGAATGTCAAAGGTAATTGTAGCTTTTGTTACATGTATATCTTTATTTTCCATTTAACGGTTATGCTGCTTATCCATGGTACAGTAGTGAACGATATGAAGTATGCATTTGCAAGAAGAAATGATGAATTACTGGTAGAAAGAATGTAGAATGAAGTTCTCTTGAGCAACAGTGTTGGATATATTTGCAGTCATAGTAGGTCCATCAGACAGATATAACCAACACGAATATGATAGAGACTGATGGCTATCCGGACTGTAAATATATGACTGTTTTGATATTTTGTGACCATACATTTTTTACTATCTACCACTATGCACAAAGTCAGCTTTCACATGCAATTGAGATGCAATGACCCAATGCACCCCTGAAGTTTCACTTAATTGTTTATATAGCGCCAATTTATCACTTTAAAACCAACATTTCAGGTCCCATTGTATAGTTAAATAATGCAGCAAATGTAGTTATTATCTATTGTCCTATTTGTTTATATTTTGTCTGTTACTATGTTCTATGATACCATTGTAAATGATGAGTTATCAAATAGAGATGAGGTAGCCAATACATGCACCAATAAAATGAAAAACAGTAACCATTCCCCCATCCAATGCGGATTCACTTCAACACTGTCTGTCTGTCTGTCTGTCTGTCTGTCTGTCTGTCTATATATCTGCCCTGCCTCTTCATATCCCAGATCCGATCATATAGGGAGTTGGCAAAGTTTTAGAAGTGCTGACATTTTGTAGTTAAATTCAACACTATTTTAATTATTTTGAATTAAAACCTTCGAATATTGGTCAAAACTAATTGTTTTTTAAGGAAATTGAATGGGCTTCTACATTCCTTCTTGAGTATTCACATAGTGAAATCTATAAGCACTAATACCGGTGAAGCACAGGCTAACTATTGCTGTTGATAACATTAAGCTGACTTGACCGATTTCCTTTCTGTCCCTGAAATTAGATTTTAGTGTTGGTTGGTTTAATTTGTTCGATTCGCCGCCATGGGGCTCTTCCAGTAGAAGGGTCCCTTTGCACGTTGAACTTCTCTAACATCTGGTTCATCCATCTCTCATGGGCAGGACCATCTCAACAGGTGTCTGCTATAGGTGGCTATATTTGAGGTGTAAATACAACCCAGGTGTGTTTGACTTTACAAATACAAAGGGAACTGGGTGTGGACGAGCCAGGCCCGTAACACCGGTTTAACAGAGACAGAGAGAGAGACTACATTAGACGTGTTCGCACTGTAACGACTGCACTGTTTTTATCACAAACATGAAGCATGCATCATGTCCCGAATAAATTCAATATCAGGCCTCGAATCACAACAAATAGGATGCAGTGAGACAGCAGGCAATGGAGAAACGAAATGACTTTCCAAAATCACATCCGAGGTACAGTCCAGAGATACAGCACCAAGTTACAGCAATTAATAATGCTCTATAAACAATTAGATAAGTAGGCTACAAACATGTTCTGATGGCAAAAGTTTCTCACACACACACACACACACAAAAACGTGTTCGCACTGTAACGCCAAACTGCACTGTTTTTATCACAAACATTATGAAGCAAGCATCATGTCCCGAATAAAATCAATATGAGGGCAGCTTGGGCCTACCTTATTTGAAGAGAAGCTCACATCGACGGCCTTTCTGAGTCGCAAACAGGTTAATCACCATGTCATTGACGTCCGGTGATTTTTGGATGAGGTCCCGCTCAATAGACAGCATCGCTAGGGCGTTAAGCCTATCTTGTCCGATGGTACTTCGGAGAAATGTTTTGATCCTCTTCAGTGTACTGAAGCACCTCTCTGACTCTGCCGATGTCATAGGGGTTGTCATTGCTATTTGTGTTAATTTCAATGTCTCCGAAAAAGTGCACTGAAGATTGTGAATGTCTGTTTTTCTTTACCTGCTCGTTGTGTCTCTGTACGGAGATGCGGTGGCCGTCATCCAGCTGACAGGCAATATTTACTTTGCCCAACATTGAAAGCTTCACACAGTTTCCAATGTGAGTTGCAATGCATTCATGTTTCTTTATTTTACAGGACACATGTTTTAAATCCACAACCCCTTGTTGGGTCCAAGCTGTCTCCTCCGAACAGCACGCAAGGGAAACAGAAGAGAGCGCTCCTAGCTAAGCTAGCCGTTAGCCAGTCTTTCCTTTCGAACAAAGAGGTGCAAAATGAACGATTTTGTCGCGTGTCCTTTTGTTTTATCTGAACATCGTTTGGCCGATGTGCCCCCAGTCTCTTTATTTCTTTTATTTCTTCTAAAGACATCAACGAAAACGGATGATTCAGTAGATAGTCCACTTCTTTAGGTAAATTAGCGCTCGCCATTGGGGTCAGGGTTTTTTTCACTTTTTTCTCCCGCCTCCAACATTGTCCGTCACCAGTGAGAGTCACTGTCACTGTTGGTCTGGGCTATATTAATTTAGCCCAAATGGTCTCTAAATCAAGGGGGTATGTGATAACACCTGTCGATCACGATTGGACGACACCGATTGGATGCTGATTTTCTAAGCCCACACAACACAACATATCTATATGTATCTCCTGCGTTTTTGTGATTATTTGGTGCTGTTGCTTCTCCGTTGCACCAAAATCAACCAATTCTAAGTTTTAGTAATTATTATATTTTAATATTTTCATTAATTTAATAATGTTCTCATGTTTATTTTAAAATACAGGGAGGGCTTAGCCCCACTAGCCCATTGATACCAGCCGTCCCTGTAGGTATGTCATTCAGCGTTCCTTGTAATTGAATGTTCATCTACCGGTAGTGTCTGGACTCATCGTTCTCCCTGAGAGCAGCGTTCATTTTCCACTGGAGCTCCCTCTCCATACAGAACATTTTCATTTTAGCCAGAGAGTTTAACCTGTCTGGCTTAATATGAGTGCATGTTGCTAAAAATACAGACTGTAGGCCTTTGTGGTGTTGAAAACTGAAACCTCAAACCCTTTGATGGAAATTATAGTCGCTTCAGTGAAAGCAGCGGATAGTTTTTGTCTGACTTTGGCACTGTGATTCCCGGATATATAATATGGGGATTGTTCAATATCGCCCTGATTCTGAAATTATTAGTAAAAGCTTATTCACCTAACAACTGCTGAGGTAGGACTACATTTGGGGAAGTCGGTGCAGGGAAATAGTTGAGATAGGCTATTGATGCTGTTATCGCGGATGGGTTGATATTATAGTTATCTCAAAATAATGCATCCGCTACTTCTTTCCATTAGCTGGGACATTGAAGACTTATAAAATTTATCAAAACGCATATCATATTCGATAAATAAGAACCTTCGTGGAACTTTGTACACATTGACCGATGGTTGGTTTTAAATCGCAGCCTACAGCGGACAGTATGGCACCGAGAAATTACAGAAGAGGGCGCAAGTAGGCTATACAAAAAGTGCTCCCAGTATGGCGCGTCAAATCCCAACTCGTTCCTTTGTCGTGTGACAGACAAAGGATTATGTCAAGCTTGGTTAAGTTATAGTTTACAGAGGCCAGAGATATTCATCTTTATTGGAAAGGATTTCAACGATTTTGCTGTTACACTTTTCCCTTTTTCTCTCTCACACACACACACAAGCACACACGCACGAGCGCGCGCGCACACACACACACACACACACACACACACACACATATATATATATATATATATGCACAATAAATCATTTACATCAGGCTGTTGTTGGAGATCTCTATAAGGAAATAGAAAAAGACCAAAGTGACTAATGCCAGCGAGTCAATTGCTATTGTCTCATTTCAATTTCAGTCCGCATTATAGGTAATGTGATCCGGGCTCCATGCTTTATTCTACATTGTCATCAAACACAGACCCATATCGATTAGATGGCTTTTAAGCGTCTTAATTCGATTCAGTCCACCAGATAGGCGAATGGAGAGCTGGCGCTGTTATGGGCTGAGGCAGGAGTGCATTCAGCACTATTTCTGCGCTTATAATCAAAAGCTAAAGGCTGGCTGGCGTGGTGCCTCAGCCACAGGACAGACTGCACTGCTGCACAGTAATAAGGGAATAACGGCGTCTCTCTCACCAAGACCTGTACCTCTTTGTAAGCCTAGATTTGTATCTATTTATGTCCAGATAGTGTGTGTGTGAGTGGTGTGTATGAGTGGTGTATGTGAGTATCTTCTAAAGCACCAATGGTTTTCATATACGTATTTAGTTCACTATATGCTGTCTGTGTATGTTTGTGTGTGTACATGTTTTTCTTAATCACGTTTTTGCTATATTGTTCTTTCACAGTGAGTGTGTGTGTGTGTGTGTGTGTGCGTGTATGTCTTTGTGTGTGCGTTTGTGTGCGGATGTGTGTGTGTGTGTGTTTCTGTGCGTCTCTTTGTGTGTGTGTGTGTGTGGGTGTGAATGTATATGTGTCTTGGTGTGTGTGGGTGTGGGTATGTAATGGTGTGTGGGTAGTACCTTCAGTAAAAGTCACTGGGTTATGGATTACAGTGGTTTCAGCTTACCTCGATATTCACCTTGGGGACTTTATAAAGCGGCTGAATCCAAGACAGTATTTAATTAGTCATTAGGCCTGTGCATCCACTATCCCCCTATCGCTTAAACCTTCAACTCTTTATTCAATGTCCAAACACGCACATGCAACCACACATGCACACACACACAAACACACACACACACAAACATACACAAGCACGCACACACACACACATACATACATAAAAACGTGCAAACACACGCATAACATCTAAGTGTTACCCTTTGCTATAAGTGGAGGACAAAGATTTGTGGAAGGAAATTGTTATAAAATTTACCATATTTAAAGAACTTCATAAAGTATGAAAGAGAAACTAGAAAAATAAAGATCCAGATTAAGAAGAATGATGTACTTTTTTCTGTTCCTTGATTGTGAACTGATTTGACTAATTCCAAAATATTTAGCAAAACCACAATTTCTTCAATGGAAACGGACGCCAAACACAAAATATTTTGTTCCCCTTTCCCATCTGTTCCACTGTTCTCTCTGTCTCTCTCTCTCTCTCTCTCTCTCTCTCTCTCTCTCTCTCTCTCTCTCTCTCACCCTCTCTCTGT
The DNA here is from genome assembly GCF_949987615.1 of Pollachius pollachius. NCBI lineage: Eukaryota > Metazoa > Chordata > Actinopteri > Gadiformes > Gadidae > Pollachius > Pollachius pollachius. The sequence continues at coordinate 40,311,050 of NC_136936.1, forward strand.
GCTGTCTTAAAGTGAACTGTCTCCTTTTGAAATGGAATGTGTTTACTGGAGATTATTCAACTTCACCCCTGGAAATGGGAACCACCATATTACACCCTTCCCTCTCTCCTCGGCAGCAGGGTGAAAAAGGGAAAGAAGTAATAATTATAACTATCTTCCCAGAATATATTCATCCGTGCGGCAAAGATATTCTATTTGCAGCTGCCTTTATCCCATTAATAACATTTCAAGTGTGTGTAAAGTGAACTGCATTTAAATTGGCTATTCAGCGAAGAAAGAGGCATGGGCGCCGGGGAAAGAGAAGGGAGCCATCCCCGTGATGTGACAGAGGGGCTATTACCAAGCCCGGGGATGAGAGGTGTCGCACTGGAACACAGAGCAGGGGAAAGTGACTGCCTGTGGCAACGTGTTTGATGTGATGAAGAGATAGCATTGGGGGGAGGAATGATTACAAATGATGGAGAGTAGAAAGTCATCGGTTAGGAGTGCGGGTGTCAGGGTTTAAGAGGGAAAGGCGTGGACTGCCTCGACCATCTCGGAGGCAGACTTGGAAAGGGGAAGGGTTGTGGGGATGGATGTAACGTGTGCCATTATCGGAGATTAGTACTTACGTGTTTATGTCATCACACAGCGCCGGCGGCAGCCCCAGTGATCATAATATGAACTAAGCTTATTCATGTAACAGTGAGTGACATGAGATAACAAATGAAGATGGTATAATTGCTTGATCCCGGAGGAAAATTAAGTAGTACAGTAGTACGGACAGTAGTATGATAAAAAATCATCAGAAAAGAAACTATCTCTATATACACAATAATTGTAGTAGAAATGTCCAATTCAAAAATAAATACCGCAATTATTGATTGTATAAAATGGATGAGATATGAGCATTCATAACTCAGATCTCTTGTAGCTCGACTTGTTCAGTAAACTAATTTATATTGTAAGTCGCTCAACCATTGAAAATGAGGTGAAACAATGCTGATCCATTCTTCTGCGTAATCAGGGTGTATTTGTCTTCAGCTCTAAGATGTAAACAGAGACAAACATGCAGACAAACACACACACACACACACACACACACACACACACACACAAACACTGACAACTTACTTTTGTGGGCTAGAGCTAGGGGAAGAGAATAGAGAGAGTAATAGGTAACTTGCCTAAGTACCCTGTACATTATATAAGACTCAATTATGTTAAATACACCATATATCACATTATAATTATACTAAATTATAGGACCATGTGTATGGTGGGAATCTGAATGTGCCATTTTATCTATTTATTATGTATTTTATTTTATTGCCCTGTCAGGCGGTAGATGGTACGGGCAGAGATAAACTAACCTGAGGCCAGCAGCATTATTCACGTCACGGCTAAGTATGGATTGTTTAAGACAGCTGCTGTTTGATCATTGTGATATCTCTGGAACACTCGGAGCCTACCAGAGTCAATCACATTTTGTTTGGACATACATGATCTACTGTATGTTATTAAACTGATGAGCTGATTTATGGGACTATTGTAAAATGGGATGGTCAACCAAATCAGGCTGTAGATCTTGTTTTCATCATTAAGGGAATTTGAATGCATCTCTAATGGTCTCTAATGATAATACAGAACTGGAGTAAACGATTGACTCAATATTACCTAGACAAACAGAAACAATATGCAGCTCTGGCTAGACACATTATGCAGAAATTAATTATATGAATAGTATCATCTGGAAGTAGGCCCCCTCTAATTATTATATTATTCATGTTCTTCTTCTCTCTCCTCTCCTCTCCTCTCCTCTCCTCTGTCTCGTCTCTCTCTCCTCTACTCTCCTCGCCTCTCCTTTCGTCTCCTCTCATCTCCTCTACTCCCCTCTCCTCTTCTGTCCTCTCCCCTCATATCCTCTCCTCTCCTTTCCCCTCCTCTCCTCTCCTCTCTGCTCCTTACCTCTCCCCTCCTGTCCTGTCCTGTCCTGTCCTGTCCTCCCCTCTCCGCTCCTCTCCTCTGCTCTCCTCATCTCTTCCCGCCAATCATCTCATCTCTTCTCACCCATCTCCTCTCATCCCTCTCATCTTTTCTCATCTCCTATTCTCTCCCCTTCTCTACTCTCCTGTCCTCTATTCTCTTCTCTTCACTTTTCTCCTCTCCTCTCATTTCTCCTCCTCTCTCCCCTGTCCCTCTCTTCTCCTTTCTTCCCTCTCTGACAGACAAGACAATCACGAGCATGTGTGTGTGCATTGGGTGAGAGAGGAGGTGGGGGAGGGGGGGGAGAAGGAGGAGGTAGTGTCTGTCTGGGTTCCGATGAAGGTTGGCTTCCACAGTTGAAATAGATACCCATGGATTCCACTCCACGGTCGGTGTGTGTGCCGGACAGACCTGTGTCCATAACATCAGAATGAAACAGCTGCCATACAGTCGTGCTTCTTAGATTTCGCATTTGAGCAGCACTCATAAATTGTTATTGAACACTTTGACTGTCAGACAGCTGGTTTTTTGATGCAAGCGACATTCTTCCGATAATGGTTTTCTAAGGAGATTTTTTGAGCCCTTTCTTTCCATATGTGGGCAAACTGAGAAACAAATAGTGGACTATTCCTTTCTCGGAGAGAGATTCCCACAGTGAGGAGGATATCCCACCACCTGGGATATCTTTCAGAAGGACAGCTTGCAAGTGTTATTGACACATCTAATTGCTTTTATTATTGCATTTATCAAACCTCCTTCTGCAGCTATTTACTCCACTAAAACATACCAGAACCAGAAGGTTTGACAAGAATAATACTCTCCTGTCCAGCAGTTAATCCATTCAGGTAAATGGATGGATGGAAATACAACCGACTGAAAATGATACAGCTATAGATATAAGTGTAGCTACAACTCTCGCCACTAGAGGCTGCTAATGAGGAAATGGCAGGTTTAACATGATAAAGAAATTTGTGATAATTTACTGTTTAAGGGCTGAAGTTGGTTTCACCAGGCCACCCTTGAATTAATATTTGTTGTCTGAAGAAAACCAGAGTTTGGTTAAAATTTGTTTGGCAATTATATTGAAATTGAACATCTCAAAACCAATACCCTGTGCACAAGATGGAGGCTGCGATTTAAATAAGTAAACACAAGGAGTGTTCGTGTTTTCAGACTATCACCAACAACAAAAAGCCTCAGTTTAACCATCAGGTGTTTTCCTGAAACATCTAGTAGGTAGTGGGACAGAAGACGGTTGGAAAAAACGTAAAAGACCAAGGACTACCTACTAGCTGGTCATTGCGGATTGGCAACAAAAAAACGATAGCAATTGTTAAGGCTACACAAGGAAAGCTTCTTCAAGAATCCAACTTCAATTCTGTTTTTCAAAGACGTGTAGGTGTATTCTGAAAGGAGAACCAATCTATTGTATTACTAAAATGTTTTTTCCCCAGTGGTATATCACTCGAGGATTCCATCGAGAATAAACAATGAATAATTAGTAATGAACCATGAACAAGGCACTTTAATTAAAACTATGAACTTAAATTGAATTAAACAAGTAAACTGAAAGAGAGAGTTTAAAATCATTATTATTATTATTATTATGATTATATAATGATATGTTTATTATTATTCTCATTATTATTCTTACTCAAATTCTTCTTCTTCTTCTTCTTCTTCTTCTTCTCCTCCTTCGTCTTCTTTTTCTTCTTCTTCTACCTCTTCTTCTTCTTCTTCTTCTTCGTCTTCTTCTTCTTCTTCTTCATCTTCTTCTTCTTCGTCTTCTTCCTTCTTATTCTTCTTCTTATTATTAGTATAAATACTAAAAGTAGTAATAGTAGCAGTCAACCTTTTCTTTGGCAATTTGTGAGCGCGTGCAGCATGTGTGAGTGTGTGTGTGTGTGTGTGTAGTGATTGTGTGTGTGTGTGTGTGTGTGTGTGTGTGTGTGTGTGTGTGTGTGTGTGAGGGTGTGCTGTGTGAGGCATTAGTTAAAGCAGTGTCTGAAGACACAGCCCCATCTGCTGCCCATCGTCACTCATCAACACTCTGCCTGACATTGGCCTAGGGCATCCAGGGAGGTGACAGCTGAGCCTGTAGCCAGGTGACAGACACCAGAGACTGGCTGTGTGGAGGTGTCCACTGTGTGGATATGTTGGAGGTGAAGGTTAGCAATAGCCCTTCCATGAACCATACCGTTATCACATCTTTGCAGGAAAAAATAATCTCACCACCACCTAACCAGACTTGGACGTTTTATGCCATGATGATTGACTATCTAATGCAGTAGATTGATTAAGAAAGTAAGATAGATTGGTTATCCCAAATGGGAAATCTGTGTGGCACAGCCGAAAGCACAGGAAAGTCGAAATTAAAAGTGATATACAAAATAAAAGGATTCCTTCATCCCTCATCCCAGCTATAATCATTTTATCGCACCTTTTTTGGCTTTGCCCCGTCTCTCTTTCCTCTTGTTTCGTCGCCTGTGTCCTGCTCTGCCTCTTTGTGTTTTTACACCCTCTACCTCTTTATTCCCCGTTCCTGTGGCTCTCTTGGCTCAGCGGGCTCCCTCCGCTCTCCAGCGCCCCTCCGGGGATCTCCCTGACACCTGTCTCACTGGCACATGTTGGACAACAACCAGCCAGCAAACACTGATCACTCAATCCTCCTCTGTCCAAATATTGCAGGCTGTTCGGTGGGGCGGCGAAATCAGTGGGAAACCCGGGACATATCTTATTCATGAAAGCCATGAATTATTCTCTGAGATATGAACCTCTGTCACGTAAGGCAGAACCATGCGACAGATAGATTGAGGTTGTTTCAAAAAAATAAAAAGGGGGTATTGAAGGAGTCTGCGTAGAGGAAGGGACAAACAGACACGCAGACAGACAGGGGGAGGAGTATGAAAAAAGGAAGGCCAACTGATAAATTAGGTTACAGAGGTACAGAAAAGAGAGGATTGGAGAAATCTGTTTTTCTGACAAGGGGGGTAAGACGTTGTAGAGACATTGTTGTGCTGTAGAAAAAGACGCCAAGATTATAACATCATGCATGTTTTTAGAAAACACATCAATATAGTTGTGTTCTACATGTTCAACAACGTATATTCACATTTAAATAATGAGACACTTAAAGTGCTCCAGATTTGTGTACCCTCAATCCTGATTTTTTTGGAAAATTATTCTCTTCTCACCAAGTTGATTTTGTATTCAGACTCTTGGGAATCTCTGATGATACCAACTTTATTATGTTTCCATTGGTTCCACTCTGGTCTTTAACAGCGTAATGGAGTATCACGCACACACAAGAAACTCTATGAAAAATGACATAATTTGTTTTCATCGGTCTTGTGTTCAAGCAGAGAGGGCATTGAGGCTTATCTTCACACCTCCATGGTTCTGATCCATTACAGCTCGAGTGTGGAAGCAATATAACATTGCATTAACAATCGAGTTAGGGGCTTCAAAGCTCGCTGTCGTTTCATGCATTCTGTTAATTCCTACATGTGAACGCATACAACAAATGCACACATTCATGCGTATCCCTCACAAGCTACACTAGGAATGAAGTCATGCCTTTGTGCTAAGTCTCTGCAATGTTTGATCCATCTCTTTTAGTTTAGCTTCAATGCAATGTGGAAGTTCCGCCGTGTCCTTGTGTGCTTGGCTGTTTGTCTGGCAGTTTTATGTTGGCAGTTTGATGTCTTTAGCTCTCCTTGCCTTCCGTGTTTAAGCATCTGCCTCCGGGCCGGTTCAATGTTTATCTTCAGTCTGTGTTTGTATTTGCTTTCCTTACCAACAGAAGATCACTGTGAACAATGGCATAACAAAGGAAAGGAACGATGCTACTGATATACTACTACCCTCAGTGTGTGTGTGTGTGTATGCGTGTGTGTGGGTGTTTGTGCATGTGTGCGTGTGTATGTGTAAATGGAACGAAAAAATTATGATATCCAAACACTGTTACCTTCACTTTAGTTTTTTCCAGTAACAGGAAATCAGAGGCGGGCTAGGTTGTGGCCCCTCAGTGTCGGACCACCACAGTAGACGGGGAGGCACTGAAGAGAGGACTTCCACTCCCAGAGGACTTTAAGTAATCTCGCCGCTTCCCAGGAGCTGTGGGCACATCTATTCCTAACAGACAATCTACCAGATTGAAGAGGCCTGTGGCGCCGGTAGACAAAGAGATGGAGAAGGCAATGAGAGTAATGGAAAAACTGAGAAAATGAACAAACAAACTGCAAACAAGTAGTGAATAAGAATAAGAATTAGTACACATATAATGCATTTGATTTGCAGGGCACTTCTTTTCGGACCCAAAGACGTTTAATGAATATTGCTCATCATCGACTATGTGTAATCGAATATGCAGCAGAAGAAAAAACGAAAAAAAAACCCGCCACATGCAATTATCACACATAAGGCTCAATCTTTATTGCCAACTTTATCTCAGACAACAACATCTTTGTGAACAGCGCACGCCTTTTAACTGCTACCTTTTAACGACCATCTTAATTACCTGACTTCTGTGCGAGGAGGGAACAATGTGGGGCTGGCTTTGTGGAAGTCTTCGGATCATTGGGCAAAGACGATAGACGAGATTTATTCAATTACAGGAAGTGTACCGGACTAGCACTAGACCCCGCCAATGGTCCATGACGTGAGCAGAACTCAAGCACCGGCTTCTGAGATATTTATGAGATCATGGAGTGCGGAACAAAAGTGCAGAGCAGAGAAGTAGAAATAGTTTTCATCCTGTTTCATAATAGGGTAGCAAATACGGCTCATTCTCATGCAGAGGCGGTGGGAGGCTTTAATTGAAAATGGAAATTTCTCTATTTAAAGTCTGATTATCATAGCAGGTGGAGAGCAATTAAAATAAATGAACGGTGAACCGCCTTTGTCCGCATGCCGCTAAGCGCTTCGGGCGTTTTAACCGCACATTAATACATTAATAATCCCACATCTGAGACGATATGACTATCGCTGCACACATATCACAGAATGAATTTAACATTTGGCCTACATTCAAAGTTAAAAGAGAGGAAGCAATCATTCTGGCCTGTTTGTGTATGTGTGTGTGTGTGTGTGTGTGTGTGTGTGTGTGTGTGTGTGTGTGTGTGTGTGTGTGTGTGTGTGTGTGTGTGTGTGCGTGTGTGTGTGTGTGTGGGTGTGTGTGTGTGTGTGTGTGTCTGTAAATGTGTGTGTGTGCGTGTGCGTGTGTGTGAAAGTGTGTCCTTGTGTGTGAGTGTGTGTGTGTGTATCTTTGTGTTCATGTGTGGGTGGGCAGTGTGAGTAAGAATGGTTGGCCTTGGTTAGTGCACTGCTAGGAATGCCGAAGAATATAAGAACTTATGTTTCCCAGAGCATCTGCCATACTGAAAAATCATCATCGTCATCATCGTACATCATCATCATCGTCATCGTCATCATCATCGCCAACCTCTTCATCCTCTTCTTCACACTTGGTCTTTCACATAAACAGCACACATGCTTATACAGACACACACACACACACACACACACACACACACACACACACACACACACACACACACACAAGCAAACACACCACAAACAGTCACACACACACACATGTACGCACTGGCTCTGAAAAGTCTCCAAGTTGCTCTTTTTCATCATGTATTCATCAGTGTATTTTTAATAATAGACGGTGGAATTAACCTCACATTCTGTATTGCTTTGTTCTTGATGATAAAATTAAATTTTCTAATGAGATATATTTAATGACGAGGAGCAACACACACACACACACACACACACACACACGCACACACACACACACACACACACACACACACACACACACACACACACACAATCACACCATCACCATCAACGTTAAATCTAAAGTACCCTCTGTTGATGGACGAATTGTCAAAAGAGGAAGCTGTGTTTAGGGAAACTCAAATCTGGCACAAAATTGCTTTCTGGATTCATGGACCGTATGTTCAAATTAGTCAATCACAAAGACAACGTGTGACTCCATATCCAGTCCTGAACACTTGCTGGTTTGCTCCCCACTCAGGCTAACACATAGAGTAAAAAATTGATAAAGAACAAAAAAAATGTTATGAGGAAATCAATCAATAAAGTGTTCCAACACTATTCCCTGTCCAGTCTTACCGCCTCTCCTGAACACATAGGTATGATGTTATAGAGAAATCAGCAGTTAATAAGAGATTCTGATATTGCAGTATTCCTGGTTATGTGGTTTGGTAAAGTATAGTAGGGTATTATAACAGTTTCTCATGTCGGAGGATGTGTAGCCCACAGAAACTGGTGGCCACATGCAGGTCATTCTAGGGCCTGACTCTCAGACACCACCTCTGGATCCCAGACACCTAGTGATGGATGATGAGCCACAGGATGAGGTCAATGGGGTGTATGTGTGGGGCGGCAGGGAGGGAGTGGAGGTTATTGGAACCAGTGTCTGGGCCTGCCTTACTCTCGCCATAAATTTAAAACAAGACGAGTACACATTGATTGAATAGCACTGGTTGGGTGTGTATGTATGTGTGTGTGCGTGTGTGTGTGTGTGTGTGTGTGTGAGTGTGTGTGTCTGAATGTGTGTTTGTGTGCATGTGTACATGTGTGTTTGTGTGTGTGTGAGAGGCCGTGCGTGCGTGTGTGTGTGTGTGCCTAATGTGTTTTCGCACGTGTGCGTGTGTCAGTATGTGTGTTTGTGGTTGTTCGCTCGTGCGTGTGTGTGTCAGTATGTGGGTATGTGTGTGTGTGCGCACATATCTGTGTGTATGTGTGTGTGCGTGTTGGTTTGTGCGTGCGTGTGTGTGTGGGTGTGATTGTGCTGGTCTCTGTGGGTGTGGGATTGGAGTGTGCCTATGAGATGGTTCCTCTAGAGCAGTGTGTGCCCATGTGTGCACATCACAGCATATTGAATAACATGTTTGGGAAGCTCATATTGCGTCCAGATGTTCCAGCAAATCAATTAAAAGTCAAAGGTATAGAAGAACGTGTTTCATAAGGCGCTGAGCACCCTAGCAGGTGCCACCCCATAACACAGCTCAGGACATCGGCTTGGACACATTGACACCGGATACAAGCTTTAATTCAAGATAAGACCAAGACAAGATGTGCAGAAATCGCGTGTCCGTACCGTAACCCAGGGAATGAATTCAAAAATAGAATCGCCGCCAAACCCATTTCTTAATCGTTCTGTACAATCATAACATTCATAAACCAGTTTAAAGATATACAATAACAATGGTTAAAAAAAAAATTGTTGTTCTTGGAGTTTCCAGAATACAGTTATTAGGCCATTGAGCAACGGATATTTCTGTGAATCACTTTTAATAGCGCACACAGTTCCAAGAGTGCGTGCCTGCGGCCGACCCCTTCCACTCGGAGGAGAGCTGTGAACTGTTTATCCTCATTTTAACTTTATTAAACCTGACTTCATTTCCCTTCCTTCCTCCGAGAATGTGAACTGTTTTCCCTCCTTTTGACTTTATTAACTTTGTTAAGATCTACTTATCAGCAATGAAAGTGAATATTTGATATATCTGGCTGCCTTTGATGATGTCCCACCATGCGTGTGTCGAGCTCAGCTCTACGGACGAGACCGTTCTGGACGAAGGTTCTGTGTGGTGTCTCAAACATCCATCTTTGTCATGTCTGTATTCACCAGTGAATAATCCTAATGTTGATTATGACCTGAATAGTGATGTTTGAAGAGGACTCTATATGGGACTATCCATAAAGGGAAGGTACCCAACTTGCCGTTTAAAAGGGTAAAGGGGTGAAGGGACTTGAAAGAGGTAGGAAATCGCTGTATGAGGAATGGATGGTGGAGATAGTAAAACAAACATCTATTTTCTGCCTCTTTCTGTCTTGTTCTGTCTCTTTTCTGTCTCTTTCTGTTTCTTTCTATCTATTTTCTGTCTCTTTCTGTCTCTTATTGTCTGTCTCTGTCTCCTGCTGTCACTTTTCTGCCTCTTTTCGTTTATTGTTGTCTCTTCTAGGTCCGGATATTTTGGACGATGACAGGGAAGAACCACCGACATCAATTCCAATCCCTGTTAACTTGCGCTGTCATAAACACTTTTTAATTGGTTTAAGGATCAACGTTCCCTGATCCTATTCATCACACTCTCATCAGACTAAACACTCTGAAACGTGTGCTGCGTTGGGACCAGGGAAGATGGAGTGTGTGGAGGTGGCGACATTTCCCCTTCACAGGAGTGGGGCAGTCGGAAGGTCAGAACTCCCAGGGCCGCCCACACAGGACCACAACATGAGATATAGGCGGCCGCCTGGAACGGGATAGTTTGAATGTTCCCATGCACAGAACCTCCAGTTTAGTTTCCTCTTGATTTATGTTGTTGTTTAGCTGCACACCGAGCGGCTCCTCTCTTATTCCCTCAGCTTTTTGTCCTTTTCATCCTAAGAGGTAGACAACATACACATGCTCGATACACATGCGCGCACGCACACGCACACTCACGCATGCACCCAAGAACACATACACACACGCGCGTGCCCGCACACAAACGCGTGCACACACGCACACACACAAGTACGCATGCACGCACGCAAATGCATATACGCATACACACACACACACACACACACAAACGCATGCCTACACACACACACACACAAACGCCGGCTACACACACACACAAACACAGGCACACACAAACAAACTCTCACGCACACACACACGCTCCGTCCACACACACACACACACACATACACACACACACGAACACACACACACACGCACACACACACACACACACACACACACACGCACACACACACACACACACACACACACACACACACACAGCTTTTGATACACCTGTTCACTAACGTATATAACGGAAAACATTTGGCCTACATTCAAAGTTAAAAGAGAGGAAGCAATCATTCTGGCCTGTTTGTGTATGTGTGTGTGTATGTGTGTGTGTGTGTGTGTGTGTGTGTGTGTGTGTGTGTGTGTGTGTGTGTGTGTGTGTCTGTGTGCGTGTGTGTGTGTGTGCGTGTGTATACATCGTCGGATCAAAAATCTCCCCCGTGTTTGCGTCACATGTGCTGACATTTCAACCCTCCTCCATATATCCTCCACAATCTGCTCTGTTGTTCTTTGTTGGCAGGGGTGTGTTACGAAGAGTCCCTGAATCCCAGCTGCACCAGTCTCACCCCCAACCCCCCTCCACCTCACCCCACCCACCCTGATACACTTGTCTCTTGATATCATGTGTCCACCGCCATGAGATACAATACCGTATAGATGCATCTGTTTCCTTTGAATAAATGGGGGATTGTCTATTATTATTACATAACCTATTATTTTTTGGATGGGGGGACAGTGTGGGGAAACATTATCGTCCATATGGGTCGGGATCATGTCTTGGTCTCTTTAATATGGCAATATATATTAAAAAGAGAATAATTGATTGTATTTAGATTTTTGTTTGACTGTGCTTTACTGCCACACCTAAGTACTGTTATATGAATAAGGTATTGGTCCTTATGAAACCTAAAATGTAGCATATAATTAAAAGTTCTCAAAGGACAAATATGACAGAGTATGTGAGCTTAGAACTTTAATGTTTCCGAGAGTGAGAATAGTCTAAAACCACCTCTAGGGGGCACTCTAGAGGCACACAACATAAAACTCAGGCCTGAATGTCAACTGCCAATACTTTGGTGTGGCAGTGTGTCGATTCAATCCAAAATAACGTCCTACTAGGAATACTTTGTTGGCTTATTGTCAAACATACTGGAACCATTAAACAAACTATTAGACACGTTCCTTTGTATTAACGTAAAACTGTCCTCCTACAAATATCCTGCCTTATTTCATTCCCGGCCAATACATTTGCAGGATTTGAAATTGTGTCTATATCTCACGTTTCCAGTCTCGAGTGTACAATTCTGTTCGTCCCTTTGCTTCCTTCCTCCCACTTATTGCATTGTATATCTCCCACTTTTTTAAACAGTCCAGCCTATTTTACACACCCGAACCACACTAGTTTTGTCCTTGTATATGAGGGCCTTTCTTCCTTTTGTCCTCCGCTTGTCAACTGTTTTCTCCTCTCTCTCCTTCCCTCTCCCCTTACCTCTCCTAAAATATCCCCTCCTCTCCTCTCCTTTCTTCTGCTCTCCTCTCATCTCCTCTCTTCCCTCTCCCATTACCCCTCCTATGATAGCCCCTTCTCTCCTCTCATTTCCTATCATCTTCCCTTCTCTCCTCTTGTCTCAATTCCCCTCTCATTGTTACCTCCTATCCCTCTTCTCTTGTCTCCTGCTTATTGTCTCCTATCCTCTTGTATCCCCCTCTTGTCTACTGTTGTCTTTCCTCTACATCTTTCCTCTAATCTCTGCTATCATTTCCTCTCCTCTAATTCCCTCTTGTCTCCTCTCCTCTCCTCATTTCCTCTCGTCTCCTCTTGTCTAAGCTCCTCAACTCTTGTCTCCTCCCCTTTCCTCTCCACTCTTCACATCTCCTTGCAACTCCTCTCCTCCCCTCCCTTCGCATCCCCCCTCCTCTCCACTCCTCTCCTCCCCTCTCCTCCCTTCTCCTCCCTTCTCCTCGCATCCCCCCTCTTCCCTTTCCTCCTGTCTCCTCCTCTCCTCTCCTCCTATCCTTCCCTATCCTCTCCTCTCCCCCTCTCCTTGCAACCCCCTCCCCTCTCCTCTCCTTTCCTCTCCTTTCCTCTCCCCCCCTTCCTTGCGCTCCCCTCTCCTTTCCTCTCCTCTCCTCCCTTCTCCTTTCCTCTCCTCTCCACTACTCTCCCGTCCTCTCCCCTCCTCTTCCCCCCTCCCCTCTCCCCCACATACTGGTAATAATGCGTGAGTCTGGAGAGTAATAAGGCTTATGACTCTGACCTGATGGGGTCCCTGAACTCACTCAAAATCAATTTGATTTTTATTCCATCTCCCTAAGCCCGGCTACCTGGTCATCCTACCTGGTCATCCTCTCTCCATTTCTCCCCCTTGTGCCTGCCCACAATTTCCTTTCATCAGTCCCTCCAACTCTATCCTCTGTCTCCCATCTCTTCTCTGCATTTGCGGAGCTAGAGTGTCATAACAATGAGATTTTTTGATCTGGGTGTGTTGCGGTGTGCATGGATGAAAATGAAATGGGAAAATATAGCACTTTTTGTCTTGAAGTCGTCGCCTTGAAACTCGGCTCCATGCACTATTCCTCTCCTCCATGAGTCATCTCTGAGGGAATTACAAACCTCCAAGCATGTTGATGATGATAACCTTAGGTGTGTGTGTGTGTGTGTGTGTGTGTGTGTGTGTGTGTTGCAACATATCGTTGCATGCGAATACAATGGTAGGCTATCAGCTTTGACATTTTTTGTTTAACGTCTCAGATTAAGGACATGATGGTTAAATCCAATCGTCCCTGTGTAATCCTTTATCTGCAGCCCTGTCAGAGCAAAAGGGAGCCCGCGCTGAGCAGTGGATCGATGACGGCATTTGCACAGTGCTTATCTAAAAGCCTATCTGCTGTCACAGGGAAACCAGGGCTTACATTCACCCTCTACGGTCTCCACGGCTGGGGCGGCGGCCACTGCGGCCCGACACGTCCAGGAATAGAACCGCCGCCCGCTCGACGCTCCCCTTTCATTTTTGTTCCATTTGAACTCACTCACTCACTCACTCGCTTTGAGACACCCCCCCCCCACACACACACACACACAGCCCACAGTGTGTCTTATACACCTGAGACCCGGCGACACGGCGTACATTATTGGATGACATCAAACTACGTGTAGCGTAGCGGGCCCAGCCAAGCACAAGAGACAAAAAAATATAATCCCCAGAAGGGAGGAGAGAACAATACAGTAGACGAAGGAGGGGATCGAAGTGAAAAGCTTTGGATTATCAGTGAATTGAGCAGGAATCTGCGGACGTGCCGAAAGCCAGGCAGTGTTATGGCCATGGTTAATGTCTCTGTTCTCAGCGGAGAGTGGAGAGGGTGCAGGCAGGCCAGGAGGAGAACAAAGAGGCCAGCGCCCGGCACTCTGTCTCTCTGCTCCGCACACAGCAGGCCACATCCAGCTGTCCGCATTACAAACACTGCATACGGAGACACACACAAAACAAACACACACACCCACACACACACTCACACACACGCACCACACACACACCACAAACACACACACTCATGCACAGACACACACACACACACACACACACACACCACACACACACTCACACCACACATACCACACACACACACACACACACACACACACACCACACACACACCACACACACTCACGCACACAGACACACACACACACACACACAGACACAGACTGGCACACAAACACAGGTGTGCATGTGCACAAACACATGCACACACACACACATGCTTGCACGTGTTCAGGCGCAGGTGCACGCACACACACAAACATGCACACAAACACACGTGTGCTTGTTCACAAACACACATATACACACACACACACACACACACACACATATATGTGTGCATATGGACATGCACACATAAACACACATGTCCACGGAAGCAAACGCGCACACACACACACAAACACACATACACAAACACATTCAGCGAACACATTCAAACATACAACTCACATGAACACACACACACACAAGCACGCACTGGCACACTGTGTGGCAGAATATTAAGACGTTGTAATTTTAGTGAATAATTAGTTGGCTTGTCAGTTTTATAGCTGTACCTTGCACGCTCATAGAGTAGGCCTCTGAGACCTACTGAACACACACTCACAGATGTGTGAGCCTTAAGAGTGTGTGTGTGAGTGGGAAAGAGAGGGAGAGAGATGAGAGATAGAGAAAGTACGTGAACATTTTTATTTGTTGATTTAATTGTTAGAAAAAGTCCCACTCAGCCAGTTTCATCATTGATTTGGGGCTGCTATCATCATTAACTAGACAGACATTCTTCATCACTATAACATAATACCTTGCATATACAGCACATTTACGTTTATGGCTCACCACACTCATTTTCATGGGCCAATCAATTATTTTGGGGAAAATTAGATTGTTTCAGTTTGAATACACAGTTATTCTGAGATGAATATGGAATGGCTGTTATTAGTATGTGGAGCCAAACAGTAGGAATTGAACTATCCCTTTTCTTCACTGACCTCCAAATAACTTTTATCTCTTTTGTGTCCTATTGTAATTTACCGTTTCTCATGATATAGTCATACATAATTCAACAATATCCATCCCAGCGGAGATAAGTCGAAACTACAAACTAAAGACATATTTTTTGGACCACACAGACACACATAACCATACTGACAAACCTTTGCTCTCTACTTTCCCAAGAAACTGTGCACATGCAAACACACACACAAGCACACACACACATACACAAACACACACACACGCACACAAACACACACACACACCACACACACGCACATACGCACACATACACACACACACACACACGCATGCACACACACTCACACACCAAATCACATACACACACACACCCACACACACACACACAAACACACTAAGACATGCATGCAAACACACCAAATCACACACACACACAAACACACACCCAGACGCATGCACGCACACACAACACACACACGCACACACACACACACACACACCGACATGCATGCAAACACACCAAATCACACACACACACACAAACCCAGACGCCTGCACGCACACACACACACACACACACACACACACACAAACACCCACTCACACACACACACACACACACACACACACACACACACACACACACACACACGCACACACAAACACACATTCAAAACACACACACACAGTTAAATACAAACACACATTGACACACAAACACACACAAACAAAGACTTTTCAAAGGACTTGCATGCTCAGCTGCATGGGGCAAGAACTTGGCAGCGGTGGGAAAGCTGAGCTCAATTTCCTCTTTATAGGAAACACACGGGGAGGTTGAGAGTGATGGGTTGTAGTGCGGAAAAAGAAGAAATACAGAGGAGGGAAGCAAGAAGGCAAGAAAGAAAATCCTTTTATTTAATTTGGCCCATCTATCATCCTTCAAAGTGGGCACAGCCTGGGAGTGTCTTAAACAAGTGTTTATTGGCCTCAGTCCATTAGTGCATTCTGGCTGCTATTATTCATTAGTTTGGACATACACTCACACGCACACTCGCACATACACACACACATACACATAAAACTCTGTGCTATTATTGACGACTTGTAACAGGAGAGTAAATTGAATTATGTTTGTTCTAAATAATAAACTGAGAGAGAAGTTTTACTGCTGTTTCATCAATCTCCCTGTCGAGACACTTCTGGTTTATGCACACACACAAATGAATGAGCAGCACCTACCAAACCACATCATATCATTAGATATGACTGATCATTCATCACATATAATAACGTTATTATGGCTTACTATGGCTATCAGCAGAAACGTCATTATTGTCTTTGAGTCGTACATAAATCCAGAAGCGCTTGGTCATTTGCCTTTCCTTGCCTTTATAACTTTTATGATCACATCTGACTTTGGTTGATTGCAAGGTCTGCACTTACCAAGGACACAAATGTGTTGCCTTTTGGCAAGAAATTTGATTATGTACCTTGTCCAGCACTTTGCAATCAATGCAATTAATGAGTGGAAAGCACCCAGAGTCATCGCTTGGATGTGTCCACAGCAGGTGAAGGGAGAGGATACATCTTGATCGCTAATTCTACCTAAAGAAGAGGTGGATTTATACTTTGACGTTTGAACTTAATACTTTGACAAGATCTATCTCCCCACTGTCTTCATTAGTGACAATAGGTTGTTTCTTACACCATTTAGTTAGCTTACCTTTACATTGTTTTGTGACTCCTGTGTGTTTGGATTGGACGATCTGTCTTTTTGAACAGTCTAGTCCCTTAAGGACAAGAGGCTGAGAACTTTGGTATGGAGCTAGTTACACTCACACCCGAATCCAAATGTTCAGTGGAAGACCAGCAACAGCCAAAGTGTTAGTGGTTGTTACAAGTCTTAAACTTCAACCTAACATCACCCTTATTATTAATATTACAAACACCCATTAGAATTGTTCAATACTCATCAACATTATTCGCTCTAATCTTTTCAGTATCAATTTTCAGAATCAAACAGTTAGATTGCATCAATGTGCCCGATGTACTACAGTCGCTTTTATGTTCTGGCCTACTTTCATCAGACGAGACTAACTACACAATCATTTCATTGTTATTACACAGCACATGATTCTAATGCACACGTGTTCTGCGGCTGACACCGTCCCTCCGTCTAACGATCGCACTCTCTTCATCACTTTCCTTTTATTCCTTCTAAACATTTACACCAGGCCATCTCACTCGGTGTGTGTGTTTACTCTAACGTGATGGGCTTAGCGAGCACTGGGACCGGGCTCTGTGAGACGCCACATAGGGTATACGTGATCACTGACGGGTGTTTGGTTTTGCCGCAGACGCTTAGAAACAGACACTGCTCTTACTCAATCTAACACCGTTCTCAACACCGTGTCCACCGACACCTCCAGTCCCGCCACCTCTCGTGAGTCACACTCTTTCCCAGAGCCATATTCCTCCGCCCACTTACAGAGAAATATGATCAACATTTACTGCGACGAGGGTGTAGCCGTGGGAGAACGTGTGACCTGTTGACTGAGCTCCACTTTTTATTTATGTCGTATGTTTATGGGATCACACAAGACGAATCGATGCACCGTTTTGGGGTCCGCTTTCATTTGTATGTTTTTGTATTGAGATTCAATAGAGGGTTGAACAAGAGTTCCTTGAGATGTTTACAGGCGTATCATAGAATCAGCGTAAAGAACAGGGATAACGAACATCAACACATCTAAACACATTAAAAGAGAGTGAATGTGAAAAAGGGAGTTGTGTTTTTTAGGCCGAGCAGAAAGGCCTCAAAGGAGAAGTGAAAACTTTGCATTGCAGAGAATAATTTTGACACATGCTGCTTTTGTATTTAGGCATTGAGGTGTTGATATGAAGCACAAACAACTACCCACTACAATCTTTTGTCATTGTGAGTCACGATGGGAGTAGTCATGACACGATCCATCGCTTTCTATGAATACTCGCAAATTGGGCCTCTGTTGTGCCACACCGCCTACACCTTTTCACCGTTCCAGCATGAACGCATTTCATGTGATGCACAACGTTTTTGGCAATATGCAAGTGTCCATACGATATGTTCCGCTGTTTGATCCTTTTAATTATATTTGATGATTGTATTTATTTATCCTATCAAAAACAAATCTGTCCGATCTGAGTTGAGGGCTGCAATCCAAAACTGTTTTCCTGATGCTTGAGCTCAGGCTTGATCACTCTTGCTCCGAGCACCAGAAGGCAGTGGCGAGAACGAAAAGGAGCAACGGCTGAGCCTGAGCTGCTTCAGCATCACGTTGGTCGATGGTGGAGGTTCTGAGGATAATCTGGCCATTCACAGCCTTCCGCCTTCATGGTCAATCCCATCAATCGTTGAAGCCAGAGCTTTAATCAAACTGGGGTTCAATATTATCAGAGAGATAGATTTTCTAACCCAATCAAAACTATTCAACGAGATTTGTGATTTGTAAATTGTAAAAATCGATGCTAACAAATCTCTGCTGACAAAAACAAAACAAATGAACCACTAAGAAATAGTAGACTAAAATATGATAGCAAAGACAAAAGTATTTCCAACTGATTTTCCACTTGGCCTCAGCGTGCTCCCTAAAACTGCACTATCTCCAGCGCTCGCCAGACTTGAAAGGGTGACAGAATTACGGCACTGAGGTGTCATTCTTCCAGGGTTCTGTGGGAGAGAATAGCTTCTTTGTCCTTGGGATGAAACCGCCACCACGACACACACACACACACACACACACACATGCACACGCACACACACACACACACACACACACACACACACACACACACACACACACACACACACACATAGACAAAGACACACAGTCAAAGACGCACACATGCACACACACAAATAGACAAAGAAACACACAGACACACACACACACACACACGTGTGAGTTTGTGAATGCGTTAAAGACTAATTAGCTTGTTTGTTTGGCATGTTTTATCGGTCCCAAGGGACCAGAGGGGGGTCACAAATACGCCTTGCTCCTAGTGGATCACCATCTGTTGTACACACACACACACACACACACACGCACACACACACACACACACACACACACACACACTCACACACACACACACAGGTATAGATATAGGATCACACACACACACACACACACACACACACACACGCACACACACACACACACACACACACACACACACACACGCACACACACACCCACACACACACTCTCACACACTCTCACACACACAAACACAGATATATACATACTTTATACAACTAGATGCGAAATAAACGCTACTGAAAAGAGAGTCAACACCAACAAAGGCTGTAAATCACCAGTACTTATGTGCCCACCTGACACACATTCAAATAGCTTGGGAAGTATCAATAAATAACTAGCCTGGGGTTAACACAATTAATACCTAGCCTGGGTTATATCAATAAATACCTAGCCTGGGTTACATCAATAAATACCTCTGCTTATGATACTGAAGGTTGCAAAACAGGGGGGATCAGTGGTTCTCAACCGCCCTAAAACTCATTCTTTAGGTCTGAAAAATATTTTGCATTCTTGAGTTTGTTAACCCCAACAATATCTGCAGGTAAGATCAAGGTACAGGTGACCGTATGCGTATCTGCCATGCTAATTATTTCGATTTAAATTGTTATCGGGTGTTCTGTTTGTATTTAACTGACCTTTCAAACCTCTATTCAAACCTCGCCACTATTTCACATCATTAGCTTATAAATCGCCATCTCCCGTGACCCAATATGTATTTCATGTGACCCGCACACACACACACACACACACACACACACACACACACACACACCCCCTCACACACACACACACACACACACACACACACACACACACACACGCACACATTGGCACACACAAACACACGCACACACAGAAAAACATGCACACATACACATGGGCACATACACACACAGACACACAGACACACACACACACACGCACACACACACAAACACGCACACACACACAAACACACACACAAAAACACATCATGAATTAGTCTTATTTCTCCTCACCAGATTGACCTGGACTCAAAATTCTTTCAGAATATTAATCTCTAGAATCAAAATGTATACTTTTCCCACAATTTCATATTAAAGATCAACCTGATAGAAAGATTCACAGGCTACAAAAATAATCAAATATTCACCAAAATCGCCACATAAAATCTTTAGACCAAGCCTCACAAAAATCATCGAACAGAATTTGTTTTATTTTGTTCCATTTGAGAAATATTGGCCAATAAATTTGGACTATTTTTCTTATATAACCATTTTGTTATTGTATAAAAAAACATACAACTATTATTAGGTGGATACAAATGCCCCCCGCTACCCATAAACCCAAATGGTGGTACTGCACCCAAAGGTGGCGCTATTTAAAAAAATAAATAACTAGCCTTATTTCTCCTTACCAGATTGACCTGGACTCAAAATTCTATCATCATGTTTATCTCTAAAATCAAATGCATCTTTTTCACCCTGGTCTTCTGCTCTAAAAATGTTTACTTTTCCCACAATTTCATTGAAAAGCCAAACGTCCACAGTCTCAACCCATTTTGCCTATATGACCATTTTGTTATTGTATAACTACCATACGGCTATTATTAGGTGGATACCATTAACAGTGCAAATTTTCAGATCTGTGCTCTTTTAAGAAAGCCCTTAATTCACTTGAGAAATGTGTGCTTGGAGGTTTCTGGATGTTGTATGCTGATTACGTGAATGAGGCTGAAGTTCAGGTTTATCAGTGGCTCAATGGGATAATGCCTTGTACAGGTGATCCTTAAGTTGAGAGTTCCAATCCCGATTATAGTATGTTGAAAATGACATTCCGCCATTGCTTTGCAGCTCACCTGAAAGCCGAGGCACAGTATTGCATGGAACATCGTCATCAACATCTTTCCTTCATAATTATTTGTCATATTTATATATCTTCCATTAGTGTGTTCTTGACTTTTAATTTTGCTCTGACCCCGTTAATCACCGCTTGCGGTTATATTTATAATTATAATTACTAGAGTTTGCGCGCGCATTGCGCACACTCTAACTCTACTTGTAATTAAACCAATAGCAATAATGTGGAAACCCATGTCGATAATGTAACAAATTTCTGAGAGCATAATATAATAACATTTAGCCTATAATGTAACAACATTCGTTCACCACAAATGAATCTTAAAAGCAGTGCCAACATTTTAATATTTTTTAACCATTCAGCGAACAAAAGGCAAAAGGCTGATTATCATTTAGGGGGCCACTCAATGACATGCAGAAGCGTCATCAACACGCCCATTGAAGTGGTGTGAGAAATGCCGACTTTCTACTCCTCATTCACATGTAAGGTATTTACATTTCCTTCGGAGAAAATACTACCTCAGGGGTAGTATTATTCAGGAGATTTTCAGGGTACAAGTGACAGGATATGTTGTTCACACATACGGCCCATCAGGAGAATATCAGGACTCACACATGTGTCTGAAAGCAGCTGTGTGTGAGAATTTGATTACATTATAAAATAAGTCAATTTATGGTAACAGATAATTGTTAAATGGAAAGTGTAGTATACTATGCACGCAAATCAATTATTAAATAGCTTTTACTGTTATTCAGGTCTGAAAAATGCATTGACATTTTAAAATGCATGGCAGCTACTATTGGTTAGTAATAATAATCATCATTGAGATTAAACATCTCTTCCCGTGTCCTGGCCACAGGCAGCAGTAGCCTTCAAATATAGCATACACACAAAACGTAAGAAAAATAAAACAACTAAAACAGTCCGCAGGGGGGAAGGGGGATATCAATAACGCAAGAGATTTTGGGAGGCTCTAGGAGGAGAGTGATAATAAGTTTGAGCAACAAAGAGTAAAGACATTTCGGGAGGCTCAAGGAGGAGAGTAATATTACATTTGAGCAACAAAGTGTAGTCTTGTGGTGGACTCTATAGACATAACTCACCATACTGTGTCATTGACAAGTTTTTATTGTGTTATAGGGACACTGTCTCTTTAAGATCACGTCACTTGTGTGTTGATAAGCCGGTAGGTGCGATGTTTGTATTAACGTTTTTTATATGACAAAATGATCGACCTGCTGTTGCTTGTCGAGGTGAGAAATTGTCTCTTCCCTTCTTTTATCACAATTTCTACAGTCTATAGACAGAACGTGTTACCTGGGAGAGTTAGTCGACGGCGGAGAGGTTCTGTTTAAAAGCATAACGTCTTACCTGGGCGAGTGTGTCGCTGCGGTGTGTGCATGTGTGGTCTTACCTGGGTGCGTGTGTCGATGGCGGAGCCGTTATGCTTAAAAACATAACATCTTATCTGGGCGAGTGTCACTGCGGTGTGTGCGCGTGCGTGTGTGCGTGTGCGCGCGTGTGTGTGCATTTCGTTTGTGCGGTGTGTGTATACGGTGTGTATGTGCATGCTTCGCGCGTGCTGTGTGTGTGTGTGGGAGCTACAGGCTGCTTGGCACATGCGCACATGACTAACCTGAGTAACTGGTGCGACAGACCTTCTATTATAGTAGTATGATTATTTTTACTATATATATATCCATATAATTGGTTTATTTTCCCAAAAATTACTTTTGATGTTAACTGTAGAAGAATATTTAAAAATACTGTATACAGGAAGTGTGAATGCCCATGCACAGCCATGAGTTGATGCCAAAACACTTTCTTTAAGAAGAAGAAAACATTATGAATGGAGCCCATGGATTCATCTCAGAGGTTATATGAAACTGTGGGCCCTCCACGTGCACACATTCCCCCTGGACATTCTGTAATTATCACACTGAGCTAAGACACTGCACAAATCCAATATAGCTTCAAGAAACAACCAACCCCCCCTCTTCCCTAACACACACGCACACCCACATATACCCACACTCACTCACACACAAACACACACACACACACACACACACACACACACACACGCATGCACGCACACACCCGCCCACGTAGACACACACACACACAGACAGACACACACACACACACAGTGTAGGCTATCTGGAGACTCTGTGCTGATACAGAAGAGAGGGGTGCAGAAGTTGACATACCACCTCTCATGGAGTGGTAGAACAGAGATAGAGAAGGATAACACCTCGTGTGCTAAGCTCTTTCTCGCTTCAACAACCTTGAATGAAGTTTCAGATGAGGGAGAAAAAGCTATTTTCACCTCACTCTCAGACCAGAAGTGTCGGCTGCGCTATACTGGCCTGCAATATGTGTGTGTGTGTGTGAGTGTGTGTGTGTGTGTGTGTGTGTGCGTGTGTGTGTGTGTGTGTGTGTGTGTGTGTGTGTGTGCGTGTGTGTGTGCGTGTCTGGTGTGTGTGTGTGTGTGTGTGTGTGTACGTGTGTGTGTCTGTGTGTCTGTGTTTGTGGGAGGGGTGTGTGATGGGCGCTCCTGCATTTCGTTCAGGGATCTGTGTGTGTATGTGTGTGTGTGTATATGTGTGTGTGTTTGGGTGCAGGCTTTTGAAAAGAAACAAGGCGTCGGCTTAGGTTTTATTTTAGAGCATTAGGATTAGATCTATAAAGCAATAATTATTAGAATCAGAAAAACACTTTCACTTGAACACCATTAGACTGACGTGGAGCTACAAATGTATAAATTAATACTTAGATACAATCTGTCTTGATTATTTCATCACTAAATAGTCAATCAATAGTTAATAGCTTAAAAAGAGCTATCATATTACATGGCTAAATCCTCCCCCCCCCCCCCCCCCACACACACACACAGACGCACACACACACACACACAAACCCACACACTCAGGGAGCCTTGGCTGGATTCCCTATTACCAGTGCTCTTGCGTCCCACTTGCTTTGTGACCCCGCGGTCAATGTTCTTGGGAACACTTCGGCAGACTGATTAACTGATGTCCCGTTGAACCCAGAACGTCCACGCACACACACATACACACACACATCTCAATCTATAGGGTTTGGTATGATTTAGGGAGAGGTCCGAGAATGGTGGGAGGAGGAAGGGGAGGGGATTGGGGGGGGGGTGGGAGGAGTCTTATAGCGCTGTGTGTATGCGGGGTCATTCCTCCCATGGCAGCTTCATCCTGCAACCTTGACAGCACGGGCGGGGTCAACGTAGGAAGCAGGCTGGGGGTGGCAGCATTGTCTTTGGTTGGTTTATGTCGTGGCTCTCCCTTGAGGCTATGCACACAAACATGGAGACGAAGGAATCCCTGATGAAGGCCTACACGTGAAGGTGTGTGAAGCCATGTGACACTGATAAACCACAAAGTTCCATGATCAAGGAATGCAAGAAATTTAACTCATTAAAATGCAAAGATGATGAAAGAAGATGAAGGCAAGATGTTGTTGTTTTTTAAAGGTTGTTTTAGTCTGAAACCCAGAGAAACCCCCTCTCGTTAGAAAGAATGTTACAGTTAATGCTGTAGGATGTTAAATCCCGATGAAGGGATTTTCCAAGCTGGTACGCTTTATGACATTAATGCACAGGCAAACAGACTGACATTCTGGGATCTGGTTATTTATATGAAAACAATCTTCTTGGATTAGCATGACATTTCACCCTCACTCTATTGCTCTGTCACGACCCCCCCCCCCCCCCCCCCCCCCCCACACACACACACACACACACACACACACACACACACACACACACACACACACAACTGTTGTCAGACACTGTGTCTGTATGTGTGCTTATCTGACACGGAGGATTTAACGTATTGTGGTAAACGTACAGAATAAATTACCGCCTGTCTTATTAAGTATTCCTTTTAGATTATGAAATGCCCTCCTCCGGCTTTGAGAGATATGTTTTGAATGTGAGAAAATACAGAAGTTAGCTGCAGATAAGACATTTTGCTCGCAGAAATGCAACTATCTCAGAAGAGAAACAGGTCTGTATTAAATATGTCACTGTACACGGCCAACAACATGACAAGCAATTAGGGCTTGAGCGGTTAATGTTTGGACAATGTCGCACCGCACGGTTTACACTAAACAGATGCAATGTGTGTCTCACTTCAGAAAACTGATCAATCGCTGCATTTGAAGTGAACCAAATGTCCTCATCTTAACAGGCGTTTGATTTTTCGGTCATGCGCCTCTATACATCACGGTGGTCCCTCATGTGTTTATGATTCTGGCGATTATTAGTCAAATCCATCTAAAAATATAAAGGATTAGGGACACAAAACAAGGCCTTCTCCAGATGAAAAGTCCTTTCCGTCAGTCTGGTGGTAAACAGAGCTGACATTGTGTATGCATGTTGTATCCCGTTGTGTTGGTTAAACCCAAACAAGTACTTGTATTCCACTACACATTTGCTCTGTTTGCCAAATCAAAAACATCTGCAAAGAAAGCACAACAGCTCTTAAGTGCAACACACTGCTACTTCGATAGGACAGT
Organism: Pollachius pollachius; assembly: GCF_949987615.1. Lineage (NCBI taxonomy): Eukaryota > Metazoa > Chordata > Actinopteri > Gadiformes > Gadidae > Pollachius > Pollachius pollachius. Next base: position 40,336,627 of record NC_136936.1, read on the forward strand.
GTGTATCTGCCATCGATAGGGTAAAAGCCTTTTAAACCATAACTCCTAACAGGAAACTCAATTAAAGCCCACTCTACAATTAGAGCGAAGCCTTCCTATCATTGTCAGCCGAATCGTACCAACTGCTTGTTTCATATATCATATCACTTTGCTGGAATTATCTGAGCATTAATTTCTGTGAAACCAAAGAGATGTTTGTGACATGCCTGTGCCAACAAATAATGCAGAGTTAATCCCCAGGAAGCTTAGAGGAACTTGAATTTTTTGAGAACAGGATAGTTTGTTATGCAGTTAACCGGTGCGAAAAAAGATTCTCATGTTTCTGTGTTTTCTCTGGGTGAGTTTTCTGAAGGTATTTAAATACAGGGCTATTCAGATGGATGGAGCGTCTGAACCAATTGTCTTCATCCATCTTCCTGTGTGGGAAAATAGTACAATCTGCCATTATTATTATCTGTATGTTACGGTTATCTGTAATTCAGATGCTTCTGTGTATCAGAATCCCATAATGACCATGATGATAACTTATGATGAATGGGAAATAGAAATGTACAGATATTTTGTATCTATTAGGATAATCTTGTGGCCACAGTATCAGAAAAGTGGGGCGAAAGTGAAATGACTTGAAGTCATACACAGAAGTTGGCAGAAAAACAGAAACAAAATAATTTACAAAATCAAATTATCGAAGAATCATGATTGCCCTTGAAGGTTGTTCGGCCGCATAACATCAAAACAAAAACAACACAACCTTGGAGTAAGATGTTCACATAACCATATCTCTCTTTCCTTTCATACATAGCTGCCCGCTTCCCTTGATCGGAATGAAACATTCTTGAATGAGATTGGGTGAATAGACCAAATAGATTTTTTGCATCAGACAAAATTATTCAAGGACAAAATAAAAAAATAAAGATAAATAATAGGTCAACCTTAGTCAGTTAATAGGGTATTTGAGAACAACCAATGAATGAACTAAATAATGAATCCATGAATCTTCCAAGGCTATACATGGGGGCCAGGTGTTAATGACTTGCTGGATGGCTCTTCCATTTCCATCAAGAGGTTTTATCTTCAGGCAAGACATCAAGCAAAATATGAATGATGAGTTTATTATTTGCTCACAACCACACCGACCATGGCATCGCTTGTTATGATTCAGACAAGGGTTGCTACATAACCCGATGTGGCCCTTACAATGCCGATGGCGTGCTCTGTATCGTGTGCGTGTCTGTGTGTGTGTTTGTTTGTGTGTGCGCGCGTGCTTGCATTCAACCAGAAAGGGGATTTTTTGTATCATTGGATTTGCATTTCATTTACTTTGTTATACTTGTTGTCCCTCAAGCACTGATGACAATATTCGGATGTCGGCATACAACACCAAAACAATTTCAATCACTATTGTTTCCCTACACACACAAACACGCACACACTCACTCACACACGCACACGTGGCCTGGTTTTACTTAGCGCCACCACTCAAGTTTCATTGTGTGCTTTGACAAGGTTTGGAGCTGAATTCTATTGGTATTAATTGAATGTTCACTTATCAAGAGCAGATTTCAGAACACTTTTTTTTATTTCCTGTTTGGATCCCTCTATGTCCCCCTTTTTGTCTTTCATCTCATTTAAATGCATTTTGTTGTAACGTTCTCACTCCTAATCTTCCCTCATTGTTCCTGCAATCCTTCTATGTGTCATTCTCTCAGCCGTTTCCTCTTTTTCTTCCTGGCATTACTCTCGTGGGATGAAACTTCAAATCGGCCAAACTTTCATGCATTGTTCCCTTCTGATTCAAATGTAGTTCAGGGAAGGGGAACCATCATTTTTGTTAGTTATTTGAATTCCATTCCATTGTACTGAACTTGAAACCATTGGATTCATATTAATGTAAAATAAAAAATACAACAGCAGTCGTGTGTACAATACATACCACAGGGTTTTTGTGGTAAAGATAGAATTTTTCTTACTACAAATGTTTTTGGTTATGCTCAATGAAATACCAGCATTTCAGCCAGTGTTGTTTTTTTTAATGCTGAGGGTGAACTCCCAGCCAGCCGTTGCAAAAGCACTATAATATTACAGTAACAAAAACAAATAAATCATTTCAAAGAACAACAAGTGTGTGCAGATCACATCAATCTGGTCCAACAGAAATCCAACCGAAGCAAAAGATTATTCTAAACTACCCTCACTCTCTCTGTCTATTACCTCGACACGCAAACACTCACACAAAGTTTGTACCAAAAGCTAAATGAGTTGCTTATATTCTGACAAACACATCATTAACCAAACCAATCCATTACTTCTACTGGATTACGTGATCGGATGATCGATGTTCAGTAAGTAATAGATCTGATCCCTACTTATGGAACCGTGGTTGAATAACACAGCATGGATGTTTCGCTGGACCTCTACCCAGGAGTTAGATAGCCCCTGGGATCAGACGAGCTGGAGACTTCTGCAGTGATCCAACGTTGCCAGAATACATACCCGCCTCCTCGCGTTGTTGGAAAATGCAGCTATCACTTCTGTGCCTACCTTCCAAACATGATTAGCACGACCCAGATGATAATGGCTCGTACGTACAATCACAGCAATGGGGGAATAATGGAAGGAGCTGGAACAATGGGGCCGGGGAGAGAGACGATTGCTCACTAATGTCGGCTATTGTTGGCCGACCCTCTGGAAATGTGTTTATTACATGGGCTCATAATCAGATACAAGCCATGTCTGCAGTGAATTACATGACGGATGCTTGGAAGAAAGCTGTGGGGGATTTAGTATTTCATTCCTCCCCAACAATTGGAAACTACTTCATACTTTTGGAGCGGTAAACATATCTTTGACAGATGTTCAGACCAGGGGCACTGCATTGTATTTGCATTGATAGGGATATGGATAAAGTATTGGCTGAACCCAGGAACAAGCAGAGTTTTTTGGCTCTGGAGAGAGAGGGAGGGGGGTAGGATGTAAACAAAAGAGGGACTACACACAGAGCTGCATTTTGTTTTCACGACACAGTTTAATTTGAACCGGGCAACGGGTTTTATTGGACGTGAACAGCATTTAAATTAACAACTGCTGACATGCACCGCCAGTGTCAAATGGTCCTGCCTAATAATGTCACACACTTAAACAACACAGTGATGTATGTACACACATACACAGACTCCCATACACACACACACACAACGACACACACACGAGCATGTGCCAACAGGCGCGCCATACACTCAAACAAAGGTCAGACATAAGGTGGTTTTGGTTGTGATATGCCACACTCAATTAGCATGCTCCTTTGGTTCAGCAACAATAAGCAGATGGAACACGATGAATAACTACCGCTCCTCTCACAGGGGCACCCGCCACACAACGCACCAGTCTGAGAAAATCACCAACGACATAAGAAACAGACAGGCTGGTGGGGGGGGGGGGGGGGGGGGCTTCGGCATGTGTTCGATTACAGACGGGACTGCGCGCGTGTGTGTAAGGTAGACAGGGCGTGATGAATAGCCTACAACGTGGTGCGTTACCTTACAAGTCAATGCAATCGCTCTCCGTAACTCACATGTGTTAATACAGAGACCGGCAAGCGAAAAAAAAAAACACACACATCCCAAACACAAGGTAGCCCCATATACCTTTGGATGGTCTAACACGGGGAAAAAAAAACGTGCAAGGTCGGTGGTTATTCTCCACATCTCTAATATCTTCCACATGCTGATTGAATTCGCTGATTGGATCTGTTTTGGGTTTTTTTGCGTTTCGGAGGAGTCAGCTCACTCCGCAGGCATGGCGATGTCGGGCCGGTGCTGGGTTACCCTGAGTCAGAGCGCTGTGGTCGATCCAGGGGTAAACAGATGGTCTGGGGGACCTGATCTCACCCGGATAGCATTTGGGGATGTCGGATTTAACTTTCCACTTTCCAAAGAGATGTTCTGCGTTTTTTCCTTCTTAAAGGCATTGGGAACTGCTTTATAATGACTATGGTCAGATTATTGAGGAGAAGCTCTGAAAGGGTTAGCGTTCACATCGTTTGAACGTCATAGTGTAGCAATGCATGCAAAGAATTGGTATTACATTCGCCTTTCTCTAACGAAAAGTCAACCAAAACTTTGTTTACATTATTTAAGATGTCCTTCGGCCGATTTGAGAGGATATGAAGTATGAAAGTAAACTATAATGTATCAAGTGTCTTCATTCAAAAATATTCAAGATCAGAAAAAAGATCAGATCAGAAAAAGACCTTGACTGAGGTCATTGGCCTAACATTAGGTAATCAATCCTGTGTCCATAATATTCCAGCAGCCTATTGTTAATAGTCTGATCTACCAGTACAGTCTCTGTATAATGCAGTCCAGTCTCTGTATAATCCAGTCCAGTCCCTCTATAATTCAAGTTGTAACTTAAGGTAGCCAAAGCAGGCCAGAGAAAATAAGATTTTCCCAAACAGATCACCTAATTTCATTAAAAGAGCATGCTCAGAGCTTAAAATGAGCCAGAAAGCTGTAATCAACACGTATTTACACACTGAAAAAAACTCTTATTCATAGATTTTGCATTTGATGGGATCAGACCGCTGCTAGGATCTTCTCATGCTTTCACTCTGTAGAGACTTTAAGAGGTAGCAGACCATCACATGCTTGCTTGGACAGCCGTACCTCTGTGTGAGGGAAAGTATGTGTGCATTGTTAAGCAAGCCTGTGTGAATTTATTTTGTGTATGTGTGGGTTTACTGTCTGCAAACTTTGGGAGAAGGAATTTAAAAAAGGGCCGGTCTTTGTTTGTGTGTGTGTGTGTGTGTGTGTGTGTGTGTGTGTGTGTATGTGTGTGTACACTTGTGTGTGTTTGTGTGTGTGTTTGCGTGTGTCTGCCTGTGTGCATTATTTTGCTAATGAATGCATGTGTATGAGTATATGCACATGTTTGAGTGTAGGTGAGAGATGCCACTCTCAAAGCATCTAACACTGTCCTACAGTAGAACAGTAAAAGTGTTGCACACAATACTAAACAAAGTACATATTGATTTAATTTAAATAAATCCAACAATTGTTTAAACATTAAACAGTTGCTTTTGGATGTCCATTTGATAATCCTATCCAGGATTTTCCACCAATAAAGTGGGTATCTGCTATATAACACTATACCTGCATTATGGCTATGATAATATGTCGATTGGGACTATAATATAACAATGGAAGTGCTCAATCAGGTGTTTATCATCAGCCTCGAACCAAATACAAATCCCTTGCCTCAAGTTGCCTGTCCCTGGCTAACTGCAACGGTCCTGCTAAGTATCATTCTGCCCTAGTCTACCCCTCTCTCTCTTGGGGACAGAGAGACACCGGGACAGTGTACTGTATGTGGGGCGTTGGGGTGTACCATCTCTCAGGGATATATGAGTATGCAATTAATTTGCATGAACAGGTTATGTATTTATATGTTTTAAGTTAGCCCTAGAAACTTGTCTATTGTATCTTTTTAACTTCAAAAATATAAAATGAGTTAAATGGCAATATATTCAAATGTACATGTAAACGTGTGATCTTACACATTCACAACAGGTTGTATACAGTGCATGCTCATAGCATACAAACACACATAAATGCACACACACACGCACACACACACACACACACACACACACACACACACACACACAAACACACACACACACACACACACACACACACAGTTGCCCATATGCAAGCACAATAGGGACCCAGAGAAAGGCACAGGGAGATCCAAGGAGAGCTAATAATGTTTGACATTCAACAGCCCATTTAAGGCAGACCCTTCCACAACTAAGCGTGACAGTAATACTAAATGTCAGGTGGAATTAGCACAAGAATAAACAACATTTACTTTCCTCACGCTGAAACATCTGGGACAAGGGGAGAGGTGGAGGGGAGAGGAAAAGAGCAAAAAGGGAATGAAAGAGATGTAAGCGGCCGTTGTGTTCTAAACTTAGGGTGACATGCTTTTATGAAGGTACATTCCTAGTCATACCATTAATGTATTTCTATTGGGTTTCTTTTGCATTTATTATTCACCAAGGTCTTGGAAAGCGGTGCTCAATAGTGTTCATTAGCAGGGAAGATGATATAAAAATGGGAGTCCACTGATGTTCCCCGTATAAGAGGTGTTTCTGAGTCCAGAATAAAATACAAATGTAAGTATGTTATTTCAACAGAGGACCCTCAACAAAGAAAAATTACTTTCTCTCAGACCAAAAGAGAAGTCTGAGAACTTTGCAACAATGGTTTGCGGCTACTTCAACGATGGTTCAGGGGAACTCTTTTTTAACTCGGGGAGTTCAGGGCTTTCTGCCAAAAAAGCGAGGTGCTCATGGCAGACAAAAGCAAGGCACTCAACAAATGCAAAGGCAGCGAGCAAAACACTTAGTTCCCATTGATTACAATTATTAAAAAAACTGCCCCAGGCTGTTAAAAAGCGTTCGGTTTGATCACTGAAATCTGTAGAAACTGAACATGAACTGCTGTTTCCAAAAGGGTTCAATGTATGTCGCGAACAACATGTCAGTACTACCGTGTTTCTGATATGTCCAAGACATGAGACTTGTGAACTTTTAGGTGGTTGAGACGATTAAAAGCTGGGTATCTTCCATGGGAAGAGATTTCAGTGGCCATGGGATTTATTTACAAGAGACCCTAAGATGGAACCCTGGGGCACACCAGTTTATTTGTCTGGACAGATTGCCTCCCCATGTGACTTGGTCCTCAGCCAAATAACATTTGAACCAGGGGAGTACGGACTCTGGAATACCCAGCTCACAGTTTGTGGAGGGCCGGCACCATGTGGAGGGCTTCTGTGTTTCAATAGAGGGGAAAATCTTGAAATTAGATCCTTGAGGTTGTTTTGAGTGAGACAGCGAGGCATTAAATTGGCCACTATATATTCGGAAATAGACACCCCATGTCTATCAGAGCGGGTGAGGTTGAGAATATTTGCAATATTTCCACAGACAAACCCTCTAGTTAACTTCGAAGTCTAAATGCTTCCGGAAAAAAAAATGGAATAATGAATACTGAATCGTTTTTCTGCTCCTAGTGTAACATTTCATCATAATGTGCAGCCTTTTGCTGAATCACCAAGATCATTGGGTTTGTACAAAAATGATAGCTTTGAATTGTGACTTAGCTTCAAGTTGATTTTAAAGCTGATGTTTTTCACAATTTCTTCCTTGTTATATGTGTTTCATTGTGGCGGTATTATTAAAATCAATAAATAAACTGCCTCTCTGCTATTGAGCCATATTTAAAAAAGAGAAAAGTCTTGGCCCTTGGATTTTCATATTTGAAGTCATTCATGTTGTGTAACAAATGTATTTATCTGGGTTACGTCAGACCTGAAAAAAAAAATAAACTAATGGAAAAGGCTGAAGGTGTTGGTAACAGTCACAAGGAAGGGGGCCTTGTCTGAAGTCTATTTCTTAGGTATCTTGCCCCCTTGACCTTCATCATAAAACTCACAGACAGCCAGGTAGCCCCATAAATCAGCCTATCCTAGCCCTCTCATGCTGGGGTTGATCTAAGTTATATATGGCTTTAATATGTGGGGAGAAATATTGGGGAGTACAAGGCAAGAAAGAGTGTGTGTGTGTGTGTGTGTGTATGTGTGTGTGTGTGTGTGTGTGTGTGTGTGTGTGTGTGTGTGTGTGTGTGTGTGTGTGTGTGTGTGTGCGTGCGTGCGTGCGTATGTGAGTGTGTGTGTGTGTGTGTGTGTCTGAGATACTGGCAAGAAAGATTGGGAGACATGTGAAAAGTAAACCATCCCTTCAGTAGCCTGGTAAACTTAAATAACAGAAGCACACTCACACCCACACACACACACACACACACACACACACACACACACACACACACACACACACACCAACCCACCCACCCACACACATACACACACACACACACACACACACACACACACACACACACACACACACACACACACACACACACACACACACACACACACACACACACAGAAAAACAGAACAATCTCTGCTCAGTTCAGCTGTGCATGATGCAAAGAGCATGACATTCAGGGAAATCAACAACCCTTTTAAAAATCCTGTCTCCTTCAAATGAAAAACAAGTTCCTGTAGAATTTATACTTTTTCCTCAACAGTGTGCAGACACAATCATGATATGGTGGCATTTTAAAACTATCGCCTACCGCTTTCTTCTGCTATTCACTGCTGCCGGATGACGCTGCGGGTTTTACTGGTAATTTTTCGTCATATTTCAGTTACCGATATGACAAAATTGTCCTTTGTCAGTCCATGCTTGTTGGTGGTGACTGAGCTATTTCTGAGCCTTTATTTGTCAATCTAACTGGAAGCCAATGTTCAAAACCAGAGGCGTCTTGAAAGCCGTTTTTGGTGAGACCCCTGAGGAACTTGGATGGCTTGGTAAACCGATTTTGGAGGCAGAATAATGTCGCAGTATGTTACTGTCCTTTGGTTGATAATGCATCATGTTCATCTGTCCCCTGTGGCTCAGAATGCCAAATAAATCTTTGAAATCGGGGGTGTTGTCCTGTGATTTCATATTCACATTCATTTCCAAGGTTGTCCGCCTGAAAACGACAAAACTTAAAGCATCAAATGCCTCAATTCTTCTGCAACTCCACAGCTTTGAACCACAAAAGGCTTTTAACAACTCAACATAACTTATACATTGAGGTGACCCCACATATATGGGGACTCACAAGTCACAATCTGCCCTCCTACTGTACCACAAGGAAACATAAAAAGGTCTTCATGAGGTTAAACGTTAACATCACTTCATTGAGCTCCTTCCCTTGTAGATGTATAATCATATTTAAAGCTGCACTTACATCCACAACCCAAGCCACCAGAGGTAACTAATGGGCAAACATACAAAGTGCAGGTTGAAGACATAATAAACCATAATGTCAAGCTATTTTATGGTGAATAAATCCATTCAACTGCACGCTTCGTGACTTATAATAACTGCCGAGATGCTTTCTTTGATGTCAAGGGATCAAGTCACAACCAAACAGATGCGTTCAAAGGACACCAAGTACTTAAGCACAAGTTTTTTGTTGCATTTCTTTGATCTGGGGTCTGTTAGAAGCTTTTTCAGAAAGCACAGGGCCTTGCCTGCATCACCTGCACTGCTATGCATTAGAAACAGACAAGTACAGATGTCTTTCCCCCATACCACCAGCAGAGAGGGGCTTCTTGTCTGTGATGATCATTTCAATTCGCTGTGTGACAGGCCCATTTGTTAGGATGACAGTAGTTGAAGAGGGTCTCCGTGGTAACACAATGATTGAATAGTCAGTGTTAGCCGAGGTTCCATAGAGAGCAGCGCCAGCACAAAGCCAAGTCTTTATCCATCTGTTTGTCGCTGTGTGTGTGAGTGTGTGTGTGTGTGTGTGTGTGTGTGTGTGTGTGTGTGTGTGTGTGTGTGTGTGTGTTTGTGAGTGTTAGTTTGAGTGTGTCCTTGTGTGTGTGAGAGACACGGAGAACCATTTCCAGCAGCTCAATGCTCATTTAGTATTCGGGGGAGTTGTGTGTGTTTCTCAGAGTTGTCTTTTTAGTCTACTTTTTTTCTACTATGTGGGTTTTTTGTGTTTTAAGATGATTAACACATGACATCCCTGTTTTTTGTCCCACAACATTGAAGTAAGGAAGTGAGATGACAGTTTGTCCCAGCAGGCAACCAGGCAGGCCAAACCTCAGACACACACGGTTCAGTCTATGCAACATGGCGTCACGCCCCGACAATGAAGCAATACACAGCTGTGCACAGCTGGAGCTTTTTCTACTTTTTTTAACGAAAGTCGGGGGAACAATGATGCGCCGTGGCGGTGGTTCTACTTGAGCTGAAGGGCCTTTGGAGGTTTTGATGCAGGCAGGGGTTACGGAGGAAAGCATAGCTCGCCTTTTTGCTGCATTTGGCGGTACGTCTTGACATTACATAGGCAGACAAGCTTTCATGCTCCTTGATATAAAGAAATAACACTGATAATCACAATAACAATAACTATAATAATAATAATAATAATAATATATGGTTTAAAAGTTTGACCTTGAAGCTAATTTTAAGTCATTTGGAATATGGGAAATTTAAGTGCAAACACATGCATAATTAATGATATCACAAATTAACCATCACATATTTTTCTTCAGCTCAGGGTGAAGAACCAGGATTGCCTTTATCTGATCCTTTTTTGTGAAAATAACCTTTTTCACTGTCACTAAAGTCCTACAATAGTGTGTCCTTCCTTCTCAGCTGGTGGTCTGTCAGACGTCCTCCATGTTTTTGTGTGTGGATACTTACAGATACTTAATATACTGACTAGACAGATGCTTTGTGATGGTTCACTTATCTGAATCCCCCTACAGACATATTGAGAATTGTTAAATGCTAGAAACAAGGATTACATAATATGTACTGTTGTCATAACTTTGTGCCAGATCTCATGTCCACATTGGAAAATTAGTTGAATCCACTCCATCGCCGTCCCCTTTATCATCATAATCCTCCTCCAAAACAGCAAGTTTACTCCCCTCAACTTCAGGAGGAAGAGGCACTGGAGGAGCGTATTAGCTTGTGCAAACCTCCGAAGCAGCCATGGCTCTCTCATGATTAATCTTACCTCTGAATATCTAATGGGTTTATTATATATATAAAGAGAGAGAGAGAGAGAGAGAGAGAGAGAGAGAGAGATAGAGAATACACAATAATTATTATTATTATTTTAATTATATGATATTATATTATTATATAGTTTAATAATTATTAACAATTATAATTATCATTGTGTATTCTTCATATATATAATATTAATTATTATATATATAAAGAATACACAAAAATAATAATGAGAATATTAACATAAAGTAAAAATGAAAATGATTAGATTAGATGAAAGTTGGAGATGGGGCTGGTGGGATAGCCATCTCCACCTTTCCTCCAATCCAATTCATTGTTTTTTATTACTTTTTCCCCCTTCATTGAACCTCTCCTCAACCGGCTGTGTCAAGTGTCAAGGCTCTCAGTTCTTTTAGGAAACAGTGGCGCCTGTCGTAAGTGATGTGATCATTGAGCACAGGACAATAGCCATGATGTCCGGCCACATCTCTCTTTTATCTCTCTGTTCCTCTGCGTATACCTTCCTGCACATCTGCTCCGGAACATCTGGTTAACCTCAGCATTTTGACACTGTATCTTAAAAGATCATAGCTCCGCCCCATTCTTGATCAACCTCCTCTCTCTAGAGCACGACTCATCTTTTCCGACAGTTGGGTAAAGACAGGAAAAAAAAGAAAAAGTGGTCTTCATCGCAGTTGCACAATAAATTCATCGGAAGTCAAGCGCTTTATTGGAGATGGCCAGGGAGAAGGCGATGAGAGGGACATATTGAAACCAGAAGGCTATGGGGAAGTGAAGGAGCAGACAGTGTGTGGGGGGGGGGGGGGGGGGGGGGGGGGGGGTGTAGAGGGTGATTTGCTACCTTCTGTGGAAAAAGACTTGTGTTTTACATCTGGGACGATTTCCTAAAGCAGATGTTGGTAAATTTGCACCTTCCACTGATAACAAAATTACAGGTCGATTTTGAATTGTCACGCAAATGTATCGGAATCAGAATCAAAATCAAAATTACTTTCATTACATCTTGTTGTATACAAGAGTACAATTATTATGCATTGTTCCTCAATAGCCACATAGCAGCAACAATACAATATAAAGGAAATATCAAACCCATCTAGCTGCCACTGTGGTGGGTAGGATTGGTGGGCAAACCGAAAGAAAGAGAAAGGTGGAACCACTTTTTACACTTTTCACACACCTTCATCCTGCAGAAACAGTGGAGGGTGGAACCAAAAGCTAGTGACGGACCCGGGGTTTGAGACAAAACCGGTGATCAGTAACCAGGCAGCTCGCGCATTGCACTTCGTGGCCTATAAGCAGATGGGCTCTACTCTGTAGAACATATGCTTCATATTTCACCTGCGGCTTAACACTTAAAAGTTTAAGATGAAACCAGCCTTTTTGCATATGTAGTTCCTCATCCCAGCAGGGATGCAAATGGTAGATGAATGGACAGGTTTTCAGATGACAAATTGGCACAGTTTTCCTTTAGATCGGGTCCCAGTGTAAATTAGCCTCACGGGATCATTTTGGTTTCACGAGTTCCCGATCTGTTTCTCTCTGAAACTCAGTCTGTCCCAATGATTTTAAAATGATTTGCCCTTTCCGAGCTAGGGGGAGGTAGTTTCAGTTAATAACGAAGCAAAGAACTTCAGTCGGCAGAATGTAAAATACAATGGTGGTGTTGGAACAATCAAAACCTTTTTAGGCCTGTCCGAAACAGACTGATTAATGCTATTCAAAAATAAACAGAAATTTTCCCAGGATGCTTTTCTAACAGGGGAAGATGTTTTTGCTCTTCTTCAACTGGAATTGACAACACAGAAGAGAGTGTCACTTTGTCACTTATTTAATCTGATTATCTGGAGTTTTTCAAACAATGTGAGGCAGCGTCCATTCAAGGAATAAATTGCTGCCCAGCCAAGGCCTGACTGAAACACCATATCTGGAAGATTTCACAAGGTTAAGTGTAAATGCCAAAATTCACAAAATAAAGAACATTGGTGGTTTCCCTGCGGGAGGCGTCCTGGAGTGGGAAAGATCTTGTTCCATCCTTCCACTGTTACCTACTTAACAGCTCAGAACTGTGGAGGCTGGGCTCCATCGCAGCCAAAACATGGACAGAGGCAGGAAACAACCTAGCCCGCCTAATCTGCAACCTAGGCTGTGGCACAAGGTCATTGGTGATTACCCAACCTGATTTTTGTTTGGAAGTTAAATTGATCTTGAACTTTTCTTCATTAACTGGACTTTTTTTCCACTTTTTGCAGCTTTTCAAGAACTTGTGTATGACCTGAGGATGGTCTAGTGAGTTAATGAGCTGGCTCATCTATTCCTCCTGTGGACATCCCACACGGTTAGATATTCCCTAAAATATTTCCATTGAGTAGTTTTAACAGCTAGGGGGTGGGTTCACCTTTCGCCCTCAGCCATTCCTCAAGTGAGATTATGAGGAAAAGACAATAAATGCACTGAAAGAAATGTGCTGCTATAAATAGTGACTAGCTAAGTTTAAAACCTTTGGAGACACCCAATGCTCAGTTTAATACAATGGTTATGATGATAAAGCACATTCTGTGTTTATATAGATATATTGCTGCTGTGTACTGTACAGAATGCCACAAACACAAACTACGCATTGGAGGGAGCTAGACTGATTCAATTTTGAAGTAGAACAACCAAAAACATGAAATGAATCAACTGTCTGGTGACCCAAACCAGGTTAAAAAATACATTCCTTTAAAACGTGTAATAATTCATGTCAGTTACCATGTGGATAGCATTAACCGTTGGATTGAGTTAGAAACCTTGCTGAGTGACGTCCAATCCAAATCGATTGGATTCAGTAGACAGAATTTCCCGTGAAGATGGAGAGGTCAGACATGAAGAGAAGTACAGCAGCATATCAACAGTCACATTCCCTGCAAGTCTTTTCTTCATTAAACTCTTCTTGGCCAACTCGCATTCTGTACCGAACGCTAGATCTTCAAAGCAAAACTTTATCCTTGATTGGGTTAACATGAGCAAGTATAGGATCATGTGCAGAAGCAGTGACACGGTTTGCCCTCATCTGTGTTCGCATTTGGTTGCATGAATTAATCATTCTTGAATGTTTTCATTTTTAACCTGAGCCATGCGCTTTTTATGATTGAATAATCATGTGACAAATTCTTACAGCCCTTACTTTTTCTCTGGGTAACCACTTTAAAGATTATTTAGAAAGTGTGCGGCTTTGCAGCAACTGCTGTGTTTATAGAGACATGAAAAAGGCAATGTCTTATTATGGGGGTAAACAACCAAAATATTTTGCTGATTTGCGTTTGATGATATTCAACACTTTTGCGTAATTAAAAGGGCAGTCGACCAGTGTCATTGATAATTAAGTACAATTCACTTTTTTTTTTGGAGGCCCAACTTACATTGGATTTTGTACTAAAATGTAGATGTGTTTATGTCTTTTTTTCAGAATGATGTTCAATGGTATAATGAATAGGACAACATGTGTGCTTGGCTATAGTTAAGGAGAATTAAACTGCTTACACACGGTGTTGAAATCTGCTTTGGGACATATCAAGTCTCACACATCTTGTTTTTGTAAAATATTTTGAAAATATTTATTATAAAAATATAAATGTTTCCACTACAAATTGTTTTACATTAGTTAGACAAGGCAATCTATGTTTTCATGCACACACAACGCACACCCAAGCCCCCACCCACCCACCCCAACCCCTCTCACACACATCAACACACAATCACGCACACTGACATCGTGACAAACACACACACACACACACACACACACACAAACGTCCACCAGGGACAGACAGGTAGGTCTGTAGGAAGAAAAGGAAGGTCAGTTGCATAACAGTATTGCTCTTTCAAATGTCAACCATTTTGTAAAGTAAGTAAAAACAAGAATGACACATAGCGCTGCCACATAACTTATGAATATATTACCTGAAAAACGGTTACGATGCACTGTAGAATGTTAACAAATAAATAATGAAACCATAATTGCTTTTTTATTGTAGAAAAGAAAAAAAACACCAGACAACAATTATAACTCAAAATAAGATATAATAAAAAAATCTCTTTTTTTAATTAAAAATGTTGCACTTTTTTGTTCACTCTTTTATACATAGTAACATTTGTACAAAGGGGTGGTCATGTGGTGGTCTCCATGACTCGCTACTGTTATCCTTCTTCATTTTGTTATCGTTATTAGTATTTTGTACATTATGCACACGCTAATTTGAGTACATAACAGCAACACACATTTTCCTCAGAAGCATACAAATCTTCTCTGTTCCCTGGCTTCAAATCACGTGAACAGGGAAAATGCTTGGGACTTGACTACCAGTTATGCTCTGCAGCAGCAATAGGACGAAAACAAGAAATGAAAGCAAAGTGCTTAAATAGTGGATTAGAGAGAACGGGGCCAACATAATACCATGTTTGCCCCTTCTTATAATAACAAACCACTGCCCGGTATCTTCCTTGCACACAAAACCTGCCGTTTGTTAAACAATACTGACGTACGAGTACAACATTGTTGCATTTTTTTGGTCGTTACATTGGGCATGTTGACAAAAAGAAAAAAAAACATACAATGACGTCAATGTCCTGTAAGTGCGAAGATGAAAGTACTCTGCCAACAGCGCTGCATTGCACCAAGTATCACGTTGCCGTAGATCCAGGTTTTTTCTACGTGTTAACCTGTATAGATATGCTGCATGGCGTAACATCAGACAGCCACTTGAAACTGTTTTGAACACTGAATCATTTGGAAGGAAGATCTTGGCACACGCCTAAGCTGGACCAACTATATAAAAAAAATATGTTGTCAGTGATATTCCCTTATTAATCTCATCGGTAGTCAGGACGGACGTCTCAAAACAAAGACATACTGTATATGTTGTTTTTTTTGCTTTTTTTTTTTTTTTACAGACAACAGTAAACAGAAGAAAGAGAAGTTCCTGGTGAAATACACGTCTTAGCGGCAACTGGGAGTAATCCATCTCTTTCACTTTCCTTATGACTTCATTCAGAAAACCTTTCTTTATCTGAGTCTTTCTTAAACCTGTCCAAAGACAATAGTCCATGCTGTATTTGCTCAAAGAACAGTTATTGAATGAATGTCTTTGAGCTCCACAGAGACCGAATATCATATATTTGGAGAACTGCAAGAATCCTGCATATGAATTATTTATATCCAAGCCTCTCAAAGTGATTTCAAAACAGTGTACTTGATGAGCACCTGATTTTAAAACTTAGTTTAGAAGAGGTCTCAAAAGAGTTTTCAATGATGTTAATGAATCATTCCCACACGTGAAATCATTTGCACAGAAAACAAAACAACCAAAAAGGACTGGATTACTGAAGTCAATCTATCACAGCAGATAGTATGAACATTTCATTATCCACAGGCTTTTAAATTACTGTCGGGGTAAAAAGAGGCAAATAAACATTGAAAAGATGTGTGCATGGTTGGTTGGTTTCAGTACATAATCGTAACATACACACTATTGCATCTTGGCTGAACATGAGTCCTTTTCCATACTCTTCCTCGCTTCCACTATCCCTTGACCTGTCATCCCCTCTCATTCAGTCCCTCTCAACAATGCTAGTGGTGTTTGAAGTGTGACTTTAGTTCCTGTGCGTTTGAAAGCACACCGTTTTGACACACGATATACATGTGACAGACAGATGCATGGGCTATATGGATGAGACAATACGATTATAATGATTATTATTAGTAGAATTATTGCTTCAAATGGCACACCCGTTGTGTAAAATATTGCAGAGGCTAGAGCTACAACGTAAAATGGCTTCGTTATTAATCTAGCTGTGTGTATGTGGTTATATGGTGATCTAGGGTTCTCAGATGACCGGTAGACCGAAACCTCACCCCCCCCCCCCCCCCCCCCCCCCTCGGCTCAACGTCCGGCCAGGAGAACATTCCAGAGCCGCCGCTGCCGCAGCCAGTGCTGCTGCTGTCTGCCGCCATCTTTTATGCAAGGCATCACAAGATCCGTCCCTTTATGGATTGGACAAGAGGGGCCGGTGACTTTCCTCTTCAGGTTGCAGATCACAGGGGCAATAACAAAACACCCTGTCCCAAGCCCCGCCCCACCCCACACACACACACACAACAACAACAACACTCCTTGGCACATTGTCTTTCCCCCCCCCGCTTCTCTCTTCCGCTTTGTGTCCGTAAGGCCTCTCATCGTGGACAAGTTAGTCGCTTCAGGAGTCGGCGAGCTTTAACAAGCTGGCAGGACTTTTGCTGGATCCCTGTTACCCCGGCGACCCGGGTTATGACATCATATTTGACTGGACCGATATATACATATAAACATATAGATCTATAGATGTATATTTATATATCTATATATTTTTATATATATATAAATGTCGACCCTCTCTCATTACTACATTCAATCTTTTTCAGTGTTTTATCTCCATGGTGATGGCCACTGTGTTGGCAGAGCAGGTAAGCCCCGCCCCTCCGACCCGGTGGGTCCCGACAGACCAGGCTGGGCCGCGCCGCCATTGCTCAACCTTTTAGTATTGTTCTTGTTCCTTTTTTGTACACATGCTTGTCTTTTGTGTTGCTGTGATGATGTTAAACCGGCACGGGGCAGTTCTTGGTGTGGGTGTCCAGGGATGCTTTCAGGCTGCTCACAATGTTCTTCTGAGAGCCGCCAAGGGTTCCTCCGGCCTTCTTCAGATCCCTTTGGAGAGCGGGAGGGACGGGGAGACAGAGCGAGAGAGAGAGAGACAGAGAGTGACACACAGAGAGAGAGAGGGACATTGAGAGACAGAGAGAGACAGAGACAGAGACATATATATATAGAGAGAGAGAGAGAGAGAGAGAGAGAGAGAGAGAGAGAGAGAGAGAGAGAGAGAGAGAGAGAGGGGGACATAGAGAGACAGAGACACATAAACAGAGAGACAGATATATATAGAGAGAGACAGAGACACACACAGAGAGAGGGACATATATAGAGAGAGAGCGAGAGAGAGAGAGAGAGAGAGAGAGAGAGAGAGAGAGAGAGAGAGAGAGAGAGAGAGAGAGCGATAGATAGGGAGCGAGATAGGGAGAGACAGAGAGAAAGAGAGAGAGAAAGACATTGAGGCAGAGAGGGAATGAAAGATACGGAGCGAGAGAGAGCAAGGGACGAGGAGGGATGGGGCCAGATAGAGAGAGCGAGAGGGAGACAGAGAGAGATGCAGAGAGGGACAGGGGGACACGCACAGAGAGATAAACAGAGACCCAGAGGGAGAGGGACAGACAGGGAGGAAGAACAAGTGAGACGGGGAGATAGAAAATGACATTAGCCCAACGTGAAGACGTGACATCTCGTGTGACATTAATGACATGCACCCGGCACTGCTCTGCTCCGCCCCCCGCATCCGCCCTTTCATCCGTCACTCACAGGACGGCCACGTCGGTGCAGAAGGCCACCGGGCCGCTATTAGATCAAAAGGCGCGGGGGGGGGGGGGGTCATGAGTCGCCGTACATACTCCATCGGCCTGGGGGGCGGGTTGGGGGCTACGCCGACAGCTGCTATTATGCCGCTGTCATTGGCAGACAATGGCACGCAGAAACGCAGCCGCGGGGATAAAACAGTGAAGTGTCCTGTGTGCGATACATATCACGCTAACGTGTATTTCTGCACCGGGGTAGAAAAGGGGGTCACCTGGGGGGGGGGGGGGGGGGGCGGGCAGAGCAGCACCCAGTACGATGAGATAAGATTCGGCTGTAGATAAATGCGACGCAGCAAGAAGGGGCTCATGTAACGATTGCAGTAAGTTGCGTGCGTTGACTGTAAAACACATTAGTATGCAGTTAACGGGATGAGCTCGCGTGGATCACTTTGATAGTATTTCTTGTGTGAGGAGATCGCTTTTTAGACCAATGGATAAAATATAGATGCAGACAGACATATACACACACACACACACACACAAGCGCACGTTCCTTCTTTCCAAATGCAGTAGAGGTGATGCAGAGCTTTTGGGGGCTCGTTTGCGATGTTCACTCGGGGATTGTATTAGTAAAAAGCATTGTAGCGGTACAAATAATGCGCCACACTGTTGCAATCGAAATACGGTAATGCAAGCAGTCGGTTTGGTTTGCTGACGGGCAGAGCTGGATTGAGACGTTGCCAATTATGTTATGGGAAACACACTGATGGGCAGTCGCCAAACGACTCTGCAATATAGACCCAAAATCAATGGCTGGGGTTCCACTGGACCCTGAAGTGCACTTTCAAAACTTTGGAATATAACTTTTATAATTCATTAATTATTAAATTTGTTCTGTGCAATAGTGCTGCATTCATTGGTGTTATACTCTACAGGTTACAAACCATACTTTTTCAACATATTTGGTCTATACGTTAATCATGTGACACTTGACACATCTGACTTTCCCTTTATATTCTACTATATTTGTAATACATTTGAATAAATTTAATAAAAGAATCACTTAGCAGACTGATAAATAAGGTCATGTAAAAGTTACGCAATTACTCCAAACATGTAGACGAGGTTGTGTGGAAGGAAACACTGAGATGTTTTCCCAAACCAAGCCATCAATTTTGAAAGGGTCATGCGGATGAAAGCCCATGAGCGGTTGTGGCAGATTAAATAGTCGAAGGAGAGAGGATTAGGTGGAGGAGACGGGGAACGGGGTGGGGTTGCGAGGGAGGGGGGAAGGGCGGGGGGGGCTGTTTTTATCTCCACCCACCATCCAGAGCCAGAGGAGGAGGAGTGGCTAGAGAGTGGTCATCCCCATGGACGGCTCCCATTCGGGGCAGGAGGCGGGAGTGATGTGGACCTCGGTCACAACCATTCTACCGAGACACATCGGGGACCCAGTGAGGTTAGCACAGGCAGTCAACTGGAGCATGTAGCATTCAGCTATGTATGGTGATGTGTCCTGGAGTCTGAGAACGTCTTTGGAGCCGATTTCTGATGTGTGTGGTGTGTCGTTACTGGTCCAAAGGGTTCCTAAATGGTATTTAGACGTTGCTTCTTCCAATTGGGTGGATCTTTCCCTTGATTGAGCTAATTTGTTTTGAATCCATATGTGGAAGTGATTTTGGGAACCAAAGACATTATGTGATGAAGGTGAATATGATATGCAAACCAACAACCAAACAGTCTTTGCAAGATTAAATAACAATGACGTATGACAAATGTAGAGCAACGTAAACAACAAAAAAAGATGTAAACAAAGAGATAAACAGAACAACAAACATCACAATATTGTTTATGCCAGACAGTGTGTTATGCATAACAAAAACATTACACCTTTTTATGCCATTATTATGGCACGGCATTTTGTCTGAAAGGGCTGGGCCTTTGATTTACCTGCACTGATCTGTTTGCTTCCAGACTATAAAGCGCTCAGAACAGATCAATCAGAACAGAACAGCTGTGTGGGATGAGTTGAGTTGAAGGTCATGAATGGTCATGGCCTTGTGCTGAATAACAAGCGCTGAATTAAGACTTCACAAATCAATAAAGCAATGCAAAGCGCAGGCCAAGGCCAGGACGGGCCTTGTAATGGCATTTAGTCTGTAGCTGAGCTAGCCTCAGCTGTGTTAGCCCCGGCCTTCACTCGATTGGATACTGCACTGATCCAATTTTGCATCGGCAAGGGAAATAGCCATGTATGAAATGATCCATTTAGGGTCAAAGTCACATCTGTGACTTAGGCTGTCAATAGCCATGTCATTTTCTTAAAAGTCTGCAGTGCAAGCTCTCTTTCCTGTTACTGACAGCAAATTGGCAGGGGACACACTCTGTGATCAAGCACATCCCATGATTAAATGTCGGAGGCGAGGGCTCAGAGGAAAGGCGATACTGTCCTCTGGCCTTGATCCTTCACCACCACCATACCTCCACCCTCCTACCTATGGATGCTTTGATCACGCTGATTATCCTCGTCCTATTATTCAAAATGTCACATCCCAACACAATTAGCAAACCAGCTGGCCAGCCCCATTCTGTCTCAGCGTACTTCTCCCTGCTTAAACGCAGGAGAGCCTTCTGATGGGCCAAGCATACTGTATTGCATCCACAAATTAATTTGATCCCCATGCACTCTTCCTTCTTACACGTGCTGACGTGTGTGCATAAAAAACACAGTGGTGCAGATGTGTTTATTTGCTCTATGATTTATTATTTCTAGCATTTTAAGAATAAGTCTCTGCCTTTGAAAGTTATGCCATAACTAAGTCTCTGTTTGTGAAGAATGAGTGAATTAAAGAGAGCACATTCAGGACCCAGAGCCAGCCTCCTACGTTCTGTCAAACTGCAATGGTTGTCACGTTGTTGCAATACAGGGTGAGAGAGAGCTAGCGACAGAGCTGATGCAGGGCCAGACATATGGAGACAAAGTATGTGAGCTCGCATTTCATTCCACTGTTTGCAAATTGTGTGTTGACACATTTTCAAATAACCGCATAGCCACATTCAATGTCTTAGTGGCGTTTCTCTGAAGGGTGCAGTTGCCCAACATGTTATTTCTCTGCCTGTTTTGGGACAGCTCTCTCAAAATGTTGCGCAATGCATCCACTTGTCGTACTCATTCTGTATCACTCAAATAAACAACATGTAAACTTTACCCTAACTTATATATAAGTGCCACCCTCAAGAGCCAACTGCACATCCTTAGCTGATAATGCAGGAGCCAGGTGATAGGGGTGGTGGTTCTTATCATTGTCTCTAAATTATCAAGGATACTAGGCGTAGTGGGAAGGTCTACTCCATTGTATTGACTTGGGAACTTGATGTGCGGGCTTTTCTACACTAGAGTGACAACATAAACAAATACTTATGTGTTTATCGGCAGGTCAAACAACTAGGTGCACTTGGTGCAAAGAGTGGAGAGAGCGGGCAATCGTGCTCTGGCCCGATACAGATCAATTGTAACTAAAATAAAAATGCTCTAAAGCATAAGTCTCTCTGTGCTACCATACGCAGCCTCATTTAATGTCTGGCACTTCCTTTTTAGCAACAGACACAGATTGTGGTACAAGTCAAGAACTTTGTCCAGTTCCTAAGGAGTACTTTTACCCTGTGAAGCCCTTGACGTACTTGCAGCTTAAGCTGAAGTCCCAACAAACACCAACACCTAACATTAGAAAGTGGGTTGGAGTGGGCCAACACCACAACAACAGCCAACACGCAGTGATGGGTATGACACAACGGCTCGATGCTGGCGTTGGTTGGGGCAGTTTTCAAGCACTTTAAACGCTCTGAATTCTGGGCACGGATTACTGAGTAAAACCGGGAAAACACGATGTCGGTCATCTGTGTGTCATGTGTATGTTTGGCATTATGCCAATGGTCCTTACTCTGTGGAGGTCTTGGGCATGGTGTCACAGGAGCTGTAGCAAACACCAGAGAAGGCTTCCTTGCAAGGCAGCGTCCTCATTCCATCCATCCAGTCTCCTACGGTGTCCCACGATGTCGCCTCTGAGGTGCTCTGTTCCAGCAGTTGATTGGTTGGCCTGGGAGATAAGAAGGGTCGCATGTGTTAAACCTGTGGCATGTTCGACAGATATCGCAACATTTAAACCCCAGTTGATTAAGTTGATTATATACATCACTGTACTTCCTCTCAATTTCCATTTCCCTTCAGTACTACGTCTGGGTTTGCGGTATATTCGCGTGTTTTCTCCGTCCAAATTTTGTGCGTCCAAACAGCGAACAGAGGGAGTGGCTGAGACGTTAAAGTCAGCTATCGTTGACGGACAGCTTCACGCATGGTGTTTGGTTTGTTTACAGCCTGCGCGCAACGCGATTCCCGGCCGGTACCGGTGCATGACATACGTCACGACCAAACGTTAGCGATTGGTTAAGGCAGATCCAGAATGGCACTGGGCAGATCCAATAGTTTTAAACTTCAACAGACACCTGCCTTCAAGTGAGTTAACGTTAGTACATTGAGTGGGTCCAGACTCTCTGTGCCAATGAAATTAAGTGTGAGAGTCTGGTAGGACCAGGCTAACGTCACTCTGTGTAGATTGTACAAAATTGTTCAGTAGATTTGCGGGGAACGCACAAGTGTACAGTGTTTTGGATGGATGAGCAAGGAATGAGAGTGGGAAAGCAAAAAAAAAAAAGTCTAACATTGTATTGACAATTTTTACATCATAAAAAACACATTTGCATGGTTAAGACATGTAGCTATAAAACTACCTGCAGAAACGCTCGTGAAAATGCCTTTCCTGTATGTACTCCAAACGCAATGTGTGGTTTATGGTCTTTGACTTCGAGTAGTGGGCGTCAGACAGAAATAATTCATATAACATGCACTCAGAATAATGATAAGTAGTAAGTAACCATGGTCGACTTCAGCTTAATTGTATTCACACTCCATGCATACTGCACTGGGCCACATTATTTTTATGTTGACAAGTTTAAAATCAATCAAATGAAGTGCTCAGCTGACTTAAGAGTAAACAACCATCACTCCTCGATCCAGAAAGGAGAGGCAGTAGTAATTAAATTGTTACTCACTAAAAAGTAGATTACACACAACCATATCATGACTGTTATGATTACCGTTTTTCATTAGAAAGACTGTCAGAGCTTATAAAGAGAGATAACTTTGAACATAATAACTGACAATAATAACAACAGAGACAGGAACACCAGAGTTTTCCAATATACCAAATTTCCGTTCATGCATGAGTGCAGATGTACTGATCGAGATGAACCATATTTAAAAGTGGGTCATTGGGGCCTGTTTGGTAAGACACAAGTGTTGGGCATATCAGACACAGACACTTGATATGATGCACTGAAAACATGCTCGCAGAGACACAGCAGTCGGGGGATACCCCCAGGGAATAGATCCTGTGGAGTCGCTGGGGACAGGACACGGAAACCAGGGTATTGGTGTCTCTTGGGAAATACTATTCATAGCTGTGTAAATAAACTCATTAGCATACAGGGAAGTCCACTCCCGTCTAACTTATTTGCACTGTCAGGAAGGTCAGAAACATGTTGGAGTGTGTGTCGGAGGTTGGCTTAATGTGCTGTGTATGCTAATTTTTGACTTTGTTTTGGGTTTCTCCAATTGTGTATGTGTGTATTCATGGATGCATCTGCTTGCTTGCGTGTGTGTGTGTGTGTGTGTGTTTGTGTCTGGTGCTCATGTATGCCTGTGTTTTCATCTGTTTGTCTGTGTGTGTGTGTGTGTGTGTGTGTGTGTGTGTGTGTGTGTGTGTGTGTGTGTGTGTGTGTGCGTGTGTGTGTGTGTGTGTACAGTGAATGCACAGGCAGCATGTGTGAGCATGTGGAATATGGGACTATGGCAACAGAAAAGACCCAGGGCAGCTCCTTCTGGGGTTTCAGGCAGACAGAGAGAGAGAGAGAGAGAGAGAGAGAGAGAGAGAGAGAGAGAGAGACATAGGCAGTCAGTTGTTTATCCTATATAATTGACAGGCCAGCAGATAATTGTTGGACAAATCAAAAGACAGGATTCCAATCCCAGAGAACATCAACCTAAGACAACCTATAAGAGCCACGAAACGTGGGACATAAGTTGCAGCCACCTTAGTTGTTTATGAAAATAGCTGAACGGCTCTCCCATAGGGTGCTCCTATGAAATCCGGAGTTGTTAGACAAATGTTTTTGATTGGCATGACCCGGCCAGCTGGAAATATTCCTGAATGGGATGTGGGCCAGATGCATGTTCCAGGGCAAAAATGTGCTTGCAGATTCGACCGGTTTGCAGGCTGCAAGGGAAATGTTGCTCCGATGAAATAAGCACACAGAAATCAAAGATCTTCTATAAAGGGAATCTGAAAGAAAAGGTTGGATCGGGGGATGAAATGAGGGCGAAGAAGTGGGTGCCTGTAAGCATGGGCAGGGGAGCGGCGATGGGGGGGGTGTGTGTGTGTGTGCGTTGTGTGTGTGTGTGTGGGAGGATGGGTGGTGGGGGTGCTCTTATCTCCCGTAACCCTCCAAAAACTGTTCTAGGCTGTCTGTGTACACAAACAAGCTGTTCAAACCCCGAGTATTGATTTTCTCCAGGAGCTCCATCTTCATCGGCCCACTCCGCCGCTCCCTGCTCTGCCGAGAGGTAAACTGTGGATGACCTTGCATCCCTCACTTTCCAAACTCTTCTCTTTTAACTTTTTTTGATATTTATTTCATTCCTCTCCAGCTTTCACCCGACCCTCAGAAATCGTCTCGGAGGCTGCGGGCTCAATCGCTAAGACGAGAGAGGAGGGAACCGGGGGGATGGAACGGGAACAAAGCAGCGTGATGATGAAGGCGAGGCGGAGGGGAGCAGAGGACGGGGTGGGGGGAAAATGAAAGAATAACCGGTGTGTCGGTGCGAGGGGCCCGGCGTGGAGAGGGTAGCCGTTGGGATGGGAGCTCGGTGTGCCCGTTGGCACGTCTGGCTCCACGGATGAAAAGCGGAGAGGAAAGAAGATTGGAGGCAAGTACACATGCATACTTGCAGACATGCATACAAACGCACATATTTACATGCATACACAGGCATACAGGCATGCATACTTACATACACGAATACATTCACACACATACATGGACACCCCATTATCCATCATTTATTTTGGTTCGATTTTGCTGGAGATACAAGGAATGAGACCATTTTTTTAATTTGCGGACTCGCTCATCAATGAACTCTGAGAAAGTGCAAGTGCTTGGCCAGAGGAGGACACGAAGGACACAGGCAGAGGAATTATTCCGTCTCAACATTAGTCCAGAACCACGTGTGTCAGACCTCCTCCAGGCGGGCAGTGCTTGTTCGGACGGCGGTGAGGTGTGTGTGTGTGTGTATGTGTGTGTGTGCGTGAGTGGGGAAGAGAGGGGGGTAGTTCCATTAACCACGATGACTATGCCGAGACAAATGAGGTGTGTGGAGCTTGAGTGCAGCTGCTCCTGCTGTGTGCGCGCGCACACAACACCCACACACACAAAGACAATTTGCACACACACACATGCACACACACACACACACACACACACACACACACACACAGAGACAACACTCTCTCACACACACACACACACAAACACGCACACACAACACTCTCTCACACACACTCACACACACAAACACGCACACACAACACTCTCTCACACTCACACACACACAAACACGCACACACAACACTCTCTCACACTCACACACACACACACATATCCTGAGAAATGCATAGTTTCCATAAATCACCCCCCCCACCCCTCCCACCCCCACAGCAAGTCTGTGCTTGCCCAGTGTTAAAAGCCAATCAGGAAAATTACACGCGAACTCCAAGGGACCTATTTTCACTTTCTTAAGAAATCATTAGTCAACGTTATGAGCTCCGACGTCTCCATAATACGGCGGTCGGATTCTGGGAGAGGCCCAGTGCACAGGGACCTCTCCCCCTCCCTCCCCTGCCCAGGACAGGCTCCCTGACTCTGCATGGGGCAGGCCTGCTTCAGGAAGCCCCTAAATCAGAGCATGGTGGTCCTTGCTAAAAAAGCAGATCATTAATATTTACATTTGACTACTGGAAATGGACCATTTAATAAAGGAAAAACCTAATATCAAATGAATACATAAATAAATACAAAAGTTTGTGTATTACACAAATAAAATTACCGCTGCGATTAAGTATGTCATTGACTTGACCCATACCAAAATAAAACGCAGCAGCTATAATTTGCCGTAGCAGGAGACGTGCTTCATAACATCCTGTACAGACAGGAAGTTGGTTGTGCTTGCCAACTGTAAGAATTAGGCCTAGTGTAAATATAGAAAATGATGATTATTAATGACAACTACAATCACAGCAAAAATATGAATAGAGAATGGTAGGCAAAAAGAGCAGGAAATCTTCCATCAAGAGAAGAATCCAAAAAGTCCAACCAGTGACGATGAACCATTCCATTCATTCTATAATTAATGATACATTAAGGAAACTCTGTCGGAAGAACGCTCTGTTTTAAAGTTGTTTACGCCAATAATTGTATTCCATATAATCGCCAAATGTCAGTCAATTCCAAAGTCACAGATGGTCCCAGACACAATAGGCAAAACCTGGACTTTGAAGACTTCAAAGCTATGTGCGGTCGACTGGCACGCTCCCTCACTTGAAACAAAGCTCTTACTCATCCCATGGTACGGCTTGTGTGATGATATACTCTATGTTACCTGGAGGTTGTGTTGGCGGTGATCTTGAGGGTCCCGGGGTTGCGGATGAGCTTGTCCAGGATGCTGACGACGTGCTCGAACTTGGGCCGGTTGTTCCTCTCCTTCTGCCAGCAGTCAAGCATCAGTTGGTAGAGGGCAGCGGGGCAGTCCATGGGCGGGGGCAGGCGGTAGCCCTCGTCCACTGCCTTGATCACCTGGGCGAAGGCAAGCAAGAAGCACGGTTTAAGATGAGATCAGAGGCGAGATGGGATCAGGTGGTTGCCCTGTTTACGCCAGAGAAATCTCTAGCTCCTGCCACCCTCTTTTTTTTTTCCTCTGTTTCGATTGTATCTAGAGTCAAATCAAAGGTGTTTACACGAAAGGCACAACGCGCACACAACCCCCATAGCCTGTTTACACACAGGGGGATGTTTATGAGGGATCGCTGCTTGACACAGCTTTCAGGTTTGTAACCACATCCATGTTTTTTTCAGAATCTCTGAGAATGGGCAGAGACATGGTGACCGTAGGGGTACCATGTTGCTTCATCTCTCGTAGGAAATGTAACAGCCTGCTAGGAGCGAGAAAACATCTCTCTTTGATTCAGAATCTCACAACCGTTTTATTAGATGCGTGATTTAAAGAGTAATTCAAAACACTTGTGTCGACAAGATCAGCCAGATCATGGCAGATGGGAATGCGGCTTTCACAGCAGCAAGTGAGGGACACTCGATACAATACAGCAATATCAATTTAAAAAATAACATACAAATAACAATACAACTCCAAGAAATATATTTAAAACATATCAATATATCTGGATCAATACAATACAATAAAAACATGACCCCTATTTTCCTTCCTAAAGTCTCAGTAATAACATGGGTGATGAATCCATTGCTACATTGTATAATTCTTTTTTTTTTATGTTCAAGATATGTTTGAGGTTAGTGAGAGCTTGTACTCACGTCCTGATTGGACATCTCCCAGTAGGGCCGCTCGCCGTATGACATCACTTCCCAGAGCAGGATGCCGTAGCTCCAGGCATCACTGGAGGATGTAAACTT